>NC_134364.1:125366388-125720459 GCF_048569485.1 Anomaloglossus baeobatrachus
ACAACCCTCCTCCTCCTCCTTCTCCTGTACACCGGGCTCTCCCGCACACCGTCCTCCTCCTTCTCCTGTACACCGGGCCTCTCCTGCACACCCCTCCTCCTCCTTCTCTCCCTGTACACCGGGCTCTCCTGCACACCCTCCTCCTCCTCCTTCTCCTGTACACCGGGCTCTCCCGCACACCCTCTCCTCCTTCTCCTTCTCCTGTGCCCCGGGCTCTCCCGCACACACCCTCCTCCTTCTCCTGTACACCGGGCTCTCCCGCACAACCCTCCTCCTTCTCCTGCACACCGGGCTCTCCCGCACACCGTCCTCCTTCTCCTGTACACCGGGCTCTCCCGCACACCCTCCTCCTCCTCCTGTACACCGGGCTCTCCCGTACATCCTCCTTCTCCTGTACACCGGGCTCTCCCGCACACCCTCCTCCTCCTCCTGTACACCGGGCTCTCCCGCACACCCTCCTCCTTCTCCTGTACACCGGGCTCTCCCACACACCCTCCTCCTTCTCCTGTACACCGGGCTCTCCCGCACACCCTCCTCCTCCTTCTCCTGTACACCGGGCTCTCCGCACACACCCTCCTCCTCCTTCTCCTGTACACCGGGCTCTCCCGCACACCCTCCTCCTCCTTCTCCTGTACACCGGGCTCTCCCGCACACCCTCCTCCTCCTTCTCCTGTACACCGGGCTCTCCCGCAAACCCTCCTCCTCCTTCTCCTGTACACCGGGCTCTCCCGCACACACCTCCTCCTCCTGTACACCGGGCTCTCCCGCACACCCTCCTCCTCCTCCTGTACACCGGGCTCTCCCGCACATCCTCCTCCTCCTGTACACCGGGCTCTCCCCGCACACCCTCCTCCTCCTTCTCCTGTACACCGGGCTCTCCCGCACACCCTCTTCCTCCTTCTCCTGTGCCCCGGGGGCTCTCCCGCACACCCTCCTCCTTCTCCTGTACACCGGGCTCTCCCCGCACACCCTCATCCTCCCTCCTGTACAACCGGGCTCTCCCGCACACCCTCCTCCTCCTCCTGTACACCGGGCTCTCCAGCACACCCTCCTCCTCCTTCTCCTGTACACCGGGCTCTCCCGCACACCCTCCTCCCTCCTTCTCCTGTACACCGGGCTCTCCTGCACACCCTCCTCCCTCCTTCTCCTGTACACCGGGCTCTCCTGCACACCCTCCTCCTTCTCCTGTACACCGGGCTCTCCCGCACACCCTCCTCCTCCTTCTCCTGTGCCACCGGGCTCTCCCACACACCCTCCTCCTCCTTCTCCTGTACACCGGGCTCTCCCGCACACCCTCCTCCTCCTGTACACCGGGCTCTCCCGCACACCCTCCTCCTGTACACCGGGCTCTCCCGCACACCCTCCTCCTGTACACCCGGCTCTCCCGCACACCCTCCTCCTCCTGTACACTGGGCTCTCCCGCACACCCTCCTCCTCCTCCTCCTGTACACCGGGCTCTCCCGCACACCCTCCTCCTCCTCCTCCTCCTGTACCACTGGGCTCCTCCGCACACCCTCCTCTCCTGTACACCGGGCTCTCCCGCACACCCTCCTCCTTCTCCTGTACACCCGGGCTCTCCCGCACACCCTCCTCCTCCGGTACACCGGGCTCTCCCGCACACCCTCCTCCTTCTCCTGTACACCGGGCTCTCCCGCACACCCTCCTCCTCCGGTACACCGGGCTCTCCCGCACACCCTCTCCTCCTCCTTCTCCTGTACACCGGGCTCCCCCGCACACCCTCCTCCTCTCCTGTACACCGGGCTCTCCCGCACACCCTCCTCCTCCTAGTACACCGGCCTCTCCCGCACACCCTCCTCCTGTACACCGGCCTCTCCCGCACACCCTCCTCCTCCTGTACACCGGCCTCTCCCGCACACTTTCCTCCTCCTGTACACCGGCCTCTCCTGCACACCCTCCTCCTCCTCCTGTACACCGGGCTCTCCTGCACACCTCCTCCTTCTCCTGTACACTGGGCTCTCCCGCACACCCTCCTCCTCCTCCTCCTGTACACCGGGCTCTCCTGCACACCCTCCTCCTCCTGTACACCGGGCTCTCCCACACACCCTCCTCCTCCTCCTGTACACCGGGCTCTCCCGCACACCCTCCTTCTCCTGTACACCGGGCTCTCCCGCACACCCTCCTCCTCCGGTACACCGGGCTCTCCCGCACACCCTCCTTCTCCTGTACACCGGGCTCTCCCGCACACCCTCCTCCTCCGGTACACCGGGCTCTTCCCGCACACCCTCCTTCTCTTCCTGTACACCGGGCTCTCCCGCACACCCTCCTCCTTCTCCTGTACACCGGGCTCTCCCGCACACCCTCCTCCTCCTGTACACCGGGCTCTCCCGCACACCCTCCTCCTTCTCCTGTACACCGGGCTCTCCCGCACACCCTCCTCCTCCGGTACACCAGGCTCTCCCGCACACCCTCCTCCTTCTCCTGTACACCGGGCTCTCCCGCACACCCTCCTCCTTCTCCTGTACAACCGGGCTCTCCCGCACACCCTCCTCCTCCGGTACACCCGGGCTCTCCCGTACATCCTCCTCCTCCTTCTCCTGTACACCGGGCTCCCCGCACACCCTCCTCCTTCTCCTGTACACCGGGCTCTCCCGCACACCCTCCTCCTCCTGTACACCGGGCTCTCCCGCACACCCTCCTCCTTCTCCTGCACACCGGGCTCTCCCGCACACCCTCCTCCTTCTCCTGTACACTCGGGCTCTCCCGCACACCCTCCTCCTTCTCCTGCACACCGGGCTCTCCCGCACCACCGTCCTCCTTCTCCTGTACACCGGGCTCTCCCGCACACCCTCCTCCTCCTCGCTGTACACCGGGCTCTCCCATACATCCTCCTCCTTCTCCTGTACACCGGGCTCTCCCGCACACCCTCCTCCTCCTGTACACCGGCCTCTCCGCACACCCTCCTCCTCCTGTACACCGGCCTCTCCTGCACACCCTCCTCCTCCTCCTGTACACCGGGCTCTCCTGCACACCCTCCTCCTTCTTATCCTGTACACTGGGCTCTCCCGCACACCCTCCTCCTCCTCTTCCTGTACACCGGGCTCTCCCGCACATCCTCCTCCTTCTCCTGTACACCGGGCTCTCCCGCACACCCTCCTCCTCCACCGTTACACCGGGCTCTCCCGCACACCCTCCTTCTCCTGTACACCGGGCTCTCCCGCACACCCTCCTCCTCCGGTACACCGGGCACTCCCGCACACCCTCCTCCTGTACACCGGGCTCTCCCGCACACCCTCCTCCTCCGGTACAACCGGGCTCTCCCGCACACCCTCCTTCTCCTGTACACCGGGCTCTCCCGCACACCCTCCTTCTCCTGTACACCGGGCTCTCCCGCACACCCTCCTCCTTCTCCTGTACACCGGGCTCTCCCGCACACCCTCCTCTTCCGGTACACCGGGCTCTCCCGCACACCCTCCTCTTCTCCTGTACACCGGGCTCTCCCGCACACCCTCCTCCTTCTCCTGTACACCGGGCTCTCCCGCACACCCTCCTCCTCCGGTACACCGGGCTCTCCCGTACATCCTCCTCCGCCTTCTCCTGTACACCGGGCTCCCCCGCACACCCTCCTCCTTCTCCTGTACACCGGGCTCTCCCGCACACCCTCCTCCTCCTGTACACCGGCCTCTCCCGCACACTTTCCTCCTCCTGTACACCGGCCTCTCCTGCACACCCTCCTCCCTCCTCCTGTACACCGGGCTCTCCTGCACACCCTCCTCCTTCTCCTGTACACTGGGCTCTCCCGCACACCCTCCTCCTCCTGTACACCGGGCTCTCCTGCACACCCTCCTCCTCCTGTACACCGGGCTCTCCCACACACCCTCCTCCTCCTCCTGTACACCGGGCTCTCCCGCACACCCTCCTCCTCCTGTACACCGGGCTCTCCCGCACACCCTCCTCCTCCTGTACACCGGGCTCTCCCGCACACCCTCCTCCTCCTGTACACCGGGCTCTCCCGCACACCCTCCTCCTTCTCCTGTACACCGGGCTCTCCCGCACACCCTCCTCCGGTACACCGGGCTCTCCCGCACACCCTCCTTCTCCTGTACACCGGGCTCTCCCGCACACCCTCCTCCTCCTCCTCCGGTACACCGGGCTCTCCCGCACACCCTCCTTCTCCTGTACACCGGGCTCTCCCGCACACCCTCCTCCTCCTCCTCCGGTACACCGGGCTCTCCCGCACACCCTCCTCCTCCTTCTCCTGTACACCGGGCTCTCCCGTACATCCTCCTCCTCCTTCTCCTGTACACCGGGCTCCCCCGCACACCCTCCTCCTTCTCCTGTACACCGGGCTCTCCCGCACACCCTCCTCCTCCTGTACACCGGGCTCTCCCGCACACCCTCCTCCTTCTCCTGCACACCGGGCTCTCCCGCACACCCTCCTCCTTCTCCTGTACACCGGGCTCTCCCGCACACCCTCCTCCTTCTCCTGCAAACCGGGCTCTCCCGCACACCGTCCTCCTTCACCTGTACACCGGGCTCTCCCGCACACCCTCCTCCTCCTCCTCCTGTACACCGGGCTCTCCAGCACACCGTCCTCCTTCTCCTGTACACCGGGCTCTCCCGCACACCCTCCTCCTCCTCCTGTACACCGGGCTCTCCCATACATCCTCCTCCTTCTCCTGTACACCGGGCTCTCCCGCACACCCTCCTCCTTCTCCTGTACACCGGGCTCTCCCGCACACCCTCCTCCTCCGGTACACCGGGCTCTCCCGTACATCCTCCTCCTCCTCCTGTACACCGGGCTCCCCCGCACACCCTCCTCCTTCTCCTGTACACCGGGCTCTCCCGCACACCCTCCTCCTCCTGTACACCGGCCTCTCCCGCACACCCTCCTCCTCCTGTACACCGGCCTCTCCTGCACACCCTCCTCCTCCTCCTGTACACCGGGCTCTCCTGCACACCCTCCTCCTTCTCCTGTACACTGGGCTCTCCCGCACACCCTCCTCCTCCTCCTCCTGTACACCGGGCTCTCCTGCACACCCTCCTCCTCCTGTACACCGGGCTCTCCCACACACCCTCCTCCTCCTCCTGTACACCGGGCTCTCCCGCACACCCTCCTCCTCCTGTACACCGGGCTCTCCCGCACACCCTCCTCCTCCTGTACACCGGGCTCTCCCGCACACCCTCCTCCTCCTGTACACCGGGCTCTCCCGCACACCCTCCTCCTCCTGTACACCGGGCTCTCCCGCACACCCTCCTCCTTCTCCTGTACACCGGGCTCTCCCGCACACCCTCCTCCGGTACACCGGGCTCTCCCGCACACCCTCCTTCTCCTGTACACCGGGCTCTCCCGCACACCCTCCTCCTCCTCCTCCGGTACACCGGGCTCTCCCGCACACCCTCCTTCTCCTGTACACCGGGCTCTCCCGCACACCCTCCTCCTCCTCCTCCGGTACACCGGGCTCTCCCGCACACCCTCCTCCTCCTTCTCCTGTACACCGGGCTCTCCCGTACATCCTCCTCCTCCTTCTCCTGTACACCGGGCTCCCCCGCACACCCTCCTCCTTCTCCTGTACACCGGGCTCTCCCGCACACCCTCCTCCTCCTGTACACCGGGCTCTCCCGCACACCCTCCTCCTTCTCCTGCACACCGGGCTCTCCCGCACACCCTCCTCCTTCTCCTGTACACCGGGCTCTCCCGCACACCCTCCTCCTTCTCCTGCAAACCGGGCTCTCCCGCACACCGTCCTCCTTCACCTGTACACCGGGCTCTCCCGCACACCCTCCTCCTCCTCCTCCTGTACACCGGGCTCTCCAGCACACCGTCCTCCTTCTCCTGTACACCGGGCTCTCCCGCACACCCTCCTCCTCCTCCTGTACACCGGGCTCTCCCATACATCCTCCTCCTTCTCCTGTACACCGGGCTCTCCCGCACACCCTCCTCCTTCTCCTGTACACAGGGCTCTCCCGCACACCCTCCTCCTCCGGTACACCGGGCTCTCCCGTACATCCTCCTCCTCCTTCTCCTGTACACCGGGCTCCCCCGCACACCCTCCTCCTTCTCCTGTACACCGGGCTCTCCCGCACACCCTCCTCCTCCTGTACACCGGCCTCTCCCGCACACCCTCCTCCTCCTGTACACCGGCCTCTCCTGCACACCCTCCTCCTCCTCCTGTACACCGGGCTCTCCTGCACACCCTCCTCCTTCTCCTGTACACTGGGCTCTCCCGCACACCCTCCTCCTCCTCCTCCTGTACACCGGGCTCTCCTGCACACCCTCCTCCTCCTGTACACCGGGCTCTCCCACACACCCTCCTCCTCCTCCTGTACACCGGGCTCTCCCGCACACCCTCCTCCTCCTGTACACCGGGCTCTCCCGCACACCCTCCTCCTCCTGTACACCGGGCTCTCCCGCACACCCTCCTCCTTCTCCTGTACACCGGGCTCTCCCGCACACCCTCCTCCTTCTCCTGTACACCGGGCTCTCCCGCACACCCTCCTCCGGTACACCGGGCTCTCCCGCACACCCTCCTTCTCCTGTACACCGGGCTCTCCCGCACACCCTCCTCCTCCTCCTCCGGTACACCGGGCTCTCCCGCACACCCTCCTTCTCCTGTACACCGGGCTCTCCCGCACACCCTCCTCCTCCTCCTCCGGTACACCGGGCTCTCCCGCACACCCTCCTTCTCCTGTACACCGGGCTCTCCCGCACACCCCTCCTCATCCTCCTCCGGTACACCGGGCTCTCCCGCACACCCTCCTTCTCCGGTACACCGGGCTCTCCCGCACACCCTCCTCCTCCGGTACACCGGGCTCTCCCGCACACCCTCCTTCTCCTGTACACCGGGCTCTCCCGCACACCCTCCTCCTTCTCCTGTACACCGGGCTCTCCCGCACACCCTCCTCCTCCTGTACACCGGGCTCTCCCGCACACCCTCCTCCTTCTCCTGTACACCGGGCTCTCCCGCACACCCTCCTCCTCCGGTACACCGGGCTCTCCCGCACACCCTCCTCCTTCTCCTGTACTCCGGGCTCTCCCGCACACCCTCCTCCTTCTCCTGTACACCGGGCTCTCCCGCACACCCTCCTCCTCCGGTACACCGGGCTCTCCCGTACATCCTCCTCCTCCTGTACACCGGGCTCCCCCGCACACCCTCCTCCTTCTCCTGTACACCGGGCTCTCCCGCACACCCTCCTCCTCCTGTACACCGGGCTCTCCCGCACACCCTCCTCCTTCTCCTGCACACCGGGCTCTCCCGCACACCCTCCTCCTTCTCCTGTACACCGGGCTCTCCCGCACACCCTCCTCCTTCTCCTGCACACCGGGCTCTCCCGCACACCGTCCTCCTTCACCTGTACACCGGGCTCTCCCGCACACCCTCCTCCTCCTCCTCCTGTACACCGGGCTCTCCAGCACACCGTCCTCCTTCTCCTGTACACCGGGCTCTCCCGCACACCCTCCTCCTGTACACCGGGCTCTCCCATACATCCTCCTCCTTCTCCTGTACACCGGGCTCTCCCGCACATCCTCCTCCTTCTCCTGTACACCGGGCTCTCCCGCACACCCTCTTCCTCCTCCTGTACACCGGGCTCTCCCGCACACCCTCCTCCTCCTGTACACCGGGCTCTCCCGCACACCCTCCTCCTTCTCCTGTACACCGGGCTCTCCCGCACACCCTCCTCCTCCTGTACACCGGGCTCTCCCGCACACCCTCCTCCTTCTCCTGTACACCGGGCTCTCCCGCACACCCTCCTCCTCCTCCTCCTGTACACCGGGCTCTCCCGCACACCCTCCTCCTCCTCCTGTACACCGGGCTCTCCCGCACACCCTCCTCCTCCTCCTGTACACCGGGCTCTCCCGCACACCCTCCTCCTCCTCCTCCTGTACACCGGGCTCTCCCGCACACCCTCCTCCTTCTCCTGTACACCGGGCTCTCCCGCACACCCTCCTCCTCCTCCTGTACACCGGGCTCTCCCGCACACCCTCCTCCTCCTGTACACCGGGCTCTCCCGCACACCCTCCTCCTCCTCCTGTACACCGGGCTCTCCCGCACACCCTCCTCCTCCTCCTCCTGTACACCGGGCTCTCCCGCAAACACTTCTCCTCCTCCTCCTGAACACCAAGCTCTCCCGCACACCCTCCTCCTTCTCCTGTACACCGGGCTCTCCCGCACACCCTCCTCCTTCTCCTGTACACTGGGCTCTCCCGCACACCCTCCTCCTCCTTCTCCTGTACACCGGGCTCTCCCGCACACCCTCCTCCTCCTGTACACCGGGCTCTCCCGCACACCCTCCTCCTCCTCCTGTACACCGGGCTCTCCCGCACACCCTCCTCCTTCTCCTGTACACCGGGCTCTCCCGCACACCCTCCTCCTCCTTCTCCTGTACACCGGGCTCTCCCGCACACCCTCCTCCTCCTTCTCCTGTACACCGGGCTCTCCCGCACACCCTCCTCCTCCTTCTCCTGTACACCGGGCTCTCCTGCACACCCTCCTCCTTCTCCTGTACACCGGGCTCTCCCGCACACCCTCCTCCTCCTGTACACCGGCCTCTCCCGCACACCCTCCTCCTCCTGTACACCGGCCTCTCCCGCACACCCTCCTCCTCCTTCTCCTGTATACCGGGCTCTCCCGCACACCCTCCTACTCCTTCTCCTGTGCACCGGGCTCTCCCGCACACCCTCCTCCTCCTCCTCCTGTACACCGGGCTCTCCAGCACACCCTCCTCCTTATCCTGTACACCGGGCTCTCCCGCACACCCTCCTCCTCCTGTGCACCGGGCTCTCCCGCACACCCTCCTTCTCCTATGCACCGGGCTCTCCCGCACACCCTCCTCCTCCTCCTCCTGTACACCGGGCTCTCCCGCACACCCTCCTCCTCCTTCTCCTGTACACCGGGCTCTCCCGCACACCCTCCTCCTGTACACCGGGCTCTCCCGCACACCCTCCTCCTTCTCCTGTACACCGGGCTCTCCCGCACACCCTCCTCCTCCTCCTCCTGTACACCGGGCTCTCCCGCACACCCTCCTCCTTCTCCTGTACACCGGGCTCTCCCGCACACCCTCCTCCTTCTCCTGTACACCGGGCTCTCCCGCACACCCTCCTCCTTCTCCTGTACACCGGGCTCTCCCGCACACCCTCCTCCTTCTCCTGTACACCGGGCTCTCCCGCACACCCTCCTCCTTCTCCTGTACACCGGGCTCTCCCGCACACCCTCCTCCATCTCCTGTACACCGGGCTCTCCCGCACACCCTCCTCCTTCTCCTGTACACCGGGCTCTCCCGCACACCCTCCTCCTTCTCCTGTACACCGGGCTCTCCCGCACACCCTCCTCCTCCTGTACACCGGGCTCTCCCGCACACAATCCTCCTTCTCCTGTACACCGGGCTCTCCCGCACACAATCCTCCTCCTCCTCCTGTACACCGGGCTCTCCCGCACACCCTCCTCCTTCTCCTGTACACCGGGCTCTCCCGCACACCCTCCTCCTTCTCCTGTACACCGGGCTCTCCCGCACACCCTCCTCCTTCTCCTGTGCACCGGGCTCTCCCGCACACCCTCCTCCTTCTCCTGTGCACCGGCCTCTCCCGCACACCCTCCTCCTCCTGTACACCGGCCTCTCCCGCACACCCTCCTCCTCCTGTACACCGGCCTCTCCTGCACACCCTCCTCCTCCTCCTGTACACCGGGCTCTCCTGCACACCCTCCTCCTTCTCCTGTATACTGGGCTCTCCCGCACACCCTCCTCCTCCTGTACACCGGGCTCTCCTGCACACCCTCCTCCTCCTGTACACCGGGCTCTCCTGCACACCCTCCTCCTTCTCCTGTACACCGGGCTCTCCCGCACACCCTCCTCCTCCTCCGGTACACCGGGCTCTCCCGCACACCCTCCTCCTCCTCCTCCTGTACACCGGGCTCTCCCGCACACCCTCCTCCTCCTGTACACCGGGCTCTCCTGCACACCCTCCTCCTTCTCCTGTACACCGGGCTCTCCCGCACACCCTCCTCCTCCTCCGGTACACCGGGCTCTCCCGCACACCCTCCTTCTCCTGTACACCGGGCTCTCCCGCACATCCTCCTCCTCCTCCGGTACACCGGGCTCTCCCGCACACCCTCCTTCTCCTGTACACCAGGCTCTCCCGCACACCCTCCTCCTCCTCCTGTACACCGGGCTCTCCCGCACACCCTCCTTCTCCTGTACACCGGGCTCTCCCGCACACCCTCCTTCTCCTGTACACCGGGCTCTCCCGCACACCCTCCTTCTCCTGTACACCGGGCTCTCCCGCACACCCTCCTTCTCCTGTACACCGGGCTCTCCTGCACACCCTCCTCCTGTACACCGGGCTCTCCTGCACATCCTCCTCCTCCTTGTCATGTACACCGGGCTCTCCCGCACACCCTCCTCCCCCTTCTCCTGTACACCGGGCTCTCCCGCACACCCTCCTCCTTCTCCTGTACACCGGGCTCTCCCGCACACCCTCCTCCTTCTCCTGTACACCGGGCTCTCCCGCACACCCTCCTCCTTCTCCTCCTGTACACCGGGCTCTCCCGCACACCCTCCTTCTCCTGTACACCGGGCTCTCCCGCACACCCTCCTTCTCCTGTACACCGGGCTCTCCTGCACACCCTCCTCCTCCTCCTGTACACCGGGCTCTCCTGCACACCCTCCTCCCCCTTCTCCTGTACACCGGGCTCTCCCGCACACCCTCCTCCCCCTTCTCCTGTACACCGGGCTCTCCCGCACACCCTCCTCCCCCTTCTCCTGTACACCGGGCTCTCCCGCACACCCTCCTCCTTCTCCTGTACACCGGGCTCTCCCGCACACCCTCCTCCTTCTCCTGTACACCGGGCTCTCCCGCACACCCTCCTCCTTCTCCTGTACACCGGGCTCTCCCGCACACCCTCCTCCTTCTCCTCCTGTACACCGGGCTCTCCCGCACACCCTCCTCCTCCTTCTCCTGTACACCGGGCTCTCCCGCACACCCTCCTCCTCCTCCTGTACACCAGGCTCTCCTGCACACCCTCCTCCTCCTTCTCCTGTACACCGGGCTCTCCCGCACACCCTCCTCTTTCTCCTGTACACCGGGCTCTCCCGCACACCCTCCTCTTTCTCCTGTACACCGGGCTCTCCCGCACACCCTCCTCTTTCTCCTGTACACCGGGCTCTCCCGCACACCCTCCTCCTTCTCCTGTACACCGGGCTCTCCCGCACACCCTCCTCCTCCTTCTCCTGTACACCGGGCTCTCCCGCACACCCTCCTCCTCCTTCTCCTGTACACCGGGCTCTCCCGCACACCCTCCTCCTCCTGTACACCGGGCTCTCCCGCACACCCTCCTCCCCCTTCTCCTGTACACCGGGCTCTCCCGCACACCCTCCTCCCCCTTCTCCTGTACACCGGGCTCTCCCGCACACCCTCCTCCTCCTGTACACCGGGCTCTCCCGCACACCCTCCTCCTCCTTCTCCTGTACACCGGGCTGTCCCGCACACCCTCCTCCTTCTGTACACCGGGCTCTCCCGCACACCCTCCTCCTCCTTCTCCTGTACACCGGGCTCTCCCGCACACCCTCCTCCTCCTGTACACCGGGCTCTCCCGCACACCCTCCTCCTCCTTCTCCTGTACACCGGGCTGTCCCGCACACCCTCCTCCTTCTCCTCCTGTACACCGGGCTCTCCCGCACACCCTCCTCCTCCTTCTCCTGTACACCGGGCTCTCCCGCACACCCTCCTCCTCCTCCTCCTGTACACCGGGCTCTCCCGCACACCCTCCACCTTCTCCTGTACACCGGGCTCTCCCGCACACCCTCCTCTTTCTCCTGTACACCGGGCTCTCCCGCACACCCTCCTCCTGTACACCGGGCTCTCCCGCACACCCTCCTCCTCCTCCTGTACACCGGGCTCTCCCGCACACCATCCTCCTCCTCCTGTACACCGGGCTCTCCCGCACACCCTCCTCCTCCTCCTTCTCCTGTACACCGGGCTCTCCCGCACACCCTCCTCCTCCTCCTGTACACCGGGCTCTCCCGCACACCATCCTCCTCCTCCTGTACACCGGGCTCTCCCGCACACCCTCCTCCTCCTCCTGTACACCGGGCTCTCCCGCACACCCTCCTCCTCCTCCTGTACACCTGGCTCTCCCGCACACCCTCCTCCTCCTTCTCCTGTACACCGGGCTCTCCCGCACACCCTCCTCCTCCTCCTCCTGTACACCGGGCTCTCCCGCACACCCTCCTCCTTCTCCTGTACACCGGGCTCTCCCGCACACCCTCCTCCTTCTCCTCCTGTACACCGGGCTCTCCCGCACACCCTCCTCCTCCTTCTCCTGTACACCGGGCTCTCCCGCACACCCTCCTCCTCCTCCTGTACACCAGGCTCTCCTGCACACCCTCCTCCTCCTTCTCCTGTACACCGGGCTCTCCCGCACACCCTCCTCTTTCTCCTGTACACCGGGCTCTCCCGCACACCCTCCTCTTTCTCCTGTACACCGGGCTCTCCCGCACACCCTCCTCTTTCTCCTGTACACCGGGCTCTCCCGCACACCCTCCTCCTTCTCCTGTACACCGGGCTCTCCCGCACACCCTCCTCCTCCTTCTCCTGTACACCGGGCTCTCCCGCACACCCTCCTCCTCCTTCTCCTGTACACCGGGCTCTCCCGCACACCCTCCTCCTCCTGTACACCGGGCTCTCCCGCACACCCTCCTCCCCCTTCTCCTGTACACCGGGCTCTCCCGCACACCCTCCTCCCCCTTCTCCTGTACACCGGGCTCTCCCGCACACCCTCCTCCTCCTGTACACCGGGCTCTCCCGCACACCCTCCTCCTCCTTCTCCTGTACACCGGGCTGTCCCGCACACCCTCCTCCTTCTCCTCCTGTACACCGGGCTCTCCCGCACACCCTCCTCCTCCTTCTCCTGTACACCGGGCTCTCCCGCACACCCTCCTCCTCCTGTACACCGGGCTCTCCCGCACACCCTCCTCCTCCTTCTCCTGTACACCGGGCTGTCCCGCACACCCTCCTCCTTCTCCTCCTGTACACCGGGCTCTCCCGCACACCCTCCTCCTCCTTCTCCTGTACACCGGGCTCTCCCGCACACCCTCCTCCTCCTCCTCCTGTACACCGGGCTCTCCCGCACACCCTCCACCTTCTCCTGTACACCGGGCTCTCCCGCACACCCTCCTCTTTCTCCTGTACACCGGGCTCTCCCGCACACCCTCCTCCTGTACACCGGGCTCTCCCGCACACCCTCCTCCCCCTCCTGTACACCGGGCTCTCCCGCACACCATCCTCCTCCTCCTGTACACCGGGCTCTCCCGCACACCCTCCTCCTCCTCCTTCTCCTGTACACCGGGCTCTCCCGCACACCCTCCTCCTCCTCCTCCTGTACACCGGGCTCTCCCGCACACCCTCCTCTTTCTCCTGTACACCGGGCTCTCCCGCACACCCTCCTCCTCCTCCTGTACACCGGGCTCTCCCGCACACCATCCTCCTCCTCCTGTACACCGGGCTCTCCCGCACACCCTCCTCCTCCTCCTGTACACCGGGCTCTCCCGCACACCCTCCTCCTCCCCCTGTACACCTGGCTCTCCCGCACACCCTCCTCCTCCTTCTCCTGTACACCGGGCTCTCCCGCACACCCTCCTCCTCCTCCTCCTGTACACCGGGCTCTCCCGCACACCCTCCTCCTCCTCCTGTACACCGGGCTCTCCCGCACACCCTCCTCCTCCTCCTGTACACCGGGCTCTCCCGCACACCCTCCTCCTCCTCCTCCTGTACACCGGGCTCTCCCGCACACCCTCCTCCTCCTCCTCCTGTACACTGGGCTCTCCCGCACACCCTCCTCCTCCTGTACACCGGGCTCTCCCGCACACCCTCCTCCTCCTGTACACCGGGCTCTCCCGCACACCCTCCTCCTTCTCCTGTACACCGGGCTCTCCCACACACCCTCCTCCTGTACACTGGGCTCTCCCGCACACCGGGCTCTCCCGCACACCCTCCTCCTCCTCCTGTACACCGGGCTCTCCCGCACACCCTCCTCCTCCTCCTCCTGTACACCGGGCTCTCCCGCACACCCTCCTCCTCCTCCTCCTGTACACCGGGCTCTCCCGCACACCCTCCTCCTCCTCCTGTACACTGGGCTCTCCCGCACACCCTCCTCCTCCTTCTCCTGTACACCGGGCTCTCCCGCACACCCTCCTCCTCCTGTACACCGGGCTCTCCCGCACACCCTCCTCCTCCTCCTCCTGTACACTGGGCTCTCCCGCACACCCTCCTCCTCCTTCTCCTGTACACTGGGCTCTCCCGCACACCCTCCTCCTCCTCCTCCTGTACACTGGGCTCTCCCGCACACCCTCCTCCTCCTTCTCCTGTACACTGGGCTCTCCCGCACACCCTCCTCCTCCTCCTGTACACCGGGCTCTCCCGCACACCCTCCTCCTCCTCCTCCTGTACACTGGGCTCTCACGCACACCCTCCTCCTCCTCCTCCTGTACACTGGGCTCTCACGCACACCCTCCTCCTTCTCCTGTACACCGGGCTCTCCCGCACACCCTCCTCCTTCTCCTCCTGTACACCGGGCTCTCCCGCACACCCTCCTCCTCCTTCTCCTGTACACCGGGCTCTCCCGCACACCCTCCTCCTCCTCCTCCTGTACACCGGGCTCTCCCGCACACCCTCCTCCTCCTCCTCCTGTACACCGGGCTCTCCCGCACACCCTCCTCCTCCTTCTCCTGTACACCGGGCTCTCCCGCACACCCTCCTCCTTCTCCTGTACACCGGGCTCTCCCGCACACCCTCCTCCTCCTCCTTCTCCTGTACACCGGGCTCTCCCGCACACCCTCCTCCTCCTCCTGTACACCGGGCTCTCCTGCACACCCTCCTCCTTCTCCTGTACACCGGGCTCTCCCGCACACCCTCCTCCTCCTCCTGTACACCGGGCTCTCCCGCACACCCTCCTCCTCCTCCTCCTCCTGTACACCGGGCTCTCCTGCACACCCTCCTCCTCCTCCTGTACACCGGGCTCTCCTGCACACCCTCCTCCTGTACACCGGGCTCTCCTGCACACCCTCCTCCTTCTCCCGCACACCGGGCTCTCCCGCACATCCTCCTCCTCCTCCTCCTGTACACCGGGCTCTCCCGCACACCCTCCTCCCCCTCCTCCTGTACACCGGGCTCTCCCGCACACCCTCCTCCTGTACACCGGGCTCTCCCGCACACCCTCCTCCCCCTTCTCCTGTACACCGGGCTCTCCCGCACACCCTCCTCCTGTACACCGGGCTCTCCCGCACACCCTCCTCCTTCTCCTGTACACCGGGCTCTCCCGCACACCCTCCTCCTCCTCCTCCTGTACATCGGGCTCTCCCGCACACCCTCCTCCTCCTCGTCCTGTACACCGGGCTCTCTCGCACACCCTCCTCCTCCTGTACACCGGCCTCTCCCGCACACCCTCCTCCTCCTGTACACCGGGCTCTCCCGCACACCCTCCTCCTCCTGTACACCGGGCTCTCCCGCACACCCTCCTCCTCCTCCTCCTGTACACCGGGCTCTCCCGCACACCCTCCTCCTCCTCCTGTACACCGGGCTCTCCCGCACACCCTCCTCCTCCTGTACACCGGGCTCTCCCGCACACCCTCCTCCTCCTCCTGTACACTGGGCTCTCCCGCACACCCTCCTCCTCCTTCTCCTGTACACCGGGCTCTCCCGCACACCCTCCTCCTCCTGTACACCGGGCTCTCCCGCACACCCTCCTCCTGTACACCGGGCTCTCCCGCACACCCTCCTCCTCCTGTACACCGGGCTCTCCCGCACACCCTCCTCCTCCTGTACACCGGGCTCTCCCGCACACCCTCCTCCTCCTCCTGTACACCGGGCTCTCCCGCACACCCTCCTCCTCCTCCTCCTCCTGTACACTGGGCTCTCCCGCACACCCTCCTCCTCCTCCTCCTGTACACCGGGCTCTCCCGCACACCCTCCTCCTCCTCCTCCTCCTGTACACTGGGCTCTCCCGCACACCCTCCTCCTCCTCCTCCTGTACACCGGGCTCTCCCGCACACCCTCCTCCTTCTCCTCCTGTACACCGGGCTCTCCCGCACACCCTCCTCCTCCTGTACACCGGGCTCTCCCGCACACCCTCCTCCTCCTCCTCCTGTACACTGGGCTCTCCCGCACACCCTCCTCCTCCTTCTCCTGTACACCGGGCTCTCCCGCACACCCTCCTCCTCCTTCTCCTGTACACCGGGCTCTCCCGCACACCCTCCTCCTCCTCCGGTACACCGGGCTCTCCCGCACACCCTCCTTCTCCTGTACACCGGGCTCTCCCGCACACCCTCCTCCTCCTCCTCCTCCTCCTGTACACCGGGCTCTCCTGCACACCCTCCTCCTCCTTCTCCTGTACACCGGGCTCTCCCGCACACCCTCCTTCTCCTGTACACCGGGCTCTCCCGCACACCCTCCTCCTCCTCCTGTACACCGGGCTCTCCTGCACACCCTCCTCCTCCTTCTCCTGTACACCGGGCTCTCCCGCACACCCTCCTCCTCCTCCTCCTGTACACCGGGCTCTCCCGCACACCCTCCTCCTCCTTCTCCTGTACACCGGGCTCTCCCGCACACCCTCCTCCTCCTCCTCCTCCTGTACACCGGGCTCTCCCGCACACCCTCCTCCTCCTCCTCCTGTACACCGGGCTCTCCCGCACACCCTCCTCCTCCTTCTCCTGTACACCGGGCTCTCCCGCACACCCTCCTCCTCCCCCTCCTGTACACCGGGCTCTCCCGCACACCCTCCTCCTCCTCCTCCTGTACACCGGGCTCTCCCGCACACCCTCCTCCTTCTCCTCCTGTACACCGGGCTCTCCCGCACACCCTCCTCCTCCTGTACACCGGGCTCTCCCGCACACCCTCCTCCTGTACACCGGGCTCTCCCGCACACCCTCCTCCTTCTCCTCCTGTACACCGGGCTCTCCCGCACACCCTCCTCCTCCTGTACACCGGGCTCTCCCGCACACCCTCCTCCTCCTGTACACCGGGCTCTCCCGCACACCCTCCTCCTCCTTCTCCTGTACCCTGGGCTCTCCCTTGCTCCTCCTCCTGTACACCGGGCTCTCCCTTGCTCCTCTCCGGTTTCCCCCTCACCAGGCTGCCGTAGGCCATGATCAGCACCACGTTCACACCGGACAGCCAGTTACTCCTGTTGTGCTGCGTTTTCCCCATCTTCCTTTGATCAAGGTTTTTTTGTTGTTTTTTTTCTGCGTTTGTCACGTGACCCATCTACTCCCTAACCACGCCTATGCAATCAGTCAACCAATCACCTCCCAGAGTGAGTCGTGGAACGCACAGTCCTGTGGAACGCACACAGGACGCGTCCTGACGCTGCCTAAGCGTACGTGGGAGGGGGCGGAGCGGAAGCCAGGTCACGTGGTGTCAGAGCGGAGGAGCCGCAGGTGAGGACGGGAGCTTTTCTCGTTGCTCGGTGGGAGGGGGTGATATAGCGGCGGTGATGGGAGTTCACGGTAGGCGGTTGCCCTGCGGAGCGGTAGGGTTGGTGAGGGTGGCGGCCCTGGGGCGCACTGAGGCTCCCCCGGTCCTACCGCGCTGCGGCCTGTTAGAGTGGGTGAAGCCTCGGCCTGGAGTAGCGGCGGTTGCCGGCTTGGTCGCTCTCTTGCCGATGACCGTTGTGTCGTTTTATCCGTCTTTTTTCCCATAGTGATTTTTATGACATAAGCCGCAGTCCTGCCGTCCTCGGTAACACTTCCTGTCACTAACGGGGATCAGTCTGCTGGGACTTGTAGTCCTACACCTGATATCTGTGAACTCCTGCCATTCCCTCTATAGGGTCCTGTACTCAGTAGATCTCCTTATATCCAGTGCCTCAGACGGTGTCTCCAGGCGGCTCACCGACCGTCCTGTCTGCACACAGCCCATGTGCCAGTGTGGGGTATATATGTGTATCCCAGGAGACAAGCAGCGCCAGAGGTCAGACACAGTGACAGGCACCTCAGGGTCTGTGGTGAGGACCCCTGCCTGTACTGTGGACCCTCAAGATCTGTGGTCAGGATCCCCCCCTCCTGTACTGTAGACCCTCAAGGTCTGTGGTCAGGACCCCCCCCCCCTCCTGTACTGTAGACCCTCAAGGTCTGTGGTCAGGACCCCCCCCCCCTCCTGTACTGTAGACCCTCAAGGTCTGTGGTCAGGACCCCCCCCCCCCCCTCCTGTACTGTAGACCCTCAAGGTCTGTGGTCAGGACCCCCCCCCCCCCCTCCTGTACTGTAGACCCTCAAGGTCTGTGCTCAGGACCCCCCCCCCTCCTGTACTGTAGACCCTCAAGGTCTGTGGTCAGGACCCCCCCCCCCTCCTGTACTGTAGACCCTCAAGGTCTGTGGTAAGGACCCCTGCCTGTACTGTAGACCCTCAAGGCCTGAGGTGAGGACCCTCCCCCTCCTGTACTGTAGACCGTCAAGGTCTGTGGTCAGGACCCCTGCCTGTACTGTAGACCCTCAAGACCTGTGGTGAGGACCCCCCCCCCCTCCTGTACTGTAGACCCTCAAGGTCTGTGGTCAGGACCCCTGCCTGTACTGTAGACCCTCAAGACCTGTGGTGAGGACCCCCCCCCTCCTGTACTGTAGACCCTTAAGGTCTGTGGTCAGGACCTCTGCCTGTACTGTAGACCCTCAAGGCCTGTGGTGAGGACCCCCCCCTCCTGTATTGTAGACCCTCAAGGTCTGTGGTCAGGACCCTCCCCTCCTGTACTGTAGACCCTCAAGGTCTGTGGTCAGGACCCCCTCCTGTACTGTAAACAATCAAGGTCTGTGGTCAGGACCCCCTCCCCTCCTGTACTGTAAACCCTCAAGGTCTGTGGTCAGGACCCCCTCCCCTCCTGTACTGTAGACCCTCAAGGTCTGTGGTCAGGACCCCCCTCCCCTCCTGTACTGTAGACCCTCAAGGTCTGTGGTCAGGACCCCCTCTCCTCCTGTACTGTAGACCCTCAAGGTCTGTGGTCAGGACCCCCTCTCCTCCTGTACTGTAGACCCTCAAGGTCTGTGGTCAGGACCCCCTCTCCTCCTGTACTGTAGACCCTCGTGGTCTGTGGTCAGGAACCCCCTCCTCCTGCACTGTGGACCCTCGTGGTCTGTGGTCAGGAACCCCCTCCTGCACTGTGGACCCTCGTGGTCTGTGGTGAGGACCCCCTCCTCCTGCACTGTGGACCCTTGTGGTCTGTGGTGAGGAACCCGCTCCTGATTTGGCGCCTCTTGTCCTGCAGCTGTGGTTGGCTGTCACTGTGTAGGGTCCCGGGTGATGTGCAGGCTTTAGCCCCGCCCCCTGGTGTCATTGTTTGCGGTGTGACGCGTCATGTGACCAGTGCTGTGTTGTTTGTTTTTTCTTTTTTTCATTTGTTGATACACAGCTGCGTATATGGTGATAGGCAATGTGCTGTCATGTGACCTCATCAATCCTGGACCTGTAGACATTGTGGGGGGGCCACACCCAGGATATGGGGGCCACACCCAGGATAAGTGGTTTCTACTCGTCGGTCTTTTGAGGGCCTCATCATTAACCCTCTCCTATCTGCTTGCTCTGTAGAGCCGTACCTTGTAAATACTGTTATTTGTATATACTGTAAATGATGACCTCGGTGGCCACCACCCGCACCCGGGGGACCTGGGAACAGACACAGACCCAGACGCAGCACAAGCAGAGGCCTCAGGTACCGGCGCTGCCAGGAATAGCATCTTCCGCACGGTGCCCCCGCTCACACAATAAACCATGACTTCTCCGCCCCTGTAGGCCACCGCAGAGCAGATCCGGCTAGCACAGATGATCTCCGACCAGAATGACGCTGACTTTGAGGAAGAAGTAAAACAGGTGAGTGAGCGGTCCTGGGAGGGTGAGTGGGCGGGCGGGCGGTCCTGGCCGTCCCGGGGTGAGCTGAGTGCGGGCATTTTGCCATGAATTGACACCCCTGCACCAGAACAGCCACTGTGTATGGTCGTCCATGTATTGGCTGGTACACTGTAGAGCGGTGGTGAGGGGGGCGCCCATGTTGCTGCATGTTATAGGGTCTGGGCACCGCTGCCCCTTCACCGCCATCTTTGTCTCCTCAGCTGATTGACATCACAGGGAAGAACCAAGACGAGTGTGTGATCGCGCTTCACGACTGCAATGGCGACCTGAACAGAGCCATCAATGTGCTGCTGGAGGGGAACCCCGATACGGTGAGCGCCCCCTACTGACACCCGGCGTTATCCGCCTCCTCTGTGCCCATGATGTGACGCCCTATTTCCCCCGCAGCACTCTTGGGAGATGGTGGGCAAGAAGAAAAGTGTGTCTGGGCAGAAGGAGACGGGACCGACCGAACAGAGCGAGGAGCCACGAGAGCACAGAGACAGAGAGCGAGACTTCAGCCGCAGGCGTGGAGGGGCACCGCGGAGAGGGCGAGGCGGGAGCCGCGGCAGAGAGTGTGAGTGGTGCCAGCCGAGATCCCGTCGCTGCCAACTGTGTCCCGCGTCTGACCATGTCTTTCTCCTCTTGCAGTCCGGGCACAGGAGAATGGTTTGGAAGGAGGCAAATCTGGCGGCTCTTCGGGCAGAGGCACAGAGAGAGGGCGCCGCGGGCGTGGCAGAGGCAGAGGTGTGTTCCCGCGTCTGGGGGCGGCTGACGGGCGGCTCTGCCAGGTTCTAATGATGCTTTGTCTCTTTACCACTAGGTGGATCAGGCAGAAGAGGCGGCCGTTTCTCTGCGCAGGGCATGGGGTATGTGCGCTCGGATGTTGCCGCAGTTGGGGTGGGATTGTGTCCCGGCCCCTGATTATTCCGACCCTTTTTTTTCCAGGACCTTTAACCCTGCGGACTACGCTGAGCCCTCCAGCACGGAGGACAACTATGGGAATAGCAGCACTTGGAATAACGCCGCCAGCTTTGAGCCGGATGATGGAACAAGTAGGTCCGGCCGCCCCTGCGGGCACTATGCCCCGCGAGCTCGAGGAGGAGCCGCAGCTGCCTGCTGATTTCTCTTATGTTTTTTTCCTTTTTTGTTTCAGGACTTGATTACACCGGGGGTGAGGGTTCAGATTATCCCCGAAAATTTTCCACTGCTCCTGGTATGACGCCTCCTGGTGCTCTCACTGCCCCTGACACCCTCGTACTTGTGACTGTCGTGTGTCTGATCTCCCTCCTAACCTGCATGGACCCTCGCTGTGTGCCCATCCTGGGACTTGTAGTTCTCTAGCAGGGCGAGGATTGCTCTGGAGTGGCCCCTTCCATGTCCAGCACCTGCGGGGTGACCCGCCTCTCACTGCAGGATGTCATTAATGTCATCTTATTTATTTTGTATGGCAGTTTAATAATTGTATCCTTCTGTACTCCAGTCACATCCAAAGCTGCGTCCACATTTGGAGAGTCCCTAGAAAAGCAGAAGTATTTGGGGTGCGGGTACACTATTAATTTGAGGGGTGGTTAGGTTAATAAACTTCACACCGAGACCTGCAGAATTGTGAGTGTAGCTTTGGGTGTGAGTGGAGAGAAGACTTCATGTTCTCAGTCCTCCCTGGCTGTGAACAGAGCCCTCTCTCGCTGGCGTCCTCTCGCTGTGCGCTGTCGCTCTTTGCTCCGGGGCGGTTAATGTTTTTGAAATTCAGTGATCTTGTTTTTGCTTTAATGATAAAGATATGGAATTGTGCAAATCCGGCGGTGTCTGGCAAATGCCGCGGTGCCGGGACGGGGGGCGACTGCCAACCCCTATAACCCTCTGTCTGCTTCTTTACCAGGTGCCTGGAGGACGGCCACCGAGGAGTGGGGGACGGAGGACTGGAATGAGGATGTGCGTAGTGTTTGCTCTTTTTGTTTTTTCTTTTTACACCTCTGAGCTGCAGTCATAAATCTGCAGCTTCGGAGCTGACCTCTTCCAGCAGACAATTAAAGGCAACTTGTCACCAGATTTGGCCCCTATAAGCTGCGGCCACCACCAGTGGGCTCTTATATACAGCATTCTAACATCCTATATGTAAGAGCCCAGGCCACGGTGTAGAACATAAAAATCACTTTATAATACTCACCTAAGGGGCGGTGCGGACTGCTCGGATGGGTGTCTCTGTTCTCCAGTGCTGCCTCTTTGGGCCATTTTTGTCCTACTTCTTCTGAGGCCTGGGTGCATCACTACGTCATGCACACTCGCCGGTATTGAGGTCTTGCGCAGCGCACTATAATGCTTTGACCTGCCCTGCGCAGGACCTCAGTGCTGGCGAGTGCGGCTGACGTAGTGATGCAGAATGCGTCATGCACCCAGGTCCCAGAAGGAGGAGGACAAAGATGGCCGAAAGAGGAGGCCCCGCACCCGGAGAACGGAGACGCCCATCCGACCAGTCTGCACCGCACCTTAGGTGAGTATTATAAAGTGATTTTTACATTATACAGTGCGGCCTGGGCTCTTATATACAGTGTTCTAGAATGCTCTATAAAGACCCCTGTGGTGGTGGCCGCAGCTTATAGGGGCCACATCTGGTGACAGGTTCCCTCTTTAAGGTCATGAGTTTATACTTTGGTTATTTCTCCAGCTTTCTGAAACCAAGATCTTCACAGCGTCCAGCGTTTCTTCTGTGCCCATCGCCTCTGAGAGTGTGACGATCACCGCGGGCCAGAGGTGAGTGCCCGGCAGGGTGGTCTCTGAACACTGGGGTCCTCCATATAGAAGGCTGCCCTCATCTGCTCATCTCTACAGGATTGACCTGGCAGTTTTGCTGGGGAAGAGCCCATCGTCCCTAGAAAATGAGGCCTCCAGCCTGGACTCCGCACAGAATCCCACCTTGTCCCAGCCCCTCGTGTTCAGCAACTCCAAGCAGAACCCCCTGTCACAGGCCAGTCCCGGCAGCTCCTTCTCTCACCACAGCATGGTAAGGCTGGCGTCCAGATTATGTAAGGGCTCTGGGTGTGACCGCAGCTCGGGGTCGTGTGTCGGGGGGGCTCTGGGTGTGACCGCAGCTCGGGATCGTGTATCGGGGGGCTCTGGGTGTGACCGCAGCTCGGGATCGTGTGTCGGGGGGGGGGGCTCAGGGTCTGACCGCAGCTCGGGGTCGTGTGTCGGGGGGGCTCTGGGTGTGACCGCAGCTCGGGGTCATGTGTCGGGGGGGCTCAGGGTCTGACCGCAGCTCGGGGTAGTGTGTCGGGGGGGCTCTGGGTGTGACTGCAGCTCGGGGTCGTGTGTCGGGGGGGCTCTGGGTGTGGCTGCAGCTCGGGATCGTGTATCGGGGGGCGCTGGGTGTGACTGCAGCTCGGGATCGTGTATCGGGGGGGGCGCTGGGTGTGACCGCAGCTCGGGATCGTGTATCGGGGGGCTCTGGGTGTGACTGGAGCTCGGGATCGTGTATCGGGGGGCTCTGGGTGTGACTGCAGCTCGGGGTCATGTGTCGGGAGGATCTGGGTGTGACCGCAGCTTGGGGTCATGTCGGGGGGGCTCTGGGTGTGACTGCAGCTCGGGGTCGTGTGTCGGAGGGGCTCTGGGTGTGACCACAGCTCAGGGTTGTGTGTCGGGGGGCTCTGGGTGTGACCGCAGTTTGGGGTCATGTCGGGGGGGCTCTGGGCGTGACCGCAGCTCGGGATCGTGTATCGGGGGGCTCTGGGTGTGACTGCAGCTCGGGATCGTGTATCGGGGGGCTCTGGGTGTGACCGCAGCTCGGGATCGTGTATCGGGGGGCTCTGGGTGTGACCGCAGCTCGGGATCGTGTATCAGGGGGCTCTGGGTGTGACCGCAGCTCGGGATCGTGTATCGGGGGGGCTCTGGGTGTGACCGCAGCTCGGGGTCGTGTGTCGGGGGGCTCTGGGTGTGACCGCAGCTCGAGGTCGTGTATCAGGGGGCTCTGGGTGTGACCGCAGCTTGGGATCGTGTGTCGGGGGGGGGGGGGGCTCAGGGTCTGACCGCAGCTCGGGGTCGTGTGTCGGGGGGGCTCTGGGTGTGACCGCAGCTCGAGGTCGTGTATCGGGGGGCTCTGGGTGTGACCGCAGCTTGGGGTCATGTCGGGGGGGCTCAGGGTGTGACTGCAGCTCGGGGTCGTGTGTCGGAGGGGCTCTGGGTGTGACCACAGCTCAGGGTTGTGTGTCGGGGGGCTCTGGGTGTGACCGCAGTTTGGGGTCATGTCGGGGGGGCTCTGGACGTGACCGCACCTCGGGATCGTGTATCGGGGGGCTCTGGGTGTGACTGCAGCTCGGGATCGTGTATCGGGGGGCTCTGGGTGTGACCGCAGCTCGGGATCGTGTATCGGGGGCCTCTGGGTGTGACTGCAGCTCAGGGTTGTGTGTCGGGGGGCTCTGGGTGTGACCGCAGCTTGGGGTCATGTCGGGGGGGGCTCTGGGTGTGACTGCAGCTCGGGATCCTGTATCGGGGGGCTCTGGGTGTGACTGCAGCTCGGGGTCGTGTGTCGGAGGGGCTCTGGGTGTGACCGCAGCTCAGGGTTGTGTGTCGGGGGGCTCTGGGTGTGACCGCAGTTTGGGGTCATGTCGGGGGGGCTCTGGGCGTGACCGCTGCTCGGGATCGTGAATCGGGGGGCTCGGGTCTGATTGCAGCTCGGGGTCATGTGTCGGCGCGGCACTAAGTGTGACCGCAGCTCGGAGTTGTGTTGGGGGTGGGGGGTTGTGAGTGTGACTGCGTGCTGCAGCATGCCAGTAGACCCTCTTTGGCTTTGTGTGGCCTCTGAGGGGGGACAGCGCATGCGATATTAATGTTCCCCTGCACCGCTGTCATCCGCTGTCCAGCTGACGATTGGTTGTGGGGTCTACAGTGCTCGTTCTGCCTTCTTGAGGCCCCCAGTCATCATTGTGCCTCTTTTTGCAGGTCAGCATGCTCAGTAAGGGCTTTGGTGAGGGCGAGCCCAAGGGCGGCACCACCACCGGGTCTCAGTTCCTGGAGCAGTTTAAGACGGCACAGGCCCTGGCACACCTGGCGGCTCAGCACTCGGACTCCTCCAGCGCCACCACGTGGGACCTGGGCTCCTCGGCACAGACCTCCTCCCTGGGGCAGTTCGGTAAGGAGTCTCCTCTGTTTTGATTCTGGGCTTGTCTGGGGGTGAGGGGACAATTTTCTAAGGATGTTCTGTCCTCGTAGATCTGAAGAGCTCATCGGACCCCTTCACCAAGCGCCAGAGCTTCTCCCCAGCCTCCACTATGATGGATGTGTACCTGCAGGAGAAGGCGCCCGTCACCAGTGCGCCCTCTGCCATGCCGGTGTGCCCATCCTCCCCTCTGTCGGGCAAAACGCACCACCCCCCACAGATGTCCCCAGCGTCACTCGAAAATCAGTCAGGAAGTCCGCAACCGGCCCACCAGAAGATGAAGGTGCAGAGGAAGAAGACATCCCTTACATCAAAGGTAGCAATAGTCTTATTACATGGCATGAATCCAATGGGATGAGACCTCTACCATCCTGTGTCCCCACGTTTGCCCGGGTCACAGTGTGACCGGCCCAAGCCCCTTACACTCTGCATTTCTATGGTCTCTGCTTTACATTGCCGTTTCTCTGCAGATTCCAGCTCTGGCCGTGGAGATGCCGGGCACTGCTGATATGTCGGGGCTCAACCTGCAATTTGGTGCTTTGCAGTTTGGATCTGAGCCGGTCCTCCCGGAGTACGAGTCCTCCCCAACCACCAACACAACTGTGAGCCAGGCCCAGAGCAGCCTATACACCAGCCCGGCAAGGTGCAGCATCTGCTGGATCTCGGGGGGGCGGGGGGGGGGGCGCACAGCAATAGTAGACCCTTCACTGCTACCTCCATAGCAGCAAAGGGGGGATGGCTTGTGCAACAGCAGCACAGAGCGCTTGTAGACGACACCACTGACTGCTCCACACCACAGTCTGTGGCTCTTCTATGTCAGCAAACATATTCTGCCCGGAGCGGGGCTGGTCTGTCTTCAGAACAGGAAGCTTTGGGATGGGGAGGGGGGCCCCTCTCAGGGCGGTAGGGGGGTGCTCTGGCTTGTCATCTGGCCGGGTGACCTCGCAGGTCAGCGGGGAGCCTGTTCAGTTGGTCGGTGGCCTGTCTGGTGGGAGAAGTGGGGGCGCTGGCCTGTCCAGCCGGGCGGCTGCGGGGCCGCTGGCTTGTCCTGGGGAGAGGAGGTGGTTGGGGGGCTCAGGCCTGTCCAGTCAGGTGGTGGGGGTGGGCGCTGGCCTGTCCAGTCGGGCGACGGGGGGCACCTCTTGCCGGTCTGCTATGCCTCTAATGGTCCGCCGTCTCTTGCAGTGAATCGTCCAGCAGCGTGGTCAGCAGTCAGAGCCCCGAGGCTGCGTACCAAGGAAGCGGCATCCAGACCTCAACGTTTACCTCACAGAGCAGCTCTCAGGGCCCCTTATACGAGCAGAGGTCCACGCAGACCCGGCGCTACCCCATCTCCTCCTCCACCTCCTCACCACAGAAGGAGCTCGGCCAGCCCAAGGTGCGTGGTTTGCCTGCGGTGGTCCGTCTTTGCAGCATGCCAGTAGACCTTTTTTGGCAGCAATTGTGCCCATCAAAGGGGGACAGCGCATGCAAAATGAAGTGTGCCTGCCACAGCTGTCAGTCCAGGGTTGTGGCTGCCAGGTCTGTGTGCGGTCACTACAGCCTCCGTGACGGCCTATTTGCAAACCAGTCCTCTAAGACGCGTCTCTTCTCTCCTCACAGAATGGCTACAGCTCCTCCCAAACATCCACAATGCAGACTCCTGTATCAGGAGAAGGTAAGACGTATATCGAGGTGCGATGGCGCCGGACACCCGTAGACCCTTTCTGGCTGTATGTAGCCTTTAAGGGGGGACAGTGTGTCCTACAGTAACCAGAGCAGTCAGACGAGGCGTCAGCTGTGTGGTGCCTGGGACTGGTCTGTACAGCAGAGGCTTCCCGTGCGGGGTCTATAACCACCGCCACCTTTTGTTTTTTCCCTTCCAGTTCCCTCAGCCCCCACAATTAAAGCGGACTCGTCATCTGCTGCCAGCATAGTCTCCCTCAGTGACTCGGTGTCTGCGTCCTCGTTGCTGACCACCGCTGGACCCCACTCCTCGCAGCTGAGCAGCATGAGCCACACTGAGGAGCTGCAGAGCCCGGTGGTCTCGGCTCAGCTCAGCAGGTAGTGAGCAGTAGAGCTAATGTCCCGCGCCCCCCCCCCCAGGGTCCGCACCGCAATGACCACCTGTCCTCCTGTCTTCCAGTACTCTACCCTCTCAGCACCAGACGCCTGTATCCTCCGCAGTACGGACCTCATCGTCTGTGCCTCTGGTGAGTTGTAGTCCCCGAGTGTCCTGCATGTAAGTTGACCCTTCTAGCTTCTGCCCGTGGCTGTGAAGGGGGACAGTACATGCTAGAGCATCTGGACCTGCGGCCGTGTGACCGCCACGTGGAGCTCGCTGGCCGCAGCGTCTGCACACCTGTACAAGGGGCTGATGATAAGTCTTTGGCTTACTGATCTTTTTTTGTTTCTATGGTTACATCACATGAAAGTCTTATGTGTCTAATATATATTTTCAAAATGTTGTGTTTGTTGCTTATGGCAACAGTGTTCTACGCAGGCGGGAAAACAAAATGTCGGAGTCTAATGTGATATTCACAGCAACTGAGAGCAGAGGAGGATAAAATTCTTGTTTCTGCAAGGAAAGTCCGCAAAGGATATTCATGGTGATATGTCGCAGACATTGGGGGATCAATGACCTTCATATTCCACAGGTAAGAACTGGGTCTCCAAATGTAAAAAGGGCCACTTCAGCCCCAATGATGAGGAACGTCCTGGACGCCCGAGAGCGGTTGTTGTTCTGGAGATGGTCGATGCTGCGCACAACCTCATTCATACTGGAGAATCCACCAATTTCAGCTAAAGCAATAGCAGACATCATGGGGATTTCCCGGGAACGTGTTTGTGTCATTATCCATGAACATTTGGACATGAGGAAGCTTCTGCAAAGTGGGTCCCCAAATGTCTGACAACAGATCAGAGAAGCAGCGAGTGACAACTTCCCGGTCCATTTGTCAGCGTTTCTGGACTAAGAACTTCTTGGAGCGACCGGTCACTATGGATGAGACCCGGATTTATTTGTATGACCCTGAAAACAAAGAGCAGTCAAAACAGTGGAGGCACAGGGGTTCTCCTCATCCAAAGAGGTTCAGGGTGCAAAAATCAGCCACCAAGGTGATGGCGTCTGTGTTCTGGGATAAGGAGGGTGTGCTGCTAGTGGACTACCTTCAAAAGGGTTCCACCATCAATGTAAGGTATTACAGTGAACTTTTGGACCAATTGAAGGCAGCTCTGAAGGCCAAAATGCGCGGCAAGCTGTCCAAAGGAATCTTGCTCCTGCAAGACCGCCTCCGCTCACACTGCACAAGCGACCACGGAAAAACTGGCATAGCCGGGCTTCCAGCTGGTGACCACCCACCTTATTCACCAGATCTAGCTCCCTCCGACTATCATCTGTTTCCAAACCTGAAGAAACACCTCAAGGGACCAAATGTCACACCATTTCTGATGCCATCGCTGCTACGGATGCCTGGTGTGAGGCACAACCGAAATCCTTCTTTTTGCTAGACTTACAGAACTTGGAATACTGATGTAAGGCTATGTGCGCACGTGTGCGGTCTGCACCGCACCGAAAAGGTGCGCTTTAGAGCGCAGCTGAAAAGCTCCGTTCTGAAGCGCATGGTGCCGGCGAGAACGTGCGCTCTGCCTGCAGCTCCTGCCATAGACAGAGCAGGGGCTGCCGGCAAAGCGCACGGAAGAAGTGACATGTCACTTCTTAGAACGCAGCGATTCGGGCAGCAGCCGAAGCGCTGCGCTCTAAAACGCCACGTGCGCACGGCCCCTGCACAATCTCCATAGATTGTGCAGGGGACGCAGGACGCATGCAGTTACGCTGCGCTACAAAGCACAGCGTAACTGCATGAATTACGCACACGTGCGCACATAGCCTAAGAAGTGTGTTGTCATCAGTGGAGAGTGTGTGGAATACATGGAAAGATTTATCTTACTATCTTGTTTCTTTCTGGGTAAAGCCAAAGACTTATCAGCAGCTCCTCGTACACATACATATGTATATACTATGTCCTCCCATAACGGCCGTATCTCCCCGCAGCACGCCAGTGTAGAGAGCGAGGCCGCCAGCTTACATTCAGTCACCACCTTCTCTACGGTGCCCAGTGCCACTCCCGCCGCCGCCTCCTCGCTCAGCAGCCTCGGCTTGGGCCTCAGCACCAGCTCCACCATTGCTCCCTCCACGCGAAACTCCATTGCTACCACGTCAGGTACCGCTTCCACCGTGCCCTATGCTTGTCTGCAGGCTGTGCTGTGCCATATTAACCCTTTGTCTTCCGTTCCCCCCAGGTAAAGCACCGCCGAACTTACCGCCTGGTGTTGCACCGCTGTTACCAAACCCGTACATCATGGCTCCCGGCCTGTTACACGCTTATCCCGTAAGTTCTTGGTCAAACTGTCCTAGATGGCACGGAACACTCTTCTGGCTTTCAAGAGCGTGTGACCACTGCAGCCAGTCAGTAGCCGCTGATTGGTTACAGTAGTCACGTTATGTTTCTTGCGCGCACTGCCCACTTGTGGTGTAACTTGTTGTTTCCAGCCCCAGGTCTACGGCTACGACGACCTGCAGATGTTACAGACGCGGTTCCCCCTGGTGAGTGGCCGATGTTGGGCTACCCCTTCCCCCCTGACCCGGCTTCACCGGCCATCACCTGACCGTGTGCTTTCTGCCTTGTAGGACTATTACAGCATCCCATTCCCCACGCCCAGCACCGCGCTCACCGGCAGAGACGCCAGCCTGACAAGTAACCCCTATTCTGGTAGGTTGTGGTGAGGGTGGCGCAGGGTCTCCATTATTGGTGTCGATGCTGACCGCTGCTCCCTTCCCCTCCCGTCAGGCGATCTCTCCAAGTTCGGTCGTGGAGACGCGTCTTCCCCGGCTCCAGCCACCACCTTGGCACAGCCGCAGCAGAGCCAGACGCAGGGCCACCACACCACGCAGCAGACATTCCTGAACCCTGCGCTGCCGCCCGGATACAGCTACACCAGTCTTCCCTACTACACCGGGGTACCGGGTCTGCCAAGCACCTTCCAGTATGGACCCGCCGTATTCCCAGTGAGTGCCCATTTCCAATAGTAAACTGTGTCACCCAAAATGTTAGTTTTCTTTTTTTTGGGGGAGGACCGGGAGATGGGAACCCCCTGAACATAGCACCTTATACACACGACCCCACAAGCCGCCCTGTAGTCCTCTGTCCCCCCAGGACATGAAGCCCCCTGTATACGGGCAGGTGAACTGTCAGAAGCCCCGCGGATTTGGAATGGACGCTGTATTTTTGGGGGAGTCATCTGGACGCCAGCATAGCATTGATTGGAGGAGGGGGGTGGTCAGGGCCGGCGTTTCCTATCCGGACCCCCGCTGGATTGCCGCTGGGTTTGTGATTTCTTTGTTACCTGATTTGTACAAATCTCCATACTTAATAAAAGTATTTTCAATAAACCATGGCACCTCTGCTCTGTCCGAGCCGTCCTTTATTGGGGAGGGGGTGAGTGCGGATGATTTTTATTCGGCACGGGATGGCGGCTGCTGTGTCCCTTTTCTTGCTGAGTGATGGGCGGCAGCGCCTCCAGGTACGTCCTGCCACGCAGGCGGTGTGAAGGGACATCTGTGGCACAGGGCGGTCACGTGGCTCAGATCTCTGCCTGTCCCTGGGTGGCGCCGTTGTCGTCCGCGTGCGTCCGTTACAGGCTGTGTACCCCTCATGTCTCCCCTGCAGGTGGCGCCCACCACGTCCAAACAGCACGGAGTCAATGTCGGTGTGAACACGTCGGCCGGCGCCTTCCAGCAAGCGGCAAGTTACGGCTCTCATGCCTACAGCACCGGTAAGGAGATGCCTGGCGTGTAGCCGCAAGCGCCCCGATACCCCCCTCTCCGCACCCCCTTCCTGCTCTCCTGTGTCCTCACTTCTCCCTGCAGCGTCTGCCCCCGCTGGTGGTCCGAGCAGCAGCAGGTGCTGTGATGCTTGGGGGTCCATGCTGAGGGCTGTGTCTGTTCGCAGGCTTTGAGGACCTGGGCCAGGTTTCCAGCGTGGGGGATTTCTGTAAGGGTGCATTTAGTGGGGCTCCTGCTGCTCAGAGCAAACCTGCTGCTGCTTGCACCAATGGACCAGGCGCTGGTAAGTCTCCGCTTCTTCTTCGCCCTCCGGTCCTGTCCCTGCTTTGCCTTTCCTTTCCTCTTCCATAAGCCCCCGTCATCCACCGCCCGACCCATTCAATCCTCTGCATCCATAGTCCCGGCCTAGATGGGGTTAATCACGCCTACATGAGGGGTAGAGGGGTTCGTGCAGCCTGCTCAGCACCGTCCTCTATTCCCCCCCCAGGTGTGTCCGTCACCTCCAGTAACACCGGCGTGCCGGACATCTCGGGCTCCGTCTATTCCAAGACGCAGGTAGGTGATACCAGGAGCCATCACTAGGGGGCAGCACTGCCGCCATCCTCCAGATACCCACAATGTCTGCTCTCATTACAGCAATCCTTTGAGAAGCAGGGATTCCACACTGGGACCCCGGCCACCTCCTTTAACTTGCCCTCAGCTCTGGGCAGCGCTGGGCCCATCAACCCGGCCACGGCGGCGGCCTATCCCCCCGCCCCATTCATGCACATCCTGGCTCCACATCAGCAGCCGCACTCCCAGATTCTCCACCACCACCTCCAGCAGGACGCTCAGGTAACCGGCAACCGGACCCTCCTGTGTATGACCGGTACGACCCCCGGACCACCAGGACATAGAGCGATGATATGATTGGTGAGAGGTTACTATGGTGACTAATACTACCCCTGGACCAAAGGACATAGAACTGTGATATTACGAGTGAGAGGCCACTATAGTGATCAGTACTACCTCCAGATCACCAGGACATAGAGCGGTGATATCACTGTATATACATCACTGGTGAGAGGCCACTATAGTGATCAGTACTAACCCAGATCACCAGGACATAGAGCGGTGATATCACTGTATATACATCACTGGTGAGAGGCCACTATAGTGATCAGTACTACCCCAGATCACCAGGGCATAGAGCGGTGATATCACTGTATATACATCACTGGTGAGAGGCCACTATAGTGATCAGTACTACCCCAGATCACCAGGACATAGAGAAGTGATATCACTGTATATACACATCACTGGTGAGAGGCCACTATAGTGATCAGTGCTACCCCAGATCACCAGGGCATAGAGCGGTGATATCACTGTATATACATCACTGGTGAGAGGCCACTATAGTGATCAGTACTACCCCAGATCACCAGGACATAGAGCGGTGATATCATTGTATATACATCACTGGTGAGAGGCCACTATAGTGATCAGTACTACCCCAGATCACCAGGGCATAGAGCGGTGATATCACTGTATATACATCACTGGTGAGAGGCCACTATAGTGATCAGTACTACCCCAGATCACCAGGACATAGAGCGGTGATATCACTGTATATACATCACTGGTGAGAGGCCACTATAGTGATCAGTGCTACCCCAGATCACCAGGGCATAGAGCGGTGATATCACTGTATATACATCACTGGTGAGAGGCCACTATAGTGATCAGTACTATCCCCAGATCACCAGGACATAGAGCGGTGATATCCCTGTATATACATCACTGGTGAGAGGCCACTATAGTGATCAGTACTACCCCAAATCACCAGGACATAGAGCGGTGATATCCCTGTATATACATCACTGGTGGGAGGTCACTATAGTGATCAGTACTACCCCAGATCACCAGGACATAGAGCGGTGATATCCCTGTATATACATCACTGGTGGGAGGTCACTATAGTGATCAGTACTACCCTAGATCACCAGGACATAGAGCGGTGATATCACTGTATATACATCACTGGTGAGAGGCCACTATAGTGATCAGTACTACCCCAGATCACCAGGACATAGAGCGGTGATATCCCTGTATATACATCACTGGTGAGAGGCCACTATAGTGATCAGTACTATCCCAGATCACCAGGACATAGAGCGGTGATATCCCTGTATATAGGTCACTGGTGGGAGGTCACTATAGTGATCAGTACTATCCCCAGATCACCAGGACATAGAGCGGTGATATCACTGTATATAGGTCACTGGTGGGAGGTCACTGTGGTGAGGGATCGTTACTACCACCCCCCCCACCGATTACCAGGACTAATATTGTTAGTGAGAATATGTGTGCACAATGTGACAGTGAGTGCAGCTCTGGAGTATAATACTGGATGTGCTCTTGTTTGCTCCCTCCATTATTAGAGGGGTCTTCATCCCCATATTGTGGTCTCTGAGACGTTTCCTTTGTCTGCACAGACTGGCTCCGGACAACGAAACCAAGGCGCCTCCATGCCGCAGAAGTCTCAGGCCACCAAGTCTGCGTACAGCAGTTACAGCTGGGGGGCGAACTGAGCTGTGGATATTATAGACGCCCTCTCCCAACCGAACCACAGGATCAGCACCCGGAGGCCTCCACCGCCCCTCCGTGCTGCGCCTCCGCCGGCCTCTCCCCTCCCCCGACCCTCCTTGTATGTAACATAGAATTTGTATTTTCCTTCCAGTTTTCTGCAGTCGGATTATAAAACGTTTTGCTATTTTATGGGGAGGGGCCGCTCCTGTTATTTTACTTATTTTCTCCCCACCTGTATTTTTTTAACCTCTTCATGCAGAGGTGAGTGAGGGGCAGCAGCGCACTGTGGCCTCTGCGCCCCTCGGAAGGATCGCTGAGTTCTGCATTGTATGAATCATTAGTTGATGTGTTTTTGTACTGTGTTCTAAATTTAATGGATAAATGTGTCTTGTATATATAAAAGGAAAACACAGCTGCATCTCCACGTGTCTGCCTTTATTCCAGCGCTGCACGTTCACAGCCGTTATCCCCCCCCTGCATGTCCTCTCCGAGCCGTAATCCCCCCCCTCTGCACATCTTCTCTGAGCCGTTACCCCCCCCCCCCTCTGCACGTCCTCTCCTCCGAGCCGTTATTCGCACCCCCTCTCCTCCAAGCTGTTAGTCCCGCTCGTCTCACTCAACACGTCTTCTCCCATCCTCCAAGCCATTGTCCCTCTACATGTCCTCTCCGAGCCGTCATTCTGTCCTCTCCTCTGAGCCATTATTCTCCCCCCCACTTCCTCTCCGAGCCGTTATTCCCCCCCACCACCGAGCAGTTATTCCCCCCCCCCGCACGTCCTCTCCTCCGAGCCTTTATTCCATCCTCCACACGTTCTTGCCTCTGAGCCATTATCCCCCCTCTCCACGTCTTCTCCAAGCCGTTAGTCCCACTCAACACGTCTTCTCCCATCCAAGCCATTATTGTCCCTCTGCACGTCCTCTCCTCCGAGCCGTTATCTCCCCCCCCCCCCCCCCCGCACGTACTCTTTTCCGAGCCATCGTTCTGTCCTCTCCTCTGAGCCGTTATTCTCCCCTGCACGTCCTCTCCGAGCCGTTTTTCCCACCCCCTTTCCTCCAAGCCATTATTCCCCCACCCCAGTGTGCTCTGCATGTCATCTGAGCAGTTATCCCCCCCCCTCTGCACATGCTCTCCTCCGAGCGGTTATCCCCCTCCTCCAAGCTGCTATTCTCACCCCCTCTCCTACCAGCCGTTTCCCCCCCCTCTGCACGTCCTCTCCGAGCCGCTATTCCCACTCCTCTCTCTCCTACGAGCAGTTATTCCCACCCCGCTCTGCATATCCTCTGAGACGTTATCCCCCCCCGCCTGCACGTCCTCTCCTCCAAGCCGTTACCCCCCCCCTGCATGACTTCTCCTTTGAGCCGTTGCCCCCCCCCACGTCCTCTCCTCTGAGCTGCTATTCCCACTCCCCTCTCCTACGAGCAGTTATCCCCACCCCCCCTCTGCATGTACTCTCCTCCGAACCGTTATTCCCCCCCCTGCACGTCCTCTCCTCCGAGCCGTTATCCCACCCCCCCTGCACGTCCTCTCCTCCGAGCCGTTATCCCCCCTCCGCACGTCCTCTCCTCCGAGCCGTTATCCCCCCCTCTGCACGTCCTCTCCTCCGAGCCGTTATCCCCCCCTCTGCACGTCCTCTCCTCCGAGCCGTTATCCCCCCCCCCTGCACATTCTCTCCTCCGAGCCATTATCCCCACCCCCCCTCTGCATGTACTCTTCTCCGAGCCGTTATCCCCCCCCCCCCTGCACGTCCTCTCCTCCGAGCCGTTATCTCCCCCCCCCCTTGCACGTCCTCTCCTCCGAGCCGTTATCTCCCCCCCCCCCCTGCACGTCCTCTCCTCCGAGCCGTTATCCCCCCCCCCCTGCACGTCCTCTCCTCCGAGCCGTTATCTCCCCCCCCCCCTGCACGTCCTCTCCTCCGAGCCGTTATCTCCCCCCCCCCTGCACGTCCTCTCCTCCGAGCCGTTATCTCCCCCCCCCCTGCACGTCCTCTCCTCCGAGCCGTTATCTCCCCCCCCCCCTGCACGTCCTCTCCTCCGAGCCGTTATCTCCCCCCCCCCCTGCACGTCCTCTCCTCCGAGCCGTTATCTCCCCCCCCCTGCACGTCCTCTCCTCCGAGCCGTTATCTTCCCCCCCCCCTGCACGTCCTCTCCTCCGAGCCGTTATCTCCCCCCCCCTGCACGTCCTCTCCTCCTGCATTCCCCTGTTATTTCGCCCGCCCCCTGTCCCCTCCGCGCCGTCCCTCCTCCTAGTCGCTCGTTGCTGTTATCACGTTGTTTCCGCTGTGGTCTGGAGGTCCGGCAGGCTGTGGTCTGCAGGGCTGGGAATCCTCGCTCTTCTGGGACCTATAATCTCATTAGGAGCTTACTCTATAATCACCCGATGTATCCGTTACCACAATACCAGCTCCTCCTGCAGAAACCGCTGCTACATGAAGTGCAGACGAAACAATACTGGTCCTTATCGGCTACCGTTACCCGAGGGACGCAATGCTGCTTACGGAAATGACGTATACGCGAGCGTCTTCTTGGTTGCGCCTGACGACAGTTTTTTAGCGGAAGTGATGTCGATGACTGGCGGAAGTAGAAGTCATGCCTGTGCGGTTGGCGGAAGTGCTTGTGTGAGCGCTCTCCGTGTGTCAGTCGGCGACATGAGCGTATTCGACCTGTTCCGGAGATTCTTCCACCCTCCGGGGATGAGGTGAGGCGCCGGCAGAGGGCGCTGTGTGCACCGGGCCGCAGTATCGGGCGTCTTGTCACATACGGTTTGATTTCAGGGATCCGTTCTTCGGAGGCATGATGGAGGATGAGGAGGACGAAGATGACTTCTCCCAGCTTCCCCCAGGATTCGGTCGTTCTTCTCTTCATGACCCTTTCGGTTTTGAAGATATTTTCAGGGATTTCAATGAACTTTTCACAGATTTTGGATCAATAATTCAAGACGTTCCCCGTAAGTCAGAGGCAGCATATGTGTATATATAATATGGCGTCTCCTCGTGTTGTGCGCTCCTCTGGGGGGCGTCCGGAGCGTGATGTGGGGTCTCCTCCGGGTTGTACGCTCCTCTGGGGGGGTGTCCGGAGCGTGATGTGGGGTCTCCTCCGGGTTGTACGCTCCCCTGGGGGGGTGTCCGGAGCGTGATGTGGGGTCTCCTCCGGGTTGTACGCTCCTCTGGGGGGGTGTCCGGAGCGTGATGTGGGGTCTCCTCCGGGTTGTACGCTCCCCTGGGGGGGTGTCCGGAGCGTGATGTGGGGTCTCCTCCGGGTTGTACGCTCCCCTGGGGGGGTGTCCGGAGCGTGATGTGGGGTCTCCTCCGGGTTGTACGCTCCCCTGGGGGGGTGTCCGGAGCGTGATGTGGGGTCTCCTCCGGGTTGTACGCTCCCCTGGGGGGGTGTCCGGAGCGTGATGTGGGGTCTCCTCCGGGTTGTACGCTCCCCTGGGGGGGTGTCCGGAGCGTGATGTGGGGTCTCCTCCGGGTTGTACGCTCCCCTGGGGGGGTGTCCGGAGCGTGATGTGGGGTCTCCTCCGGGTTGTACGCTCCCCTGGGGGGGGTGTCCGGAGCGGGGTGCGGCGGCTCCCCTGGGGGGTGTCCGGAGCGGGGGTGCGGCGGCTCCCCTGGGGGGTGTCCGGAGCGTGATGTGGGGTCTCCTCCGGGGTGGTTGTACGCTCCCCTGGGGGGGGGTGTCCGGAGCGGGGTGCGGCGGCTCCCCTGGGGGGTGTCCGGAGCGGGGTGCGGCGGCTCCCCTGGGGGGTGTCCGGAGCGGGGTGCGGCGGCTCCCCTGGGGGGTGTACGCTCCTCTGGGGGGTGTCCGGAGCGGGGTGCGGCGGCTCCTCTGGGGGGTGTCCGGAGCGGGGTGCTGTAATCTCTCTCTCTCTGTGTCTCCCAGAACTCCCTGGGGCTGAGCCCTCTCTTCGGACCCCTGGAGGACGTGGGACGGGTTCATTACGAGATTTCATGTTGAAGTTTCCGGACTCCCACCTGCCCAGATTGCAGCCAAGATGGCCGACTGAAGGGGTATGTAGGGAGATGTCTGCAGCCACACGCTGGGGGCTCAGAGGTGTACAGCCACTCTGGGAGGGGGTTGGAGCCCTCACATGTGTACGGTAACTTTTGGGGGGCTCACATGTCTACGGTCACTATCGGTGGGGGGAGTCTCACAGGTCTGGTATGGTTATCGGGGTCTCTCACAGATGTTCGGTTACTTTCACATAGGCTCACAGATGTTCGGTTACTTTCACATAGGCTCACAGATGTTCGGTTACTTTCACATAGGCTCACAGATGTTCACTATCGGGGCTACTCATGGGTGTACGGTCACAATTGCGGGCTCATGTCTATGTTCATTTTGAGGGGGGCCCTCACAGGTGTACGCTTATTATCAGGCGGAGGGCGCACAGGTGCACGGCCATTATCGGGCGGGGGGCGCACAGGTGCACGGCCACCGTCGGCCAGGGTTTCACACACGTACATAGTCATCATGTTTCCGTTCACTTCACAGCAGGAAGACAATATTGGCACTTCGCACTCTGGAGAAACCAAGCAAGATAAAAGTAAGTGACCCCTGCCTGCTGCCTCCTGCCCGGTCGCTGTAACGCGCACCCCCCCTCCCCCTCCCCCCCCCCCCCCCCCCCGGTCGCTGTAAAGCTCACCCCATGTTCTGTCTGTCCAGTCCTGGACTTGGAGGTCTCTTCCCGTGGTCTGGATTCTATCCTGAGGCCGGAGGAACAATCACCATCATCATCTTCGTCATCGTATTTCCGCAGCGTCTCTGTCTCCAGAGTGATGAGACCTGATGGGGTGAGTTTGGCGGCGTCTGTGGTGTCTGCTTGTGTTGCCATCATTAGCAATGGCGCTGTTGTCACACTTTTTTTCTGCTGCAGACGGTGGAGGAGAGGAGAACGGTGCGAGACAGCGATGGTAATGCCAACACTACAGTGACCGTGACCAGCGGCGATCAGGTGATCAGTGATCCGCCCAGAGGAGCGCTGACAGGTAACACTCCCACAATCCTCCTGTGACCAGGAAGGGCTGTGTGCCCTCTGTCCACCATACTTTACACTTCCTTCCTCTTTTCCTGTAGATGAGATGGACTCTGCCCTGGGCCTGCACCGATCTCTGCCCGGTCTCTCCGATTCACAGACTATTCTGACCCGCATCCTGCAGCGATGGTTCTCCAACTGACAGGGTAATATTGTATGTATCCTGCCCAGGGTCCGGGACCCCCTGCTGCAGCCGGAGTGTGGGGATCACATCTCTACTGAAGACGTATAACGTGACCCTCGCCTTTCTGTCCTGGGGCCTGAGGCTGCACTACTGAGATGCCTCCTGCAGTGTTGTCTTGGGCTACATCCTGACTGATAACAGATGACAACAGCTCATAACCTGTATAGATTTCTCTATGTTGCTGCCCCGGACGTTGTGTCCTGGCCCCTCTTATGTTTGATTATTAAATTATTGTAAAGGATTTATATCAAGAAACATGGGTCTGTGACTGAGTGCACTGGAGGGGGCCCTGGGTGCGGGGGCTTTTGGTGATCCCAGGAAGGGAGAGGCAGGTTGGGGTGGCAATGGCTCCTCCACACGGGGATGGTTTATGATGACCCTTAAGGGTGAATAGCGATGACCCTTAAGGGTGAATAGCGATGACCCTTAAGGGTGAATAGCGATGACCCTTAAGGGTGAATAGCGATGACCCTTAAGGGTGAATAGCGATGACCCTTAAGGGTGAATAGCGATGACCCTTAAGGGTGAATAGCGATGACCCTTAAGGGTGAATAGCGATGACCCTTAAGGGTGAATAGCGATGACCCTTAAGGGTGAATAGCGATGACCCTTAAGGGTGAATAGCGATGACCCTTAAGGGTGAATAGCGATGACCCTTAAGGGTGAATAGCGATGAACCCTTAAGGGTGAATAGCGATGACCCTTAAGGGTGAATAGCGATGACCCTTAAGGGTGAATAGCGATGACCCTTAAGGGTGAATAGCGATGACCCTTAAGGGTGAATAGCGATGACCCTTAAGGGTGAATAGCGATGACCCTTAAGGGTGAATAGCGATGACCCTTAAGGGTGAATAGCGATGACCCTTAAGGGTGAATAGCGATGACCCTTAAGGGTGAATAGCGATGACCCTTAAGGGTGAATAGCGATGACCCTTAAGGGTGAATAGCGATGACCCTTAAGGGTGAATAGCGATGACCCTTAAGGGTGAATAGCGATGACCCTTAAGGGTGAATAGCGATGACCCTTAAGGGTGAATAGCGATGACCCTTAAGGGTGAATAGCGATGACCCTTAAGGGTGAATAGCGATGACCCTTAAGGGTGAATAGCGATGACCCTTAAGGGTGAATAGCGATGACCCTTAAGGGTGAATAGCGATGACCCTTAAGGGTGAATAGCGATGACCCTTAAGGGTGAATAGCGATGACCCTTAAGGGTGAATAGCGATGACCCTTAAGGGTGAATAGCGATGACCCTTAAGGGTGAATAGCGATGACCCTTAAGGGTGAATAGCGATGACCCTTAAGGGTGAATAGCGATGACCCTTAAGGGTGAATAGCGATGACCCTTAAGGGTGAATAGCGATGACCCTTAAGGGTGAATAGCGATGACCCTTAAGGGTGAATAGCGATGACCCTTAAGGGTGAATAGCGATGACCCTTAAGGGTGAATAGCGATGACCCTTAAGGGTGAATAGCGATGACCCTTAAGGGTGAATAGCGATGACCCTTAAGGGTGAATAGCGATGACCCTTAAGGGTGAATAGCGATGACCCTTAAGGGTGAATAGCGATGACCCTTAAGGGTGAATAGCGATGACCCTTAAGGGTGAATAGCGATGACCCTTAAGGGTGAATAGCGATGACCCTTAAGGGTGAATAGCGATGACCCTTAAGGGTGAATAGCGATGACCCTTAAGGGTGAATAGCGATGACCCTTAAGGGTGAATAGCGATGACCCTTAAGGGTGAATAGCGATGACCCTTAAGGGTGAATAGCGATGACCCTTAAGGGTGAATAGCGATGACCCTTAAGGGTGAATAGCGATGACCCTTAAGGGTGAATAGCGATGACCCTTAAGGGTGAATAGCGATGACCCTTAAGGGTGAATAGCGATGACCCTTAAGGGTGAATAGCGATGACCCTTAAGGGTGAATAGCGATGACCCTTAAGGGTGAATAGCGATGACCCTTAAGGGTGAATAGCGATGACCCTTAAGGGTGAATAGCGATGACCCTTAAGGGTGAATAGCGATGACCCTTAAGGGTGAATAGCGATGACCCTTAAGGGTGAATAGCGATGACCCTTAAGGGTGAATAGCGATGACCCTTAAGGGTGAATAGCGATGACCCTTAAGGGTGAATAGCGATGACCCTTAAGGGTGAATAGCGATGACCCTTAAGGGTGAATAGCGATGACCCTTAAGGGTGAATAGCGATGACCCTTAAGGGTGAATAGCGATGACCCTTAAGGGTGAATAGCGATGACCCTTAAGGGTGAATAGCGATGACCCTTAAGGGTGAATAGCGATGACCCTTAAGGGTGAATAGCGATGACCCTTAAGGGTGAATAGCGATGACCCTTAAGGGTGAATAGCGATGACCCTTAAGGGTGAATAGCGATGACCCTTAAGGGTGAATAGCGATGACCCTTAAGGGTGAATAGCGATGACCCTTAAGGGTGAATAGCGATGACCCTTAAGGGTGAATAGCGATGACCCTTAAGGGTGAATAGCGATGACCCTTAAGGGTGAATAGCGATGACCCTTAAGGGTGAATAGCGATGACCCTTAAGGGTGAATAGCGATGACCCTTAAGGGTGAATAGCGATGACCCTTAAGGGTGAATAGCGATGACCCTTAAGGGTGAATAGCGATGACCCTTAAGGGTGAATAGCGATGACCCTTAAGGGTGAATAGCGATGACCCTTAAGGGTGAATAGCGATGACCCTTAAGGGTGAATAGCGATGACCCTTAAGGGTGAATAGCGATGACCCTTAAGGGTGAATAGCGATGACCCTTAAGGGTGAATAGCGATGACCCTTAAGGGTGAATAGCGATGACCCTTAAGGGTGAATAGCGATGACCCTTAAGGGTGAATAGCGATGACCCTTAAGGGTGAATAGCGATGACCCTTAAGGGTGAATAGCGATGACCCTTAAGGGTGAATAGCGATGACCCTTAAGGGTGAATAGCGATGACCCTTAAGGGTGAATAGCGATGACCCTTAAGGGTGAATAGCGATGACCCTTAAGGGTGAATAGCGATGACCCTTAAGGGTGAATAGCGATGACCCTTAAGGGTGAATAGCGATGACCCTTAAGGGTGAATAGCGATGACCCTTAAGGGTGAATAGCGATGACCCTTAAGGGTGAATAGCGATGACCCTTAAGGGTGAATAGCGATGACCCTTAAGGGTGAATAGCGATGACCCTTAAGGGTGAATAGCGATGACCCTTAAGGGTGAATAGCGATGACCCTTAAGGGTGAATAGCGATGACCCTTAAGGGTGAATAGCGATGACCCTTAAGGGTGAATAGCGATGACCCTTAAGGGTGAATAGCGATGACCCTTAAGGGTGAATAGCGATGACCCTTAAGGGTGAATAGCGATGACCCTTAAGGGTGAATAGCGATGACCCTTAAGGGTGAATAGCGATGACCCTTAAGGGTGAATAGCGATGACCCTTAAGGGTGAATAGCGATGACCCTTAAGGGTGAATAGCGATGACCCTTAAGGGTGAATAGCGATGACCCTTAAGGGTGAATAGCGATGACCCTTAAGGGTGAATAGCGATGACCCTTAAGGGTGAATAGCGATGACCCTTAAGGGTGAATAGCGATGACCCTTAAGGGTGAATAGCGATGACCCTTGAGATTTGGGGGGGGGGGGGGAAGTTGTGTAGGTGATCCCAGGTAGGAGTAATGAGAGGCAGGATGGGATATGATTCCTAGGGCGGGGGTGAAGATACATGTCAGTAAACAGCCACACTTCATATTTATACACATCCTGCCCTACAGCAAGAAGAAACCACCCAGGTCTGGTCACCAAATGGCAGGTGACAAAAAACAATTAAGACTAAGGAAGAAGTCCCAACCAGAACAACCTCCCCTGCTGAGAAAGTAATTCAGCTAGGGGAGTGGTGGGTGGGAAACTACAAGATTCAAGACGGCTTCATAGGAATTCTGTAGTCAGGATGGCTCCAGGGAAAAAGTTACAATATTGCTGAATGTGGCAGGCATATTCCCAGCTTCCTGACCGCGAGACCCACTTCACACGGATTTGCCCTAAATTGTGGGACATGTGTAGCACTCCATGATTAATAACTGGCCGTAGGAAGACAATAGGTACCTTGTGTTTCCTATCTATGGATAGATAAAAATCATAACTAGGAATATGATGGTCATATCTTCTGCGTGGAACACTCAGAGGCGGAAAGTTGGGGAAAACTGCCAAGTCATAACTTTCTGGAAATTCAAGGCGCAGCCCATCTTCAGCCCAGTCTTAGGTCACAAAGCGGCTGGTATATGGGAGGTATGTAGCTTCATAAAAATGAAAGCGAACATTCGTGCAATGCATGGGAAGTCCCAAGGAAACCAGTGGCTCCACAGCGCCTCCTGTGGGCCAAGCCAGCACCAGGACTAATAATAAAGGAACAAGGTAACCGATCTATCTGTGTATCTGTGACAACCGTCACTTATCTGTACCTGTACTTCTGACATATATATTCTGTACATCCCAGGGGAGGGAGGATGATGATACCTGAGGGAGAGGAAGGTTCGAGGGGGTGATAAGGCCCCTGGGGAGGGGAAATAGGGTGACAATGGCTCTGGGATGGGGAGATGGTGACAATCACCTTGGGAGGGAGGATAGGGGGAGGGTGCATTGATGACAATGCACCTGGGGGTAGGGGAGGGTGGGTGATGGTGATGACCCCAGGAGGATGGGGCTTTGGTGGGGAGGGGACAATTACTCCGGGACAGGAAGATGATGGCAATGTCCCCGGTAGGTGGAGGGGGGAAGCTGGTGACTAAGCCCCCAGCAGGGAGGGGGTGTGACAATGACACCAGGAGGGGGAGGTGATGCAGCGGTGACGAGGCCCCTAGGAGGTGAAAGAAGGGTTGTCGGGGCGATGCTCACCCTCCGGGGGGGAGGTGCAGGGGCGACGATCGCTCTCCGGAGGGGGATGTGTAGGGGCAATGATGCTTTGGGTATGGGATACTGGGGTGACTTCTGTTGGCTGAGGATTATTTGGGCCGGATCTGGCCGCTGTGCTCTGTGCTGTCACCAGGTGGCGCTGTGGCTTGCCTTCTGGTGGGTTGTAGTTATCTGTTAGGAGTTGGAATTCTTCCGTTGGTGTCTGCTGTTTTGCATGATGCAGATGTTCGCACTCTGGGGACAGGAAGTGTATTGTGCGTGGGAAAATCTGTTCCCCCTAAGGTTTCCTGTAAACCTGTGTCTGTGCTCTGATTGACAGCAGTGTGCAGCTGCTGCTACAGTCAGTACCGTAGGAGTTCCAGTAGCACCACACTTTACCATATATCTGTCCCTCGCCTTTCCATGCCCCAGATTATCCGAGGTCCACAAGATAACTTTGTGTGACGTTTGGGATATAGATGTGAGGGTCTCGCTGCTGGGAGAGTGCGGTTATTTTTACTGTAAATTTGTGGAACTACCCAAGTGTTGTGCTTTGCATTTCCCATAAACTGAACTGGAAGAAGGGGAACTGGATGAGCAGAGGGAAGTACCGGGCCCCACCGACTCTGAGCAGGGGCCACACTGTCTCCTTCTCCAAGCAGCAAGTTTCCAGGGGTCTCCAAGAACCTGCCTGACTATTTCATCCAGCAACTTCGAGCACGAGATGCTGTACAGGCCACCATGTCACAGAAAGCTCACGGCGGGCCGCGTCCCCTGCTGTGGGGACGGACGGGCGGGCAGGCGGGCCGCGTCCCCTGCTGTGGGGACGGACGGGCGGGCAGGCGGGCCGCGTCCCCTGCTGTGGGGACGGACGGACGGGCGGGCAGGCGGGCCGCGTCCCCTGCTGTGGGGACGGACGGGCGGGCAGGCGGGCCGCGTCCCCTGCTGTGGGGACGGACGGACGGGCAGGCGGGCGGGCCGCGTCCCCTGCTGAACAAGAAAAGCTTGTGTCACAGTCTTGGTACTGACTTTGAGAATCAGAATATCGGGTCCTTTTTACGGCATAATCAGCTCCTTAACAACAGAATCCAATTTTTATTTCTCATTTTCCGGGCAAAAAACCTTCATACAAATATATGAACATGAAAGTCCTAATGTTATGGCTCCTGGAAGACAGAGGGAAAGCCTGAGGTGAAGAGATGGAGTATCGCCATGTCGGGAAGGAGTTATAGGTTCATAAACTCCTGATGTTGCACCCAACCGATACCATCGACCTCCTGAGCACGAGTCGGCTGATTCCCATCCCGATTTCTCTCTGTCAAATCTTCAAGAGCGGCTGACTTCTGGTTCGGAGGAATTTCAGCACGAAATCTGAGCTACGATGGTGATCATCCACCCAAGAGGGCAAGTGCCAATCTGTGCCACCCAGGAGACGGGGAGATCAGAAGGGCAGCGTACCTTGGAAAATGGGATCCTACACTGAGCCCAAAACCAGGCGTGTCCTGTGTCCTCCGGCTGCACCTCCTCCAGCCACCGCCCACTCAGCCCGTCATGTCACCAGAAATTCCTCAACTCCCTCCCAAAAATACACAGAAATGTCCCCAATCTGCCACCAGTCCCGAAACATCACAAGACTGGTGGGATTAATGAGTGATGGAAAATCACATCCTTAACCCTTCATACCCCTGTGACTGCAAGATACACTCACATACCAACACTATGAAGAGGTACTGTGCAATACACCCAGTATACCGGAGAACTGATACTGTGCAGTGTGTATATACTGTATATACAGATACTGAGGATTACACCCAGTATACAGGACAGGAGAAGTGGTACTGTGCAGTGTATATATACAGAATAATACATATACTGAGGATTACACCCAGTATACAGGACAGGAGAAGTGGTACTGTGCAGTGTATATATACAGAATAATACAGACACTGAGGATTACACCCAGTATACAGGACAGAAGGTATATACTGTATATACAGATACTGAGGATTACACACAGTATACAGGACAGGAGAAGTGGTACTGTGCAGTGTATATATACAGAATAATACAGACACTGAGGATTACACCCAGTATACAGGACAGGAGAAGTGGTACTGTGCAGTGTATATATACAGAATAATACATATACTGAGGATTACACCCAGTATACAGGACAGGAGAAGTGGTACTGTGCAGTGTATATATACAGAATAATACAGACACTGAGGATTACACCCAGTATACAGGACAGGAGAAGTGGTACTGTGCAGTGTATATATACAGAATAATACATATACTGAGGATTACACCCAGTATACAGGACAGGAGAAGTGGTACTGTGCAGTGTATATATACAGAATAATACAGACACTGAGGATTACACCCAGTATACAGGACAGGAGAAGTGGTACTGTGCAGTGTATATATGCAGAATAATACAAATACTGAGGATTACATCCAGTATACAGGACAGGAGAAGTGGTACTGTGCAGTGTATATATACAGAATAATACATATACTGAGGATTACACCCAGTATACAGGACAGGAGAAGTGGTACTGTGCAGTGTATATATACAGAATAATACAGATACTGAGGATTACACCCAGTATACAGGACAGGAGAAGTGGTACTGTGCAGTAAATATATATACAGAATAATACAGACACTGAGGATTACACCCAGTATACAGGACAGGAGAAGTGGTACTGTGCAGTGTGTATATACAGAATAATACAGATACTGAGGATTACACCCAGTATACAGGACAGGAGGAGTGATACTGTGCAGTGTATATATACAGAATAATACACATACTGAGGATTACACCCAGTATACAGGACAGGAGAAGTGGTACTGTGCAGTGTATATATACAGAATAATACAGATACTGAGGATTACACCCAGTATACAGGACAGGAGGAGTGATACTGTGCAGTGTATATATACAGAATAATACACATACTGAGGATTACACCCAGTATACAGGACAGGAGAAGTGGTACTGTGCAGTGTATATATACAGAATAATACACATACTGAGGATTACACCCAGTATACAGAACAGGAGAAGTGGTACTGTGCAGTGTATATATACAGAATAATACAGATACTGAGGATTACACCCAGTATATAGGACAGGAGAAATGGTACTGTGCAGTGTATATATACAGCATAATACAGATACTGAGGATTACACTCAGTATACAGGACAGGAGAAGTGGTACTGTGCAGTGTATATATACAGAATAATACACATACTGAGGATTACACCCAGTATACAGGACAGGAGAAGTGGTACTGTGCAATGTATATATACAGAATAATACAGATACTGAGGATTACACTCAGTATACAGGACAGGAGAAGTGGTACTGTGCAGTGTATATATACAGAATAATACAGATACTGAGGATTACACTCAGTATACAGGACAGGAGAAGTGGTACTGTGCAGTGTATATATACAGATTAAGAGCTGATAAATTTATAACTCGGCATCAGGTTGTGCCCAGGAGTCGGGGTGTTTGGGGTGAATGATTGATTTCGGAGAGTGACAAGGGGCAGGCGGATGTGAAAATTAACCAGGTCAGGGGAGGACAGGGGAGATGGTGAGGGTGTTGCAGACTCTCAGTGAGGAGTGATGGGAGACCATGCTGAGGTTTGTAGTTCTCTTATCAGGTCGGTGTTGTGGCTAGTTATCTGGGTGTTGCTTTGCCGGTATCAGTTTTCGGTTAGTTCATTAGATGCTCGAGGTCGTTATTAATTCTGTGGAGGGAGATAAGCTCTGTGGATCAGTGACGCCGCTGATTGCTGCTTATCTTTGCCCAATATTCCATTGAGTTCCCCTTTCATCAGCCGCGTGTTATGATCTGGGACCTGGAGCTACATAAATTATAGCGGGACTTCATAGACAGACGTAGCTCGGGGTCTTAGTCCACCATTGATTATTGTTTACGATCCGACAAATGACTGTGAAATTCTCCAGATTTATTTTGGAATCTTCTCCGGTCAGTGACTATTGTCCGGTCATCCTGTCTCGTTAATCCCCAATCGAGCATGTAATATTTATTAAACAACTAATTACCTAGAGAAATAAAAAAAAGATAATGTATTGATTTCACCGAAACTCAAGAATAGAATTTCCAAAAAGATTAAAAAAATGTTCACCTTCACAGTCAGACCTCGTGGGAAGGAGCAGTTCCCTTCTCTAACCCCTTAGACGCCGCGGCCACTACTGACTGTGGCGTCTGAGGGGTTAATCTGAGGGGTTGATCAGTGTTCTCTCTGATCCTCGGGGATCAGACAAGTTATCCGGCGCTCATGATGTTGTTGTCTTCAGATTTATGGAGTTTGTTACAGATTGTCGGGGTGGGGCTTGTGATAATGGCACTGCCGATGGGTGACCCTCTTATCTCTCCCTGTGATAGGAACCTTTATAAGGAGACGTTTCCCCTCCTGCCCCTTTCTCTTCTCATCTTTCCCGCATGAACATGGCGTCCTGGTATTTTTGGGAATGGGCGCACAAATATCTGCGATTGAGAAACATCGTTCTCCGGGAATGTCTGGCCGAATTCTTGGGGGTCTTTGTGCTGCTCGTAAGTCCCTAAAATGGCAAAAATGGAGCAAAGCTGTGTCTGCGGTCAGTACATGAATAGTAGATATATAGTACAGGATGGCAGTGTATAGCAGAGCTGTGTGTGAGGTCAGTACATGAATAGTACATATATAGTACAGGATGGCAGTGTATAGCAGAGCTGTGTGTGCGGTCAGTACATGAATAGTACATATATAGTACAGGATGGCAGTGTCTAGCAGAGCTGTGTGTGCGGTCAGTACATGAATAGTACATATATAGTACAGGATGGCAGTGTATAGCAGAGCTGTGTGTGCGGTCAGTACATGAATAGTAGAATGGCAGTGTATAGCAGAGCTGTGTGTGCGGTCAGTACATGAATAGTACATATATAGTACAGGATGGCAGTGTACAGCAGAGCTGTGTGTGCAGTCAGTACATGAATAGTAGAATGGCAGTGTATAGCAGAGCTGTGTGTGCGGTCAGTACATGAATAGTACATATATAGTACAGGATGGCAGTGTATAGCAGAGCTGTGTGTGCGGTCAGTACATGAATAGTAGATATATAGTAGAGGATGGCAGGGTATAGCAGAGCTGTGTGTGTGGTCAGTACATGAATAGTACATATGTAGTACAGGATGGCAGTGTATAGCAGAGCTGTGTGTGCGGTCAGTACATGAATAGTACATATGTAGTACAGGATGGCAGGGTATAGCAGAGCTGTGTGTGCGGTCAGTACATGAATAGTACATATATAGTACAGGATGGCAGTGTATAGCAGAGCTGTGTGTGCGGTCAGTACATGAATAGTACATATATAGTACAGGATGGCAGTGTATAGCAGAGCTGTGTGTGCGGTCAGTACATGAATAGTACATATATAGTACAGGATGGCAGTGTATAGCAGAGCTGTGTGTGCGGTCAGTACATGAATAGTACATATATAGTACAGGATGGCAGTGTATAGCAGAGCTGTGTGTGCGGTCAGTACATGAATAGTACATATGTAGTACAGGATGGCAGGGTATAGCAGAGCTGTGTGTGCGGTCAGTACATGAATAGTACATATATAGTACAGGATGGCAGTGTATAGCAGAGCTGTGTGTGCGGTCAGTACATGAATAGTACATATATAGTACAGGATGGCAGTGTATAGCAGAGCTGTGTGTGCGGTCAGTACATGAATAGTACATATATAGTACAGGATGGCAGTGTATAGCAGAGCTGTGTGTGCGGTCAGTACATGAATAGTAGTATGGCAGTGTATAGCAGAGCTGTGTGTGCGGTCAGTACATGAATAGTAGTATGGCAGTGTATAGCAGAGCTGTGTGTGCGGTCAGTACATGAATAGTAGTATGGCAGTGTATAGCAGAGCTGTGTGTGTGGAAACCATGCAGGAATAGTAGATACATGTAGTGAGTGGTATTAGGTGAGGACAGTAATACAATGATTATAAAGCACACAGCAGGTGAATGATTATTGTCCCTTATCAATTTATGGCAAGTCCAGATAACGCACACAGAAGCCAGTCCTACTCCAGCACACATGAACTTTTCATGTCCCTAGTGGTCCTGTGGTCAGCCTCTGGTGGTCCAGTCGTCTCTCTAATTATCTCTGATGATCCAATGGTCAGACTCCTGACTCCAGTGGTCCGTGTCCTGTCATGAGTGGTCAATTAGTCTGTGTAATCCCTGGTGGTCCAGTGGTCTCCCTAATTGTCTTTGATTGTGCATTGGTCAGACTCCTGTCCCCAGCTGTCTCCGGTGCTCCGTGTCCCGCCTCCGGTGCTCCGTGTCCCGCCTCCGGTGCTCCGTGTCCCGCCTCCGGTGATCTGTTAGTTTGTGCATTTGTGTCCCAGGATTCTGTGTCCCGCCTCCAGTGCTCTGTGTCTGGTCTCCGGCGCTCCATGTCCCGCCTCCGGTGCTCCGTGTCCCGCCTCCGGTACTCCGTGTCCGGTCTCCGGTGCTGCGTGTCCGGTCTCCGGTGCTGCGTGTCCGGTCTCCGGTGCTCCATGTCCCGCCTTCGGTGCTCCGTGTCTCGCCTCCGGTGCTCCGTGTCCCATCCCTGGTGATCTGTTAGTTTATGTGCATTTGTGTCCCAGGATTCTGTGTCCCGCCTCCAGTGCTCTGTGTCTGGTCTCCAGCGCTCCGTGTCCCGCCTCCGGTACTCCGTGTCCAGTGCTCCGTGTCCGGTGCTCCGTGTCCGGTGCTCCGTGTCCGGTGCTCCGTGTCCGGTCTCCGGTGCTCCGTGTCCGGTCTCCGGTGCTCCGTGTACGGTCTAAGGTGCTCTGTGTACGGTCTAAGGTGCTCCGTGTCCGGTCTCCGGTGCTCTGTGTCTCGCCTCTGGTTCTGTGTGTCCCATCCCTGGTGATCTGTTAGTTTTTGTGCATTTGTGTCCCGGAGCTGTTTCCTCCGCTGTGTGACACGTTGGGCAGGTGAGTGAGCAGCGTGACGATGGCGGGCATTGTCTGGGCACAAGAGGCTGCGCTTACCTATGACTCTCCTCCTAGGCTGTGTTTTGATTACACAACCCCCGCAGCCGCTGCTTCTGTTTTTTGGGGCCCAGCCTTTGGCTTTCAGATCCTGTTTTTTTTACTTTTCTGCAAGTTTCGATTCCTAAGAAAGTCCTAAAGTGAGTGATCCCTGGAGAGATTGCCCAACGTCGTGACCGCACACCCTACCGAGACCGAGAAGAGAGTCTTAAAGCAACAGGCTTATCAGAAATGGGATCTACTGCCTCAAAAACACAAACATAAAACCATCACCCCAACATAATACCTATATAGAGTATGGGGAGCGCCGGTGCCCACCGGAGCCGTGGCCATTTTCTGCTCTCCTCCATGACCTCCTTCTGTCTCCTAGTTCATCACCACTGCGGCGGTGGCCCAAGGCGTCACCAGCTCCGAGACCAAAGGCAACTTCTTCTGTATGTACCTGGCTGGGGCCATCGCTGTCGTCATCGCCATATACGTGTCCGGTGGAGTGTCAGGTGGGTGCCCCTACAGCACATCTGCCGCGAGGTTATCACCCGAGACTGTGCCACCCTGACCATTCATGGTACCGTCATTCTTCAATTGCAGGTGGGCACCTGAACCCGGCGTACTCACTCAGCCTGTGCGTGCTCGGACGCTTCCCATGGAGGAAACTGCCCCTCTATTTCCTAATTCAGTTACTGGGGTCATTTACGGGGGCAGCGGCGACCTTTGCTCTTTATTATGGTAAGAAGCATTTTCTATACCGCTAATTTTATATATATATATATATATATATATATATATATATATATATATATCTGTAAATAGAGGCAGTATTATAGTAGTTATATTCTTGTACATAGGGGGCAGTATTATAGTAGTTATATTCTTGTACATAGGGGGCAGTATTATAGTAGTTATATTCTTGTACATAGGGGGCAGTATTATAGTAGTTATAATCTTGTAGATAGGGGCAGTATTATAGTAGGTATATTCTTGTACATAGGGGGCAGTATTATAGTAGTTATATTCTTGTATATAGGGGCAGTATTATAGTAGTTATATTCTTGTACATAGGGGCAGTATTATAGTAGTTATATTCTTGTACATAGGGGGCAGTATTATAGTAGTTATAATCTTGTAGATAGGGGCAGTATTATAGTAGGTATATTCTTGTACATAGGGGGCAGTATTGTAGTAGTTATATTCTTGTACATAGGGGCAGTATTATAGTAGTTATATTCTTGTATATAGGGGCAGTATTATAGTAGTTGTATTCTTGTACATAGGGGCAGTATTATAGTAGTTATATTCTTGTACATAGGGGGCAGTATTATAGTAGTTATAATCTTGTAGATAGGGGCAGTATTATAGTAGGTATATTCTTGTACATAGGGGGCAGTATTGTAGTAGTTATATTCTTGTACATAGGGGCAGTATTATAGTAGTTATATTCTTGTATATAGGGGCAGTATTATAGTAGTTATATTCTTGTACATAGGGGCAGTATTATAGTAGTTATATTCTTGTACATAGGGGGCAGTATTATAGTAGTTATAATCTTGTAGATAGGGGCAGTATTATAGTAGGTATATTCTTGTACATAGGGGGCAGTATTGTAGTAGTTATATTCTTGTACATAGGGGCAGTATTATAGTAGTTATATTCTTGTATATAGGGGCAGTATTATAGTAGTTGTATTCTTGTACATAGGGGGCAGTACTGTAGTAGTTATATTCTTGTATATAGGGGCAGTATTATAGTAGTTGTATTCTTGTACATAGGGGGCAGTATTATAGTAGTTATATTCTTGTATATAGGGGCAGTATTATAGTAGTTGTATTCTTGTACATAGGGGGCAGTATTATAGTAGTTATATTCTTGTATATAGGGGCAGTATTATAGTAGTTATATTCTTGTACATAGGGGGCAGTATTGTAGTAGTTATATTCTTGTACATAGGGGCAGTATTATAGTATATATATTCTTGTATATAGGGACAGTATTATAGTAGTTATATTCTTGTACATAGGGGCAGTATTATAGTAGTTATATTCTTGTATATAGGAGCAGTATTATAGTAGTTATATTCTTGTACATAGGGGCAGTATTATAGTAGTTATATTCTTGTATATAGGAGCAGTATTATAGCAGTTATATTCTTGTATATAGGAGCAGTATTATAGCAGTTATATTCTTGTACATACGGGGCAGTATAATAGTAGTTATAATCTTGTATATAGGGGGCAATTTTTATTATAAAAACAAATACAATTATAAAAACACAAAATTGTCCAAACAAAACACAAATCACTGCATTCTGCAGTCACATATGCAAAAGCACTAAATAATCACATTACATACATGAATGAAAAAGTCCACCGTTAGCGGAGAGAGGGGGAAAAAATACAAAAAAAAAACCAAAACCATCATATCTCCTAAGTGAACTTCACATTCCTCCATAATGTGGCGTTCCTCTGACTCCTTCCAATTTCTATGGCTTTTATCCACCTAAGCTCCGACATAACCTGATCGGCCGCAGCGGTGTGATCAAATGGCTCATTGTGCAGCGATAGCCGGGTCCTCATGTGCCAGTGGTAGTATTTGATGACACTAATTATGATATACATGGTCTCTCTGTCGATATTACTGACATTAGAGGGGACACCGTACACTATGTCAGGATACTTTAGGGTCCGCAGTCTGGGGATTTGGAGACGATCGGACACTTCCTCCCGGATCTTCCTTCCTCCCCAGCAATCACATATAAAGTGATCCATAGTCTCCTCCTGCCGACAACCAAGGGGACAGGTCCGATCAGAGACGCTCAGAAACTTCAGATTCCCCCTGACAAAGAGCCGACTATGGAGCGAAAGCCAAGTAATATCAAACAGTTTGGAAGGAAGTCGTCTCCCGTTTAGGAACCTGAGACTGTCCTGAAGGGTGGTCGTGACACAGTCCCTCAGGGCCAGTGGAGAATGGAAGAAAGTCCCACATATCCGAGCATACAGGTCTCTTCTCGTGTTGCTCTCAATGTAGGACCTCTGCAGTCCCCACTTCCTGACACACTTCAGACCATAGTCCAGATACTGGGGGAGGTAGTCACCCGTCCATCTCCTCCTCTTGAGACTGCCGCCTCGCACCCAAGACTCTGCAAAAGGCAATATCCAGTACCGGATACTATTCACCCACAGGGAGCTACTGTTTGAGTCGTTGTTCCCAAAATTCACCTTCAGAAACAAGGAGTCAAAGAAAACCCTTGGATTCAACATATCCAACCCCCCCTCTCTCCGCTGTAAATACGTTACTCCCCTCTTTATTAGGTTCAGCCTATTCCCCCACAAGAGCTGGAAGAACAGGCTGAAGAGCCTCGCTGAGAAAGGCTCTGGCAAAGGGAAAATGACAGAGACATACAAAAACACGGAGACCAGGTAAGTCTTCAACATAGTGACCCTTTCTCTGTAGGTCAGCCTCCAGTTCTTCCATCGCTGAACCTTCACATTTCCGGTTTCCAATTTCTCCTCCCAATTTAGCCTGGCATTATCATCCCTCCCGAATTTAACCCCTAGGATCTTAATATGGGTGGAGGCATTCGCAAACTGCGGCAGATCAAAGCCGGGATCAGTGTCTAATGTCCACAGAGCTTGACTCTTCTCAAGGTTGACCAGAGACCCGGAGGCCTCTGAGTAGCTTCTGATGGACGCAGATAACATCTGCACCTCATGAGGATTGGAGATCACCAACGTCACATCATCCGCATAGGCAACAACATTCAGAGGCAAGCAGTGGGGGACCGACACCCCCTGAAAATCGCACTCCTGCAGTGACCTCAGAAACGGGTCCAGGGCAAAAACATACAGGAGTGGACTCAATGGGCAGCCCTGTCTCACCCCTGCCTCAACTCCAAAAGTGTCACCCTGCCAACCATTAATCAGAGGAAAGCTCACCGCCTCTCTGTACAGTGTCTTCAGCCAATCCACAAATTTTCCCGGAATACCGTACTTTGACAAAGTCGCCCACAGATAGTCATGATCCACCCTGTCAAAGGCTTTAGCCTGGTCCAGACTCACAACATATCTCCCACACCGCTGAGCTTTACATCTCTCGAACATCTCCCGTATCGAGATGACTGCTCCAGAGATGTTCCGCCCTTTTACTGTGCCAAACTGAGAGCCTGCCAACAGTGCCGGAGACAAACAGACTAATCTAGAAAAGAGGATCTTTGCCAGAATCTTCCTGTCCACATTCAGGAGGGCAATCGGCCTCCAGTTCCTGATGTCGCTCGGCTCTTTACCTTTAGACAGCAGAATTAACGAGGAGACTCTCATGGATGGAGGCATCAGGTGATTGTCTAGGCAATTTCTATACACATCTACAAGGATTGGAGCCAGGAGGTCTCTAAATTTCTTATAAAACTCTGCTGTAATACCATCTGGACCTGGTGCCTTCTTCAGACATAATTTATCAATAGCCTCCTTAACTTCCTCCACCGTAAATTCCGCTGTCAAAGGAGAAAAGTCCAGATCATTAGTATCAGGCACTGGAGTTGCCTCCAAGAATTGAGCCATCTTATCTCTATCCAAAACCTTCCTCTGAAACAAGTCAGCATAGAATGATCTCACCACCCCCAGGATACCCTCCCGTGAATCCTGCAATACACCCTGGGAATCAGTGAGACCTGTGACCATTTTCTTGGCCACCCTCTCCCTGCAATTCTCAAACGGATCAGGGGCCCCTAAGGACCCATAATCTCGTTCAAGAACCAGGGAGGTGTACCTACTGTACTGATACTGCCTTATCTCAGATTTCAGCCGGTTAATCTTTACTTTGTCATCCCCACCCGCCGAATACAATGACTCCAATTCCTTACGCAGTCTTAAGCTGGGGTCACACTAAACGACAGCGACAACGATGTCGCTGTTACGTCACCATTTTCTGTGACGTAGCAGCGACCTTGTAAGTCGCTGTTATGATCGCTGCTTAGCTGTCAAACACAGCAGCCGAAGCAGCGATCATAACGACAGTGCTGCAACATGTGCAGAGAGCAGGGAGCCGCGCACACTGAGCGCTGGCTCCTTGCTCTCCTAGCTACAGTACACATCGGGTTAATTAACCCGATGTGTACTGCAGCTACATGTCACAGTGCAGAGAGCAGGGAGCCGCGCACACTGCTTAGCGCTGGCTCCCTGCTCTCCTAGCTACAGTGCACATAGGGTTAATTACACGATGTGTACTGCAGCTACATGTGCACAGAGCAGGAGCCGGCGCTGGCAGCGAGAGCGGCGGAGGCTGGTAACTAAGGTAAATATCGGGTAACCACCTTGGTTACCCGATGTTTACCTTGGTTACAGCTTACCGCAGCTGCCAGATGCCGGCTCCTGCTCCATGCTCGCTTCATTTCGTCGCTCTCATCGCTGTCACACACAGCGATCTGTGCGTCACAGCGGGAGAGCGACGACCAAAAGATGAAGCTGGACATTCAGCAACGAGCGGCGACCTCACAGCAGGGGCCAGCTCGTTGCTGGATGTCACACACAGCGACAGCGACAGGACGTCACTGCAACGTCACAGAAAATGGTGACGTAGCAGCGACGTCGTTGTCGCTGTGTGTGACACCACCTTTAGGTACTGGCTGTACTTATTCCTCCCTTTATTAACTGACAGTCTCTGTAATAGGGATCTGATATCCTCCTTGACGTCCTCCCACCAGTCGGTCACGTTGTCATAGAAGTCAGCCCTGTCTAGATGAAGCTCCATAAGAGAGTGGATACGATTCTGGACATAAACATCATCCAGGAGACTTGAATTAAGCCTCCACAACCCTCTACCAATGTCCGGACGGATAGAGACTCCTAGGCACAAGCACAAAGCGAGGTGATCAGAGTAAGGGACGACCTTCTCACTCAGGGCGCCGACAGCCTCAGTAGGACTCACAAACACAAAATCTATCCTACTGCTTCTGTTAGAACAAGAATATGTGAACTTAGGCTGCCGACCTCCCTGTGTGAAAGCGTCCGTCAGCCCTGCCTGTGTTATGATGTTCCGTAGGACCTTACCATCCCTGGTCACTGTCCTGCCTGAGGAACTGTCACCTGATGTCATTATCGCATTAAAGTCCCCCGCCATCACCACTGGAAGAGAAGTGAAGAGGTAAGGCTTGACGTCATTATAAAGCTGGATCCTGTCAGTCACCGTCTGTGGCCCATAGATGTTAATAAGCCGGAGTCGCCTACCATGGATAGTGACTTCCAGAACCAGACACCTCCCCTTGACCACCTCCGTCATCCTATGTACTGTCACGTCATTGGTGTTAAACAGGACAGCGACCCCGGCATAAGGCTCCACAGCCAGTGACCAGAATGATGGACCGGACCGCCATTCCCTCTCAGCCTCCCTCATAAGCCCCAGAGATGTCAGTCGCGTCTCCTGCAGGAAGATGACATCAGTGCCCAGGTATCGGAGATGCTCATATACCGTATGTCTCGTCCTCCTCACCTTAATACTATTCACATTACTCGAGGTTATTGTTAATGAGAACCCGGCCATCACAACACAGTATAAAAGGAGCAGAGTAACAGCCATCATCATGAATCAAAGATGTTCTGTCCACCACTGGTGTCCATGTCAGTCTCTACCTGATGGTCTACAGAAATGGGCTTCCTTTTCGGCGGGGGATGGTCCTCTACGTCCCTGTCACATTCAGCATCAATTTTCCTCAACTCGTTCTCATATTGTTCACAATTAGATTCTGATAACACCCCATACCTGCCGGACACGACCATTGTTTCTGCAGAACCCAAGACTTTCTTGCTAGCACCCTGACCAGAGTCATAATCTGCCTCAGGTTTACGAGAGGACACATTTTTTTTCTTCCTCTTATTGTGCTTAACGCTCCAGTCCTCAGACACAAAGAGTGATGCAGAAGAGGGGCCTACCTGAGGCTGCTGGACCTGAGGGACAACCTCCATGTTCCTCTTTGTACCCTGCTGCTCTGGTGTCACATAGGCGGACTCCTGGTGGGCATCTGAGTTGGTCGATATCCCTCCTGACATTACATCCTCCTCCTCCTGTGCCCCTGCCACAACCTCAACTACCCCTGCCATCACATCCTCATCCGGGAAGGCTCTGCAGATGTTGTGCCAGGCGTCTGGACAGTCCCTGTGAGGGTGGCCCATCTTACCACAGAGGTTGCACCGGACGTCCTGACAATCTGCAGCGATATGACCGATGTCCCCACACAGGCTGCACTTCACCACGGTACAGGCATTGGCCAGATGACCCTTTCCACCACATTTGAAGCATTTTCTGGGCTGCCCGGGATAGTAACATCTCCCCTTCTCCCTCCCAATGAAGAAGGAGTTGGGTAGATGGGCAGTAATGTTGTTGCATTGCCTCAGCTTCACCTGTACCTTCCACCCCATTGTCCAGATACCGTCCTCATCTCTGACCTTGGTGAGTCCAGAGACGAGGTCACAATGTCTCCGGAGCCACACCTCGATGTCCTGTGGGGGAACGGCCTCATTCCAGAAGGTGACATTTACTGTAACAGTATCTGGCCTGGAAATAGGAACCAACAAGAACTTATTCCAGCCCTCAGTGTCCCTGAACTTGGGGTAAATGGCCCAGAATCTGTCCAGATCACCAACGAGCTTGAAACTGACCTCATAGCCCTGCCTGTCCTGCAGATTAGAAACCGCCAGTATCTCATGTACCACAAACCCCATCTGGCGGCACAGCAGCTCTCGCACCACATATCTGCGCTGCGGCAGATCCTCCTTGGAACCTATGTACTTAAAACGCCCAACATTTATACGTTTAAACGTCTGGCCGGAATACCTGGCACTAGAGGTGAAGGATGGGGCACCGCGGCTCCAGGCATTCCTGGGGGGCACCCGCTGGGTCACACTGGGCTGACTGACAGGGAGAGGATCTGCAGCAGGGGGGGCCGTCACACCTTGTGGATCAGATGGTAAAGGGGGAAAGTCACATATGTCATGTACATTAAAATGAGCAGCATCATTATCAGACAGTACAACGTCCATCACAGATTGTGAATCCCCTCCAGCCCCCGACCCCACAGGCACAACGACACTATCCCCAGGCTGTGCACCGGCTTCATCAGCACAATCAGTCTCACACATACTGTCCTGCTCCTGTGAGGAGCATGCTGAGACTTGTGGTGCCTCTGCTGGAGTCTGAGGCGTATGCTCCTGTTCAGACTCTACAGGCTGTTCCTGCTGCTGCAGTGGTGCTCCCTCCTGGAAGCAGAAGCGTGCAGCCTGTACCACCGGCCGTGCCTGCTGCTGGGGGGTCTCGTCCTGAACAGTCTCTGACTTTATGTGGGGGGTCCTGGTCTCCACAGCACAGTCTTGTGTATAGGAGGCAAACCGGTCCCGATTCACGTAGGTCTCCTTCAGGGGCCCCATCGCCTCCAGACAACAGTCCATGTCTTGTACCACACCGGCCAGCTCCACACCCAGCGCATTCAGCCTCATGTCATACGTGGCATTGTTATCAGGGTGACTGGTCTTCAGGGGCCCCATCGCCTCCAGACAACAGTCCATGTCTTGTACCACACCGGCCAGCTCCACGCCCAGCGCATTCAGCCTCATGTCATACGTGGCATTATCAGGGTGGCTGGTCTTCAGGTGGTAAATACAGTCTATTTCACTTTGCAGCATTTGTTTATGCGTCTGCAACTCACCCATCTTCCTTACCAGTCCGGGTATGTCCTCCGCCAGCTGCAGCTCGGGCGCACGCCCCGTCTCCACAGCTTCAGGCTTGGCCACAGGTGCAGGGACTTTGAACACAGGCTTGTCACAGGCCTCCAGTACAGATGTCTGCATGGCGGCCTTGCTGGACCCAGGCACTGGAACTTGCTTACCACTGGCACCGGACTGCGACCTGGTGCGGCCTGAGCTCGCCATGCCGGACACCACATGCTGCTGCTGGAGAATTTCTTGCAGGTTCTGTTTCTCTCAAGATGTCCTCTGTCTGCGGGCCGGAGAGCTGAGCTGCGGGCTAGAGAGCTGAGCTGCATACTTGATGGTGATGGAGGCTGAGCTGCGGGCCGGAGAGCTGAGCTGCACACCTGATGGTGATGGAGGCTGAGCTGAGGGCTGGAGAGCTGAGCTGCACACCTGATGGTGATGGAGGCTGAGCTGCGGGCTGGAGAGCTGAGCTGCACAACTGATGGTGATGGAGGCTGAGCTGCGGGCTGGAGAGCTGAGCTGCACACCTGATGGTGATGGAGGCTGAGCTGCGGGCCGGAGAGCTGAGCTGCACACCTGATGGTGATGGAGGCTGAGCTGCGGGCTGGAGAGCTGAGCTGCACACCTGATGGTGATGGAGGCTGAGCTGCGGGCTGGAGAGCTGAGCTGCACACCTGATGGTGATGGAGGCTGAGCTGCGGGCCGGAGAGCTGAGCTGCACACCTGATGGTGATGGAGGCTGAGCTGCGGGCTGGAGAGCTGAGCTGCACACCTGATGGTGATGGAGGCTGAGCTGCCTGCGGGCCGGAGAGCTGAGCTGCACACCTGATGGTGATGGAGGCTGAGCTGTGGGCCGGAGAGCTGAGCTGCACACCTGATGGTGATGGAGGCTGAGCTGAGGGCTGGAGAGCTGAGCTGCACACCTGATGGTGATGGAGGCTGAGCTGCGGGCCGGAGAGCTGAGCTGCACACCTGATGGTGATGGAGGCTGAGCTGTGGGCCGGAGAGCTGAGCTGTACACCTGATGGTGATGGAGGCTGAGCTGCGGGCTGGAGAGCTGAGCTGTACACCTGATGGTGATGGAGGCTGAGCTGAGGGCTGGAGAGCTGAGCTGCACACCTGATGGTGATGGAGGCTGAGCTGCGGGCCGGAGAGCTGAGCTGCACACCTGATGGTGATGGAGGCTGAGCTGCGGGCTGGAGAGCTGAGCTGCACACCTGATGGTGATGGAGGCTGAGCTGAGGGCTGGAGAGCTGAGCTGCACACCTGATGATGATGGAGGCTGAGCTGCGGCTGGAGAGCTGAGCTGTACACCTGATGGTGATGGAGGCTGAGCTGCGGCCGGAGAGCTGAGCTGTACACCTGATGGTGATGGAGGCTGAGCTGCGGCTGGAGAGCTGAGCTGCACACCTGATGGTGATGGAGGCTGAGCTGCGGCTGGAGCTGAGCTGTACACCTGATGGTGATGGAGGCTGAGCTGCGGGCTGGAGAGCTGAGCTGCACACCTGATGGTGATGGAGGCTGAGCTGCGGCTGGAGCTGAGCTGTACACCTGATGGTGATGGAGGCTGAGCTGCGGGCTGGAGAGCTGAGCTGCACACCTGATGGTGATGGAGGCTGAGCTGCGGCTGGAGCTGAGCTGCACACCTGATGGTGATGGAGGCTGAGCTGCGGCCGGAGAGCTGAGCTGTACACCTGATGGTGATGGAGGCTGAGCTGCGGCTGGAGTTGTGCACTGACCGGGGCTTCTCTGCAGGAATCACAACACTTCACACTTTGCTGCTTTTCTTTACACACTTCTGGCTTCTTTGCTGCACTTGGAGTTGGTTTTCCTCCCAAAACATGACACATGGATTCTCTATCTTCTCCTTTCTTGCTGGAGCTTTGTGCTACAGTCACCGGTCTCACAGCGACTCTGGGGGTGCTAATCCCAATGGAAGAGGCCTGGGAGCCGTGTCCCAGTGTAGGCCGGGAAGCCTGGGCCTTGCCTGGGGAACTTCCCCGCCCAGGGGGGCCCCGCCCTGGGCTTGCTCCAGACATCAGGAGAACTGCTCACACACAACCTCACAGCTTGGGGGCAGTATTATAGTAGTTATATTCTTGTACATAGGGGCAGTATTATAGTAGTTATATTCTTGTATATAGGGGCAGTATTATAGTAGTTATATTCTTGTACATAGGGGGCAGTATTATAGTAGTTATATTCTTGTACATAGGGGCAGTATTATAGTAGTTATATTCTTGTATATAGGAGCAGTATTATAGTAGTTATATTCTTGTACATAGGGGCAGTATTATAGTAGATATATTCTTGTACATAGGAGCAGTATTATAGTAGTTATATTCTTGTATATAGGAGCAGTATTATAGTAGTTATATTCTTGTACATAGGGGCAGTATTATAGTAGTTATATTCTTGTATATAGGAGCAGTATTATAGTAGTTATATTCTTGTACATAGGGGCAGTATTATAGTAGTTATATTCTTGTATATAGGAGCAGTATTATAGTAGTTATATTCTTGTACATAGGGGCAGTATTATAGTAGTTATATTCTTGTATATAGGAGCAGTATTATAGTAGTTATATTCTTGTACATAGGGGCAGTATTATAGTAGTTATATTCTTGTATATAGGAGCAGTATTATAGTAGTTATATTCTTGTACATAGGGGCAGTATTATAGTAGTTATATTCTTGTACATAGGAGCAGTATTATAGTAGTTATATTCTTGTATATAGGGGCAGTATTATAGTAGTTATATTCTTGTACATAGGGGGCAGTATTATAGTAGTTATATTCTTGTACATAGGGGGCAGTATTATAGTAGTTATATTCTTGTACATAGGGGGCAGTATTATAGTAGTTATATTCTTGTACATAGGGGGCAGTATTATAGTAGTTATATTCTTGTACATAGGGGGCAGTATTATAGTAGTTATATTCTTGTACATAGGGGCAGTATTATAGTAGTTATATTCTTGTACATAGGGGGCAGGATTATAGTAGTTATATTCTTGTACATAGGGGCAGTATTATAGTAGTTATATTCTTGTACATAGGGGCAGTATTATAGTAGTTATATTCTTGTACATAGGGGGCATTATTATAGTAGTTATATTCTTGTACATAGGGGGCAGGATTATAGTAGTTATATTCTTGTATATAGGAGCAGTATTATAGTAGTTATATTCTTGTACATAGGGGCAGTATTATAGTAGTTATATTCTTGTACATAGGGGCAGTATTATAGCAGTTATATTATTGTACATAGGGGGCATTATTATAGTAGTTATATTCTTGTACATAGGGGGCAGTATTTGTGGATTGCTATGGTTTCTGCCTCGTATACAGAGGTGGCGGTGGAGCATCTTTGTGACTATTATATGACTTTTCTCTCCTGCTTGTTTTGCACTCGGTGACGGTATTTTTTTACAATGAGACGAACATAAAGATTTGACTTGAAAACAGGAAGTGGTCTGGTCGGGTATGAACGCTTCTTTCCATTCTCTGGAATACTTCCCCCGCTTATTTCTGTGATTGACGTTTCTCAGACATTGTCCGCTCTCTCGGCTTTTCTCTGGATTGTTGGATCAGTGATATCCAGACTTCATAAACTTTCCGTTTCTTCCACAGACGCCATTCAGCATTACAGCAGGGGTAACCTGACGGTATACGGACCCCGGGAGACGGCCTCCATATTTTCCACCTACCCGGCCCCCTATCTGAGCATTAGGAATGGCTTTTTGGACCAGGTATGTACTAGTGGTAGAATTTGTCTGTTGTCTTCTGCCCCCAGTGATGCTGAGACACCCGGTGTCTGCCTTCTGCCTTGTAGGTGATGGGGACGGCCATGTTAATGATCGGGATCTTGGCCGTCTGTGATCCTAAAAACAAACCTGTCCCTAAAGGCCTGGAACCCATTGTCATTGGCATGTTGGTGTTTTCCATTGGACTGTCAATGGGAGCTAACTGTGGATACCCCATTAATCCAAGCCGGGATCTGGGGCCGCGGATCTTCACCTGTGTGGCCGGATGGGGAGCGGATGTCTTCAGGTGGGTCTGAGGGTGTGCGGATATTGGGGTCTCTGCTGGGGGAGTCTGATGATTGTACCCTTATTTCTTTTTCATGCAGAGCTGGTAACAACTGGTGGTGGGTCCCCGTGGTGGCGCCATGTGTCGGGGGGCTTCTTGGCTCTTTTATCTACCAGTTGTTAGTGGCGATCCATCATCCCGTGGAAAATACAGATAACGAGCAGGTCATGAAGGGCGTCCCACCGGAGAAATGGAGAGAAATCCCAGTATACACCATCAATATGGACAATTCTCTGTCACACCAGTTATGAAACTTGGTTGGTCTAGGGCAGTGAAAGGGTTCATTGTAAGCTCCCTGGAGATCTGAGGTAGCAAAAGGGTGTAATATAAATTACCTGGTGGAGTGGGGTCACGGAAAATATCCATTTAAGTTCCCTGGTGGTCTAGGGTAGTGAAAGAGCTGCTGATGGTGGAGGGCAGGAGATGGATTCATTGTAAATTTACTGATGGGGTAATGAGTGGCTTATTGTATGGACCCTGGTGGTCTGGAGTAGTGAAAGGATTCATTGTATGTTCCCTGGAGGTCTGGAGTAGAGAGAGGATTCATTATATGTTCCCTGGTGGTCTGGAGTAGTGAAAGGATTCATTGTATGTTCCCTGGAGGTCTGGAATGGAGAGAGGATTCATTGTATGTTCCCTGGAGGTCTGGAGTAGAGAGAGGATTCATTATATGTTCCCTGGTGGTCTGGAGTAGTGAAAGGATTCATTGTATGTTCCCTGGAGGTCTGGAATGGAGAGAGGATTCATTGTATGTTCCCTGGAGGTCTGGAGTAGAGAGAGGATTCATTCTATGTTCCCTGGGGGTCTGGAGTAGAGAGAGGATTCATTCTATGTTCCCTGGAGGTCTGAAGTAGAGAGAGGATTCATTGTATGTTCCCTGGAGGTCTGGAGTAGATAGAGGATTCATTATATGTTCCCTGGAGGTCTGGAGTAGAGAGAGCATTCATTGTATGTTCCCTGGAGGTCTGGAGTAGAGAGAGCATTCATTGTATGTTCCCTGGAGGTCTGGAGTAGAGAGAGCATTCATTGTATGTTCCCTGGAGGTCTGGGGTAGAGAGAGGATTCATTGTATGTTCCCTGGAGGTCTGGAGTAGAGAGAGCATTCATTCTATGTTCCCTGGGGGTCTGGAGTAGAGAGAGGATTCATTCTATGTTCCCTGGAGGTCTGAAGTAGAGAGAGGATTCATTCTATGTTCCCTGGGGGTCTGGAGTAGAGAGAGGATTCATTCTATGTTCCCTGGAGGTCTGAAGTAGAGAGAGGATTCATTGTATGTTCCCTGGAGGTCTGGAGTAGAGAGAGCATTCATTGTATGTTCCCTGGAGGTCTGGAGTAGAGAGAGCATTCATTGTATGTTCCCTGGAGGTCTGGAGTAGAGAGAGGATTCATTGTATGTTCCCTGGAGGTCTGGAGTAGAGAGAGGATTCATTATATGTTCCCTGGAGGTCTGGAGTAGAGAGAGGATTCATTGTATGTTCCCTGGAGGTCTGGAGTAGAGAGAGGATTCATTGTATGTTCCCTGGGGTCTGGAGTAGAGAGAGGATTCATTGTATGTTCCCTGGAGGTCTGGAGTAGAGAGAGGATTCATTGTATGTTCCCTGGAGGTCTGGAGTAGAGAGAGGATTCATTATATGTTCCCTGGAGGTCTGGAGTAGAGAGAGCATTCATTGTATGTTCCCTGGAGGTCTGGAGTAGAGAGAGGATTCATTGTATGTTCCCTGGAGGTCTGGAGTAGAGAGAGGATTCATTATATGTTCCCTGGAGGTCTGGAGTAGAGAGAGCATTCATTGTATGTTCCCTGGGGGTCTGGAGTAGAGAGAGCATTCATTGTATGTTCCCTGGAGGTCTGGAGTAGAGAGAGGATTCATTGTATGTTCCCTGGAGGTCTGGAGTAGAGAGAGGATTCATTATATGTTCCCTGGAGGTCTGGAGTAGAGAGAGCATTCATTATATGTTCCCTGGAGGTCTGGAGTAGAGAAAGCATTCATTATATGTTCCCTGGGGGTCTGGAGTAGAGAGAGGATTCATTATATGTTCCCTGGAGGTCTGGAGTAGAGAGAGGATTCATTATATGTTCCCTGGAGGTCTGGAGTAGAGAGAGCATTCATTCTATGTTCCCTGGAGGTCTGGAGTAGATAGAGGATTCATTATATGTTTCCTGGAGGTCTGGAGTAGAGAGAGGATTCATTCTATGTTCCCTGGAGGTCTGGAGTAGATAGAGCATTCATTGTATGTTCCCTGGAGGTCTGGAGTAGAGAGAGCATTCATTGTATGTTCCCTGGAGGTCTGGGGTAGAGAGAGGATTCATTGTATGTTCCCTGGAGGTCTGGAGTAGAGAGAGCATTCATTCTATGTTCCCTGGAGGTCTGGAGTAGAGAGAGGATTCATTATATGTTCCCTGGAGGTCTGGAGTAGAGAGAGCATTCATTGTATGTTCCCTGGGGGTCTGGAGTAGAGAGAGCATTCATTGTATGTTCCCTGGAGGTCTGGAGTAGAGAGAGGATTCATTCTATGTTCCCTGGAGGTCTGAAGTAGAGAGAGGATTCATTGTATGTTCCCTGGGGGTCTGGAGTAGAGAGAGGATTCATTGTATGTTCCCTGGAGGTCTGGAGTAGAGAGAGGATTCATTGTATGTTCCCTGGAGGTCTGGAGTAGAGAGAGGATTCATTGTATGTTCCCTGGAGGTCTGGAGTAGAGAGAGCATTCATTATATGTTCGCTGGAGGTCTGGAGTAGAGAGAGGATTCATTATATGTTCCCTGGAGGTCTGGAGTAGAGAGAGCATTCATTGTATGTTCCCTGGAGGTCTGGGGTAGAGAGAGCATTCATTGTATGTTCCCTGGAGGTCTGGAGTAGAGAGAGGATTCATTGCATGTTCCCTGGAGGTCTGGAGTAGAGAGAGGATTCATTGTATGTTCCCTGGAGGTCTGGAGTAGAGAGAGCATTCATTCTATGTTCCCTGGAGGTCTGGGGTAGAGAGAGCATTCATTGTATGTTCCCTGGGGGTCTGGGGTAGAGAGAGGATTCATTGTATGTTCCCTGGAGGTCTGGAGTAGAGAGAATTCATTCTATGTTCCCTGGAGGTCTGGAGTAGAGAGAGGATTCATTGTATGTTCCCTGGAGGTCTGGGGTAGAGAGAGCATTCATTGTATGTTCCCTGGAGGTCTGGAGTAGAGAGAGCATTCATTGTATGTTCCCTGGAGGTCTGGAGTAGAGAGAGGATTCATTGTATGTTCCCTGGAGGTCTGGAGTAGATAGAGCATTCATTGTATGTTCCCTGGAGGTCTGGAGTAGAGAGAGCATTCATTCTACGTTCCCTGGAGGTCTGGGGTAGAGAGAGCATTCATTGTATGTTCCCTGGAGGTCTGGGGTAGAGAGAGCATTCATTGTATGTTCCCTGGGGGTCTGGGGTAGAGAGAGGATTCATTGTATGTTCCCTGGAGGTCTGGAGTAGAGAGAGGATTCATTGTATGTTCCCTGGAGGTCTGGAGTAGATAGAGCATTCATTGTATGTTCCCTGGAGGTCTGGAGTAGAGAGAGGATTCATTCTATGTTCCCTGGAGGTCTGGAGTAGAGAGAGGATTCATTGTATGTTCCCTGGGGGTCTGGGGTAGAGAGAGGATTCATTGTATGTTCCCTGGAGGTCTGGAGTAGAGAGAGGATTCATTCTATGTTCCCTGGAGGTCTGGAGTAGAGAGAGGATTCATTGTATGTTCCCTGGAGGTCTGGAGTAGAGAGAGGATTCATTGTATGTTCCCTGGAGGTCTGGAGTAGAGAGAGCATTCATTCTATGTTCCCTGGAGGTCTGGAGTAGAGAGAGCATTCATTGTATGTTCCCTGGGGGTCTGGAGTAGAGAGAGGATTCATTATATGTTCCCTGGAGGTCTGGAGTAGAGAGAGGATTCATTCTATGTTCCCTGGGGGTCTGGAGTAGAGAGAGGATTCATTCTATGTTCCCTGGGGGTCTGGAGTAGAGAGAGGATTCATTGTATGTTCCCTGGAGGTCTGGAGTATTGAAATGGTTTAATGTAAATATCTTATAGTGAATAGTGAACGGGTTCATGACAAATTCCCTTATAGTTGGGGTAATATAATGTATCACTACAAATGCCCTGGTGGTTCAGAATAAGGAAAAGATTCTTTATAATTTCCCTTGTGGGCTGGGGTGGTGAGAGGTTGAATATATGTTTCCTGGTGGCTGGAGTAGTGAAAAGTTTCATTACCCTGGTGGTATGGGGTCAGAAGTGCTGGTTAGGCTTCTCCTGAGGGTCCCGTGCGTGCCAGACCCCTTGGGAAAGAGGATCCTGCGCAGGGGGAGACCCAGTGCAGAAGATTCTTTGGATGACCACAATCGGGACTGTACCGGGGACATCACAGACCTATGCGGGACAGTTCCTGCTCAAAAAGGAGTGTTACTGGAGGGTCCGTCTTCATGGCGGTCATTGTCGGTTTCCATGGAGACACATGCATTTGTACAGGAGCTACAGGCACAGAATGGGAGACTTTTCACAAGACTCCGCAGCCTCTTCTGGACTACGTACTCTTTTGGCAAAGAAATGCTGCCGCTAGAAGTAGAGGCGGTCCGACATCCGCCCCAGAGTAGCGACCGTCCTCCATTACGACATTTCTGCCACTCGCTTTACTCTTTGTGTCATTAAATATTCTTTACCTCACTTGGAAGTGTTGGCTGATTCTTAGCACCGCTAACGTGTCCTCTCCAGCCCCCATGTCCTGGTGGGCCGGGGTACAACTGGGTGTGTGTACTGGAGTCTCTCACCTTCTTGTTTCCTCTCCCCTTTTTTTTTCTCATCTCCAATTTTTACCTGTTTAGTTGACAATGGCGGACGAGCCGCAGTACACAGCACATCGCCAAACCATGCCTGTGTCGCTGGTCACCAGGGAACATAGCGAGCCGCCTACTTCATACTATCATGATGTGAATGCAGGACAGTGAGGGACAGGGGGCTCCTATACAGTTCCCCCTGCTGCGGGACCCTTTCACAGGCCGAGTGCCCAAACTGTAGCCCTAAACCCAATTTTTTTTGCGAAGTGCCAACATGGCAATTTAACCAATTCTATTATGTAAACAATTGATTGTAACCTTCCCTTTGCCGTCTTCTCTTCTCCTCAGCAGGGGGCATCACACTCATGCGTGTGTACCACACATGGAAGCTCAGCCGCTCCCCACTGCCCGCTCCAGACACAGCAGCTGGATTGTTCTTTATGGAAAAAAATGGAATCCAATCAGATGTCACCCTGAAATCCACATCCATATTTCAAAGTCTGAACATCTCAAAATCCCATGAAGACATACGAGTTCCTCCCCTCCCCCTTCATTACGTAGTTATGTCCCTCTTCCTGGGCCACTTCCTGGTAAACATGTCCCCCATCCTGATATATATTTCCTTCATTCTGGTATATTTGTCCCCCTCATGACTTCATCCTGGTAAATGTACCTGGAGCACCACTGTTGGTCTTGGGAATTATTCGTCACCGGGCTGGTGAGGGTCAGAGGATGTCACGGGTGGCCCTGCCCGGTTTCGTGACCCTGAGGTGTCCACCAAGGCGAATGGAGGATGGTGGGAGGAGGTGGATGAAGGGGTTGAGGATGTAGGGAGTAGTAGTTGTCTCGTGACGCCACCTGTGGTACGCGGCCAGGGATTAGCTGCCACTGAGGGTGTTGTCCTCTGGGGCGGATGGAATTGCAGTCGGGATGGTTCTGCTCCCCACAGGTAGAGCTTGGCCCCAGAAAGGATGATGTGGGTGGTAGTGGCCGTTGGCGCCAGAGCGCGGGGCGACAGCGCCAGCAATGATGGGCTGATACAGTGGTTGCGGTTCAAGGTCTTTTACTCACAGTCCGGCTGTCACCCTTGGAGTGATGGGCCCCAGCCGATCCCGGATAATTCGAAGGTCACCGCCAGTGTTCCTACTGTGAGTAATTTCTGGTCGGGATCCCTCCAATCCCATGATGGAATGTGGAATGGGCTGCGGGTGTTTCCTGCACTCTCCGCAGACCCTGGAATCCCCTGTAGCTCTGTAGAGCTTGGGCTGAACTACCTGCTCCAAGCCGTGGGTCTTCCAGTTCTCCAGAAGTATGAGGAAGAAAAATGCCTGGACCGAGGTTACTCTCCTTACCCCAAGCTGTGCCCGGGGCTAACTGCCCAAGTGTGGAGATGCTCCTTCATTTTACCCAAGTGTTGCCCGCCCCCAGGTGGTTGTCCTTGTGACCAGGAAAATGCCATGCCTCGTGATGGCCACCCCCCTGTCCACCCTAGGCCAATCCCAGTGGGAAAGCATCTAACTGTGTTTGGCTTGTGAATGTGAGGAACACCAGCGATTAACCTCTTCCTTACCCGGGATGAGTACTGCACCTTAAGTGAGATGCAGTACCCTGTGGCGACTGAAGCCTCTGGGACGCCACATACCCCCACAGCAAATCGCAGCATTTCGGGGCTGCAACAAAACAGAATTAGAACACCGCAGTTTTTGTTATGCAATGAACAATGAGCAATCTTCCCTTTATGGGAGGCATTATCAGTCAAAAATTTCAACAATAAACATTTACTGGTCAGCAGTGTGATCAAATGCAACAAAAAAGAAACATTAACATCTGGATAAGAAAACATTTACTCCTTCTTGGCTGCTGGTAGTGCCAGAAGGCCAGTCCCAACCCCCTGGCTCTGGATATTCAAGGGACATCCTCGAGCATAATGTCCAACCTTGTCGCAGCGCCGACAGATCGTCTGCCCGTTGGTATTGTAAAGGTCGGGAATCTGAGGCAGCGGTTTCTTCCACGTCGCCACCAAAGGAGGTCGTCAGCACTAGAAGCCAGTTCAATGGTTGCAATGTATATGAAGTGAAAGCTGCACACCAAATTCAGAGAAAAACACCAAAAGAAACTGAGCTGTAACAAATGTTCAGTGAGCATGCAACATTACAAGCCTGTGAATGGCAGCCTCAAGACTAGAGAAAACAAGGAGAAAAACTGTATGAAAAATACCCTGACTATAAATAAATAAATTGCAAGTGCTTAATAACAGGGTACTTAGTATATACATTTTTGCAAAAAGGTAAGAACCTTTCCCACCGCGTCACATGCTTGTAATGTTGCATGTTCACTGAACATTTGCTACAGCTCAGTTTTTTGGTGTTTTTCGTCTGTTTTCTTGCTTTAGTGCAAGATGGGGGCGCAGCCCTCCTTATACTGAGACTGGGCAATCAATCTGCTTCCCACTTTGCTGTGTATCTAATCTGGGACCCCGCTGACCACTTGTTACCATTCACATTGGAGTTTTTGATAGACACAAGTCAGGTATGTATAATGTTTTTAACTTTAGTTGGTTAGGGACTGTCCCAGATGGGTACACCGTGACGAGGTTTGATGGCTTCTTACCTTTTTGCACAAATGTATATACTAAAGCCTTTCAATTTCGCATGCGATATCGTATTTGATGTGACAAACCCCCATCGTATGTGCAGCACGTTCAATTTGTTGACCGTGTCGCACAATCGATTAAAAGCTGTCACACCATCATGTTACCTTCCATACGACCTCACTGTGGGCGGCGAACATCCACTTCCCGGAGTGGGAGGGACGTTCGGCGTCACACCGACGTCACACGGCAGCCGGCCAATAGAAGCGGAAGGGCAGAGATGAGCGGGATGTAAAGATCCCGCCCACCTCCTTCCTTCCGCATTGCCGGCAGGACGCAGGTAAGATCTGTTCATCATTCCCGGGGTGTCACACACTGCGATGTGTGCTGCCTCGGGAACATTGAACAACCCGACGTGCAATTTTTAGGAAATGAACGACGTGTATGCATTGAACTTAAGTAAGAGCTTAAGTACCCTGTTATTAAGCACTTGCAATTTATTTATTTATAGTCAGGGTATTTTTCATACAATTTTTCTCTTTGTTTTTTTTCAAATTCAGAGAAATATGAACAAGCATAACTGCTCTATGATACATAAGGAATGAAAAATACAACTAGCCATATGAAAAATGAAAAAAAAAAATTAAATGTGACATTGCATAACTGCTAAGGATTATTTGAAAAAAAGAGATATTTAGCTAATGTATTGACCAATTCATTACTGCCCCATAACCACTTCACGGGAATCTTTTAAAATTTTAATTGTTATGCCGTTTTTTTCTGTCTGAGAACCCAGTCCCGCCCTTTAGCCATGATTATTCAACTTCCTATATAGCCAGGTCCCTGGCTTCCCATTCACAGCAGGTTTCAGCCGCACATAGAGGTAACTTTTGGTTAGGGACCCCGTAAATAAGAGATTACCGTGAAGTGGTCATCGGGCAGTAATGAATTGATCAATACATTAGCTAAGTATTCCTTTTTTTTTTTTCCCCAAATAATCCTCAGCAGTTTTGCAATGTCACATTTCAATTTTTTTTCCATTTTTCATATGGCTAGTTGTATTTTTCATTCTTTATGTATCATAAAGCAGTTATGTTTATTCATATTTCTCTGAATTTGGTGTGCAGCTTTCACTTTATATAGATTGTGTATTTTTTGGCTAGCACCCTGTTCACATTTACAATGGTGTTCCAGCAGTCTTTTTGATTGTTAGTTTAATGGTTGCAGGTTGCTGAGCCCCCGGCTTGGGTTGCACCGCTTTGGTCAAAGTAGCCATATCTTTGATCAATTCCAAGATCTGAAGCCGCAGTTCATTGATGGAGTCCTTGCAGGCACGGGGTTTCCGGCAGTGGGGCTCTCCTTCACACTCTTTCTGGGCTCCACCCACTATGACACGCCCCTTCTTAGTAGTAGTTCCTTCCTTTTCACCAAGTGGTGCCCGCCCCCCCAGGTCGTTGTCCTAGTGACCGGGAAAGTGCCATGCCTCATGATGAACACCCCCGTATCTACCCCAAGCCAATTCCAGTGGGAAAGCACCTAACTTTGTGTGGTTTGTGAATGTGAGAAACACCAGTGATTAACCTCTTCCTTACCCAGGACGAGTACTGCACCTTAAGTGAGAAGTAGTACCCTGTGGCAAATGAAGCCTCAGGGGCGCCACATACCCCATGCTGGCATGTTCCCCCATGCTGGCATGTTCCTCTATCCTGGCATGTTCCCCCGTTCTGGCATGTTTCACCGTTCTGGCATGTTTCACCGTCCTGGCATGGTTCCCCCGTCCTGGCATGGTTCCCCTATCCTGGCATGTTCCCCTATTCTGGCATTTTCCTCTATCCTGGCATGGTTTCCCCATTCCGGCATGTTCCCCCGTCCTGGCATGGTTCCCCTATCCTGGCATGTTCCCCTTTCCTGGCATGTTCCTCCCTCCTGGTATGGTTCCCCTATCCTCGCATGTTCCCCTATCCTGGCATGTTCCCCCATCCTGGCATGTTCCCCTAATCTGGCATGTTCCCCTATCCTTGCATGTTCCCCTATCCTGGCATGTTCCCCTATCCTGGCATGTTCCCCCGTTCTGGCATGTTTCACCGTTTGGCATGTTTCACCGTCCTGGCATGTTCCCCCGTCCTGGCATGGTTCCCCTATCCTGGCATGTTCCCCTTTCCTGGCATGTTCCTCCCTCCTGGTATGGTTCCCCTATCTTTGCATGTTCCCCTATCTTTGCATGTTCCCCTATCCTGGCATGCTCCCCTATCCTGGCATGTTCCCCCATCCTGGCATGTTCCCCTAATCTGGCATGTTACCCTATCCTTGCATGTTCCTCCATCCTGGCATGTTCCCCTATCCTGGCATGTACCCCTATCCTGGCATGTACCCCTATCCTGGCATGTTGCCCTATCCTGGCATGTTCCCCTATCCTGGCATGTTGCCCTATCCTGGCTTGTTCCTCCATCCTGGCATGTTCCCCTATCCTTGCATGTTCCTCCATCCTGGCATGTTCCCCTATCCTGGCATGTACCCCTATCCTGGCATGTTGCCCTATCCTAGCATGTTCCTCCATCCTGGCATGTTGCCCTATCCTGCCATGTTCCCCCATCCTGGCATGTTCCCCCATCCTAGCATGTTCCCCCGTCCTGGCATGTTCCTCCATCCTGGCATGTTCCCCCATCCTTGCATGTTCCTCCATCCTGGCATGTTGCCCTATCCTGCCATGTTCCCCCGTCCTGGCATGTTCCTCCATCCTGGCATGTTCCCCCGTCCTGGCATGTTCCCCTATCCTGACATATTCCCCCGTCCTGGCATGTTCCCCCATCCTGGCATGTTATCCCATCCTGGCATGTTCCCCCATCCTGGCATGTTCCCCTATCCTGGCATGTTGCCCTATCCTGGCATGTTGCCCTATCCTGGCATGTTGCCCTATCCTTGCATGTTGCCCTATCCTGGCATGTTCCCCCATCCTGGCATGTTCCCCTATCCTGGCATGTTCCCCCATCCTGGCATGTTCACCCATCCTGGCATGTTCCCCCGTCCTGGCATGTTCCTCCATCCTGGCATGTTCCCCCATCCTGGCATGTTCCCCTAATCTGGCATGTTCCCCCATCCTGGCATGTTCCCCTAATCTGGCATATTCCCCCATCCTGGCATGTTCCCCTAATCTGGCATGTTCCCCTAATCTGGCATGTTCCCCTATCCTGGCATGTACCCCTATCCTGGCATGTTCCCCTATCCTGGCATGTTCCCCTATCCTGGCATGTTCCTCCATCCTGGCACGTTCCCCTATCCTGGCATGTTCCCCTATCCTGGCATGTTCCCCCATCCTGGCATGTTCCCCTATCCTGGCATGTTCCTCCATCCTGGCATGTTCCCCCATCCTGGCATGTTCCCCCATCCTGGCATGTTCCTCCATCCTGGCATGTTCCCCCATCCTGGCATGTTCCCCCATCCTGGCATGTTCCCCCGTCCTGGCATGTTCCCCTATCCTGGCATATTCCCCCGTCCTGGCATGTTCCTCCATCCTGGCATGTTCCCCTAATCTGGCATGTTCCCCCATCCTGGCATGTTCCCCTAATCTGGCATGTTCCCCCGTCCTGGCATGTTCCCCCGTTCTGGCATGTTCCCCCGTTCTGGCATGTTCCCCCATCCTGGCATGTTCCGCCATTCTGGCATGTTCCCCTCTCCTGGCATGGTTGCCCCATTCTGGCATGGTTCCCCTATGTTCCCCTATCCTGGCGTGTTCCCCTAATCTGGCATGTTCCCCTAATCTGGCATGTTCCCCTAATCTGGCATGTTCCCCTATCCTGGCATGTTCCCCCATCCTGGCATGTTCCCCCATCCTGGCATGTTCCACCGTGCTGCCATGTTCCCCCATCCTGGCATGTTCCCCCATCCTGGCATGTTCCCCCATCCTGGCATGTTCCCCTATCCTGGCATGTTCCCCTATCCTGGCATGTTCCCCCGTCCTGGCATGTTCCACCGTCCTGGCATGTTCCACCGTCCTGGCATGTTCCCCCATCCTGGCATGTTCCCCCGTCCTGGCATGTTCCCCTCTCCTGGCATGTTCCCCTCTCCTGGCATGTTCCTCCATCCTGGCATGTTCCCCCATTCTGGCATGTTCCCCCATCCTGGCATGTTCCCCCATCCTGGCATGTTCCTCCATCCTGGCATGTTCCTCCATCCTGGCATGTTGCTCCATCCTAGCATGTTCCCCTCTCCTGGCATGTTCCTCCATCCTGGCATGTTGCTCCATCCTAGCATGTTCCCCTCTCCTGGCATGTTCCCCCATCCTGGCATGTTCCGCCATTCTGGCATGTTCCCCTCTCCTGGCATGGTTGCCCCATTCTGGCATGGTTCCCCTATGTTCCCCTATCCTGGCGTGTTCCCCTAATCTGGCATGTTCCCCTAATCTGGCATGTTCCCCTAATCTGGCATGTTCCCCTATCCTGGCATGTTCCCCCATCCTGGCATGTTCCCCCATCCTGGCATGTTCCACCGTGCTGCCATGTTCCCCCATCCTGGCATGTTCCCCCATCCTGGCATGTTCCCCCATCCTGGCATGTTCCCCTATCCTGGCATGTTCCCCTATCCTGGCATGTTCCCCCGTCCTGGCATGTTCCACCGTCCTGGCATGTTCCACCGTCCTGGCATGTTCCCCCATCCTGGCATGTTCCCCCGTCCTGGCATGTTCCCCTCTCCTGGCATGTTCCCCTCTCCTGGCATGTTCCCCTCTCCTGGCATGTTCCTCCATCCTGGCATGTTCCCCCATTCTGGCATGTTCCCCCATCCTGGCATGTTCCCCCATCCTGGCATGTTCCTCCATCCTGGCATGTTCCTCCATCCTGGCATGTTGCTCCATCCTAGCATGTTCCCCTCTCCTGGCATGTTCCTCCATCCTGGCATGTTCCCCCATTCTGGCATGTTCCCCCATCCTGGCATGTTTCTCCATCCTGGCATGTTTCTCCATCCTGGCATGTTCCCCCGTCCTGGCATGTTCCACTGTCCTGGCATGTTCCACTGTCCTTGCATGTTCCTCCATCCTGGCATGTTCCCCCGTTCTGGCATGTTTCTCCATCCTGGCATGTTTCTCCATCCTGGCATGTTCCTTCATCCTGGCATGTTCCTTCATCCTGGCATGTTCCTTCATCCTGGCATGTGTCAGGAAAGAAATGTCAGAGCGAGGAGAAATGTCTCCTCCGCTCCAACACAACTTTGAACTGCTAGCGTGTTCGCGCCAGTAGTTCAAAGTGGCTGGATGTGGCGACAGCGCATGTGCCAACATCAAGGGCTTTGCGTGCCCTGTCTGGCATGTGTGCCATAGGTTTGCTATCACTGTCCTATGCTTTCCGTAACCTAATGGTTACCCCTAATGGTGGAGATTCAAGAGTCCTTTGTCTGGCTATGCTCCTGACCAGACCTAATCTATTACTTCCACCCCTAGGAAAGGAAGGCGCAGGAGTGTGATGGAAACCCAAATTATGACAGACGGGAAAAATAAAACTCGGACACACTGCAACTCAGAAATAAATAGTAAGAAACTAAGGAGAAAAGCAAGAGCAGGAAGGCAGTAGCAAAAAGAAATAGGATAGAAATGGGATAGGTAATACCACAACCGCTCACAGCACTAATGTACAACAACCACCATTAAGTCTGGATCACAACACCTCACCAGACCAGTATAGGAAAGCTATAGCTGGCATCAATCGAATAGTCCAGCCAGTATATATCGGAGGGGAGCCAATGTGATTGGTTCCCCCACAGCATCTGATCAGAGAGGCTAACAAGCTGCCAAGCAGAGATAAACTCTTGCTAGCCTGCCTAAGCCTGTGGGTCCAGGCCCGCGTCTACCTGCGCTGATCACAGACCTCAGAGAAGTAGAGGGCCACAATCTGCCGTCTCCACAGATCCTAACGCCACAATGACAGTTGGCGATGCCAGCAAAAACCTCCTTGTGACACTTCCCTGCTGCTCAGGGACCCAATTATAAGGCCCACAGGAGAATTGGTGGCCATTCTGTGGGACCTCTGCCGTGATGCTCCTTCCCTCCTTCATCTCTTCCTGGTAGGCTATCACATTTTGAACATTGCTGATTATCAGCAATGTCCGGACATCCTCGTATAAAACCTGAAGAGAAAGCTGTCACCTGTAGTGGTGGGTTATTACTAGCCCCCGGGTGTCTCTGTGGCGCCCTGGACTAGCCAGGTCATCACAGGTACTACAACACTCACCCCCACCCTGAGACAGGCACATCAGCCAGACACAAAATCCTTGTTGCCTCCCTCCAGGGGCTAATGTCCACACCAGGTGGGGTGGAGCCAGGCAGTTGGCCCCGCCCACCAAGGAGTTCACAGTCCTGGAGGCGGGAGAAGGAAGTCAGAGTAGAGTACAGTTAAGGGATAGGAGTGAAGTGGAAGTGGAGGAGCGAATTGACCGTGTCCGGGTGTGTGGCCCGGGCACTTAGAGCAAGGTTGGCAGACGGTGGTGGCCGTCTGCAGGAGAGGCAGATCAACGCGGAACCGTAGGACCGGGGAGCGAAGTGGTGGCCCGCCGGTACCGAATCGGGGAGCGAAGTGAAGCCAGCACACACAGGCAGGGCCTGCGGACCCCGACCAGGCTTGGAGTTGCCATTAGAGGTCAAATCCGTCAGTGACCGGAACCCCAGGGGTTTCCTAACAGCCAAGACCCGATTGAAGGCAACCGTCCGACCAGCAAAAGGAAATACAGCTACCGCCACAGCTAGAGTTCCAGGGGCCAGAGCCTGCGGGCAAAAGGGCTCCTCCGGCACATATACACGCTGGGGAGCATGTTACCGGTGGGAATCCATCGGGACCGAACATACACAAAGGTGCAGGGAAAGGCAGCCACCACCAAGTGTCCGGGAGAGACTACAGCAGCCGGCTGCGGGACCCGTCCATCCAGCCATTTGGTTTACCAGAGACTTTGCGTACCTTTGTGGCTGTGGCGCACCGCGCTGCGCAGTCCAGGCGACCCTGCACCTTGCCAATCCTGCCTCCCCGTCAGCTCACCGGGCCCCGGGACCACCAACCCCTACCCACGGAGGAGGAAACAACATCCCAGCTGCTCCCTACCATCGCTCACGGGATCCCTGTCACCAGCAGCGGTGGTGTCCAACCTCACCACAACTCGTGGGTGGCGTCACGGGCCAAATCCCCAAACCAAACTAACCCCTTTCACTCACGGGCAAGGAGCGGCGCTCGAGTCCCCGGATCCGGCCCACCACTCGAGCCACTGAGCAGCCGTTGCAGCAGCGCCGGACCCGAGCGTTAGCGAGCGCAGTGGCGTCCTTCCCCGCCCGCGACATCTCTGTGCCCAAGTGGGCTCTGGTGGCCCTATAGTGGTGGGTTAGTACTAGACTCCCAGCGTCCCTGCCCCCAGGTGGGCTTTCCGGTGGCTCTGTATTGGTGGCCTATGTGGTGGCTCTAGTGGTGGGTTACTACTAGCGCCCAGGTGTCACTGTGTCCAGGTGAGCTGTCTGGTGGCCCTGTAGTGGTGGGTTATTAGTAGCCCCTAGGTGTCGCCGTCCCCAGGTGGGCTGTCTGGTGGTCCTGTGGTGGTTAGTTATTACTATCCCCCAGGTGTCGATGTGTCCAGGTGGGTTGTCCCCCTGATGGCCCTGTGGTGGTGAGTTATTAGTAGCCCCCGGGTGTCGCTGTGTCCAGGTGGGCTGTCCCCCTGATGGCCCTGTGGTGGTGAGTTATTAGTAGCCCCCATGTGTCGCTGTCAGCACATTGTGCAATCTGGATGGTTCCTCAAATATTTTTCTGTACACTCGCTATTTATTCAGAAGTGGGCGGTGATGAGAGCGCGGAGGGCAGAGTGTCAGGGAGGACGAGACAGACACAAGGAGAGGAGCCGAGAGACAGCTGTGTATGGGACCCTGCGGGAAGGGACGGGGACCATGGCGGGCACCAGTTGGCGCTGCACTGTGCTGATCATTGGGCTGTGCTGCGGGCGGCTCACCACCTCCTATACACAGGATACCCTCTGTCCGAAGCCAGGTAACCCGAACCTAGGGGCATGCTGGGAGTTGTAGTCTGTTCAGCTGGTTCACGCAATATCAGAGGCTCCCTGGAGTCTGAGAAAGGAGAGTACCGCTGTATATGGGGGTGCGATCATAAATATGGGGGACACTGCCATTAATACGGGTGTACAATAATAAATACGGGGGGCACTGCCATTAATACGGGTGTATGATAAATACGGGGGACACTGCCATAAATACGGGGGACACTGCCATAAATACGGAGGACACTGCCATAAATACGGGGGGCACTACCATTAATACGGGTGTATGATAATAAATACGGGGGCACTGCATAAATACAGGGGACACTGCCATTAATACGGGTGTATGATAATAAATACGGGGGACACTGCCATAAATACGGGGGATACTGCCATAAATATGGGGGACACTGCCATAAATACGGGGGGGCACTACCATTAATACGGGTGTATGATAATAAATACGGAGGACACTGCCATAAATACGGGGGATACTGCCATAAATATGGGGGACACTGCCATAAATATGGGGGACACTGCCATAAATACGGGGGGGCACTACCATTAATACGGGTGTATGATAATAAATACGGAGGACACTGCCATATATACAGGGGATGTCTGTGTGTACGAGGCTGGAAATTGGGGAATTTCCAGGAACTGATTCACCGCAGTCATCGTATGTGCAATACATATGGGGAAGAGCAGCCCTGAATGTATACATATATTATTACACCCCCTGCAGTCCTATGTAACACCACAGATAACACAGTGATATCTCCAAGTACAGATAACATAGCAGATGACACCTGCAGTCCTATGTAACACCACAGTTAACACAGTGATATCTCTGAGTACAGATAATGTAGTAGATGTCACCTGCAGTCCTATGTAACACCACATATAACAGTGATATCTCTGAGTACAGATAATGTAGTAGATGTCTCCTGCAGTCCTATGTAAAACCACAGATAACACAGTGATAACTCCGAGTAGAGATAATGTGGTAGATGTCACTTGCAGTCCTATGTAACACCACAGATAACACAGTGATATCTCTCTGAGTACAGATAATGTAGTAGATGTCAGCTGCAGTCCTATGTAACACCACAGATAACACAGTGATATCTCTCTGAGTACAGATAATGCAGTAGATGTCACCTGCAGTCCTATGTAACACCACATATAACAGTGATATCTCTGAGTACAGATAATGTAGTAGATGTCTCCTGCAGTCCTATGTAAAACCACAGATAACACAGTGATAACTCCGAGTAGAGATAATGTGGTAGATGTCACTTGCAGTCCTATGTAACACCACAGATAACACAGTGATATCTCTCTGAGTACAGATAATGTAGTAGATGTCAGCTGCAGTCCTATGTAACACCACAGATGACATCTGATTTCGGCTCTGTGACCTCTCCAGAATTGTGTAACGGTACAAAGTCCAGTGTGGTGCGAGCAGCGTCCATGGAAGCGGAGCCGTTAATGAAGCGTGCTCTGTGCGGTGATTAGTGTAGGGGGCGCATGCTGCTCTGGAGTCGGCAGAATTATCCTCATCACTAATGATCGTCTCTGGTTATTATCGTGTGTATATCGCTCCGGTGCAGCACGGGTGCTGTACATGTGAGCTCTTTTCACTACACCCTGCAGGATCACACCTCCCCCCCCCACCCCTCTTTTTGGCCTCTATGTCCCATAATAGAGCACCAGGCTGTGCTTCAGAGCTGCAATCCTAGTTGGCCCTTTCGGATTGTATGTAGTGCTTTCTGTTGTCCCCATCTATATACAATATATTGCGGTATATCTGCGCCCCCGTTCCCTCTCTGTAGGGGGCTGATTTGGGCAGATCCTGACTATCTGCACCCCCCACCCCCCCACACCCGGTGTGCTTCTGATTTGCATAGACAGCGCGGTCCGGACGTGTCGCCCGAGCTCAGAGGCAGATGTTGTGGGGCGCAGCGAGCTCAGAACTTCCTCTGCACTAGCACACATCCCGGCTGTAAGCATTGTGGTTACAGGACGGGGACCGTCTCCACCTGTCCCCACCAGAGCGCTGCCTGTCAGTATTCACTGCCTACTAACATTATACTGCCCATAATGCCGCTGACCATACTGTATAATACCGTAATAGCTCAGCTCGTTATACCGCTGTATATAATGGTTCTCTGCTCCCCCACAGCGATTTCTGAAGACGCCATCTTAGTTACATTCCTTTCCGATGTAAACCTGACGTGTGCAGGGTGTGATGGTCAAGTGTTCTGGAGCCATGGGAGCCCCTATAAAAGCCAAAGACCACTGGAAAAGGCAGAGAGCGGCCATCTTGTCCTGAGAGCTGTGGCGTATGACGACGAGGGAAACTACACGTGTTATAAGGACGGGGCCCCGGTGTGCACTGTGGAGCTGCTGGTGAGAGGTAAGGCGACACCGGGGCTGCCACCACAGTGCTAAAGACACCGGGGAGAGCCACCACAGTGCTAAAGACACCGGGGAGAGCCACCACAGTGCCGGAGACACCGGGGGGTGCCACCACAGTGCTAAAGACACCGGGGAGAGCCACCACAGTGCCGGAGACACCGGGGGGTGCCACCACAGTGCTGGAGACACCGGGGAGTGCCACCACAGTGCTAAAGACACCGGGGAGGGCCGCCACAGTGCTAAAGACACCGGGGGGTGCCACCACAGTGCTAAAGACACCTAGGGGTGCCACCACAGTGCTAAAGACACGGGGGGGTGCCACCACAGTGCTAAAGACATCGGGGGGTGCCACCACAGTGCTAAAGACACCGGCGGGTACCACCTCAGTGCCGGAGACACCGAGGGGTGCCACCACAGTGCTAAAGACACCGGGGAGGGCCACCACAGTGCTAAAGACACCTAGGGGTGCCACCACAGTGCTAAAGACACCGGGGGGTGCCACCACAGTGCTAAAGACATCGGGGAGGGCCACCACAGTGCTAAAGACACCGGGGGGTGCCACCACAGTGCTAAAGACACCTAGGGGTGCCACCACAGTGCTAAAGACACGGGGGGGTGCCACCACAGTGCTAAAGACATCGGGGGGTGCCACCACAGTGCTAAAGACACCGGGGAGGGCCACCACAGTGCTAAAGACACCTAGGGGTGCCACCACAGTGCTAAAGACACCGGGGGGTGCCACCACAGTGCTAAAGACATCGGGGAGGGCCACCACAGTGCTAAAGACACCGGGGGGTGCCACCACAGTGCTAAAGACATCGGGGGGTGCCACCACAGTGCTGGAGACACCAGGGGGTGCCACCACAGTACTGGAGACACTAGCGGGTGCCACCTCAGTGCCGGAGACACCGGGGGGTGCCACCACAGTGCTGGAGACACCGGGGAGTGCCACCACAGGCTGGAGACACCGGGGGCTGCCACCACAGGCTGGAGACACCGGGGGCTGCCACCACAGGCTGGAGACACCGGGGAGTGCCACCACAGTGCTAAAGACACCGGGGAGGGCCACTACAGGCTGGAGACACCGGGGAGAGCCACCACAGTGCTGGAGACACCGGGGAGACAGCAAACAGGTGACCCTGAAACCACTCAACAGAATCCCATGACAGTGGACATTGAGGAGCAGCTGACTGAAAGTCAAAAAGGAGGGAAGGGAGATACACGGTGGTGCGCTCTACAGACATTAATATTCTACACTAAGCCATTACCCGAACTTCTTCCAGCTCTGTGTATCTCCACACAGGACTATTCTCATACTGAGGCCCACTGGTGTGCACACACAGTATGGTACTGCTATCATGGCCACTCTCTGCCACCTACACACAGTACATTCCCTCCACACAGTATAATGTCCCCACAGTACATTCCCCCCACACAGTATGATGTCCCCACAGTACATTCCCTCCACACAGTATACCTTCCCTCCACACACAGTATGATGTCCCCACAGTACATTCCCTCCACACACAGTATGATGTCCCCACAGTACATTCCCTCCACACACAGTATGATGTCCCCACAGTACATTCCCTCCACACACAGTATGATGTCCCCACAGTACATTCCCTCCACACACAGTATAATGTCCCCACAGTACATTCCCCCCACACAGTATGATGTCCACACAGTATGATGTCCCCACAGTACATTCCCTCCACACACTGTATGATGTCCCCACAGTACATTCCCTCCACACACAGTATGATGTCCCCACAGTACATTCCCTCCACACACAGTATGATGTCCCCACAGTACATTCCCTCCACACACAGTATATACATTCCCTCCACACACAGTATAATGTCCCCACAGTACATTCCCCCCACACAGTATGATGTCCACACAGTATGATGTCCCCACAGTACATTCCCCCCACACAGTATGATATCCCCACAGTACATTCCCTCCACACACAGAATGATGTCCCCACAGTACATTCCCTCCACACACAGTATGATGTCCCCACAGTACATTCCCTCCACACACAGTATGATGTCCCCACAGTACATTCCCTCCACACACAGTATACATTCCCTCCACACACAGTATGATGTCCCCACAGTACATTCCCCCCACACACAGTATGATGTCCCCACAGTACATTCCCCCCACACAGTATGACGTCCCCACAGTACATTCCCTCCACACACAGTATATACATTCCCTCCACACACAATATGATGTCCCCACAGTACATTCCCCACACACACAGTGTGATGTCCCCACAGTACATTCCCTCCACACACAGTATGATGTCCCCACAGTACATTCCCCCAAACACACAGTATGATGTCCCCACAGTACATTCCCCCCACACAGTATGATGTCCCCACAGTACATTCCCTCCACACACAGTATGATGTCCTCACAGTACATTCCCTCCACGCACAGTATACATTCCCTCCACACACAGTATGATGTCCCCACAGTACATTTCCCCCACACACACAGTATGATGTCCCCCAGTACATTCCCTCCACACACAGTATGATGTCCCCACAGTACATTCCCCACACACACACACACAGTATGATGTCCCCACAGTACATTCCCCCCACACAGTATGATGTCCCCACAGTACATTCCCTCCACACACAGTATGATGTCCCCACAGTACATTCCCTCCACACACAGTATGATGTCCCCACAGTACATTCCCCCCACACACAGTGTGATGTCCCCACATTACATTCCCTCCACACACAGTATGATGTCCGCACAATACATTCAACCCACACACAGTATAATGTCACCACAGTATATTCCCCCCACACACAGTATGATGTCCCCACAGTACATTCCCCCCACACACAGTATGATGCCCCCACAGTACATTCCCCCCACATACAGTATGATGTCCCCACAGTACATTCCCTCCACACGCAGTATGATGTCCCCACAGTACATTCTGCCCACACACAGTATGATGTCCCCATAGTACATTCCCCCCACATACAGTATGATGTCTCCACAGTACATTCCCCCCACACACAGTATAATGTCCCCATAGTACATTCCCTCCCACTCACAGTCTATTCGCCCACAAGCATCCCACTTGTCCCCTACAAGCACCCGAGTTGTCTTTATGTTCTGTTTCTCTTGTCTCTGCTGCCAGCTATGTGAGCTGAGGATGTGATGTGACCTGAAGGTCCTTCATTCTCTGCTCAGATTGATCAGTAGATTGGGGATTGCACAGCTCCACCATTCCAGTTAGTTGCTGTTATAGAGTTTTGCTCAAAACTTGCCGGGTGTTATGGCGGCATCAGACGCTGTTCACACTACAGGTTCTGACACTCCACACTATGGTTTCTCTGGTTACACAGGCAGGCGCAGGTATCAACAGGTGTGTACTCATTAATGCTCAGGTTACCAAGAGTTAAATTCTGCTAGCCAGCTGGTTACCTCTGGGATCACATGTTGTTGAAAACCTATAACAGTTACTCCCCACGTATTTAGGATGGTGGAATCTGTCTTCACATGCTGACTATAGCTTTGCTGTGTCGGTCTGTGTGCTGTTGTGTCGCAGTCCTGCTGGTGATTATATTGTGTGGTGCTTGGCGTTGTTGTGGAATTCTTTCATTGTCTTTTCGTTTCATCCCTGCTCTTATTTTCCTCCTTACCTCGTATTGTCTTATACATTTGAGTTTTGGTTTTCCTTGTTTGTCTATCTCTGTTGGTTGTTTTCACACTCCTCAAATTCATATGTTGGGTGGCATATACCCTCTTCTAGCCCCCTGATTGACCCTTCTGGTATTTGGGAGCCACAAAGATGCTAAATTATACAGACTGATATAGCAATGATTCACAAATGGAGGAGCCTACACGGGGGGCACTTAATTATCATTATTCCTGAGGTCATGTTACCTTTTCCACTTATATTCACAGATCAACCACAAGAGGGGACAAGTCTTTCCTGCTACAACCCACACCCCACTCATAATATCACCTGTGAGTGGAGCCCCACAGAACTACTCCACCCATTCTCCACCGCCACCCTCGTAAAGGTCAGGTGAGTGTCCTGAGAGAAGGTATCACATGATACATGATGATATGTGTTACTCAGCGACTGTGATGTGTGATACTTGGTGGAAACGGCTTTACCCCTTTTGCAGGGTCCCAGAGGAACCCCTCTTCTTCCCATGCACGTATGATGGCGGCAGGCGGATCTTCACTTGCTCTTCGTTGCATAATGAGGCGGACTACAGTAAACAAGTGTTCCTCCTGTGTGTGCGCAGCCGCACTGACAGTGTGAGGGCTGCCAGCCTGGAGGCCAATTGGAGGGATCTGTGTACGCGCCATTACTATGTACCTGATTATACCCAGCGTTATGTGGGACTGTGTCTGGGTGGCGGCAATGTACGGCCGGGGCAGAAGCACGTAATACAACCGTCACACTGACGTCAACTTATAACCGGACAGTGTTTACACAGTACCGCCATATGGTGGTTTATAGCAACACCATTTTTTTAATACTGACATATGGTGTTTATATAATACCGCCTTCATCCGCATAATACTGCCATACATTCTCTATGTAATACTCCCATACAATGTGTACATAATACTGCTACACATATGGTCAAAATTGTTGGTATTCCTCGTTTAATGATAGAAAAACCCACAATGGTCACAGAAATAAATTGAATCTGACAAAAGTAATAATAAATCAAAAATCTATGAAAATGAACAAATGAAAGTCAGACATTGCTGCTTTCCTGCTTCCACAGAAATGGCCTGGACAGAAATGATGGCACCCCTGAAAATAAGGTGACAAAAGGGACATGTTAAATCAAGGCGTGTCCACTAATTAGCATCACAGGTGTCTACAATCTTGTAATCAGTCAGTGGGCCTGTATATAGATAATAATAATAATAATAATAATAATAATAATAATAATTTGCATACTTCCCAGGGGGCAATGCTCTAGAATCACTGCGTTGAGAAACACGTGATGGTGTCTCCGCAGTGGATATGTTGATCTCCCTAAGGTCAACAATGCTTGGCCTGTATATAGGGCTACAGATACTCACTGTGCTGTTTGGTGACATGGTGTGTACCACACTCAATATGGACCAGAGGAAGCGAAGGAAAGAGTTGTCTCAGGAGATTAGAAAGAAAATTATAGACAAGCATGTTAAAGGTAAAGGTTATAAGACCATCTCCAATCAGCTTGATGTTTCTGTGACTACAGTTGCACATATTATTCAGAAATGTAAGATCCATGGGACTGTAGCCGACCTCCCTGGATTTGGCCGCAGGAGGAAAATTGATGACAAATCAAAGAGACGGATAATGTGAATAGTAACAAAAGAGCCCAGAAAAACATCTAAAGAGATTAAAGGTGAACTTCAAGCTCAAGGAACATCAGTGTCAGATCGCACCTTCCGTCATTATTTGAGCCAAAGTGGACTTCATGGGAGACGACCAAAAAGGACACCAATGTTGAAAAAAAACATAAAAAAGCCAGACTGGAATTTACCAAACTACATGTTGACAAGCCACAAAGCTTCTGGGAAAATGTCCTATGGACAGATGAAACAAAAGATGGAACTTTTTGGCAAGGCACATTGTTCACAGGCGGAGAAATGAAGCATATGAAGAAAAGAACACTGTTCCTACTGTGAAACATGGGGGAGGCTCTGTTATGTTCTGGGGCTGCTTTGCTTTATCTCACACAGGGTGTCTTGAATCTGTGCAGGGTACAATGAAATCTCAAGACTATCAAGGGATTCTAGAGAGAATGTGCTGCCCAGTGTCAGAAAGCTTGGTCTCAGTCGCAGGTCATTGGTCTTGCAACAAGAAAATGACCCAAAACAGCCAAGAATGGATAAGAGCAAAACATTGGACTATTCTAAGGTGGCTTCTATGAGCCCCAACCTAAAGGCTCCGTTACACGCAGAGACGGATCTAACGATATATCGCCGGGGTCACGGATTCCGTGACGCACATCTGGCATCGTTAGCGACGTCGTTGCGTGTGACAGCAAGGAGCGACTGTTAACAATGGAAAATACTCACCTTATCCTCCATCGTTGACACGTCGTTCCTTTTAAAAAAATCGTTGATTGTTGAGCTCACAGGTTGTTCGGCGTTCCCGAGGCAGCACACATCGCTACGTGTGACACCTTGGGAATGACGAACTACAGCTTACCTGCAGCCGCCGGCAATGCGGAAGGAAGGAGGTGGGCGGGATGTTACATCCCACTCATCTCCGCCCCTCCTCTTCTATTGGGCGGCCGCTTAGTGACGCCGCTGTGACGCCGCACGAACCACCCCCTTAGAAAGGAGGCGGTTCGCCGGCAACAGCGACGTCGCTAGGCAGGTAAGTCCGTGTGACGGCTCCTAACGGTATTGTGCGCCACGGGCAGCGATTTGCCTGTGACGCACAACCGACGGGGGCGGGTGCTTTCACCAGCGACATCGCTGCGTGTAACATCCCCTTTAATCCTATTGAGCATCTTTGGAAAGAGCTGAAACTGCTGGAAAAGGCGACCTTCACACATCAGACAACTGAAGCAGATTACTCTGTCCCAGAGGAGAGGCCAAAATACCTGTCGAGAGGAGGAGAAGTCTCATTGACACTTACAGGAATCGTGTGATTGCAGTGATTGGCTCAAAAGAGGAGGAGGAGGAGGAAGAGGAGGAGGAGGAGGAGGAGGAGGAGGAAGAGGAGGGGGAGGAGGAGGAGGAAGAGGAGGGGGAGAAGGAGGAGGAAGAGGAGGGGGAGAAGGAGGAGGAAGAGGAGGAGGGGGAGGGGAAGGAGGAGGGGGGGAGGAGGAGGGGGAGAAGCAGGAGGAAGAGGAGGAAGAGGGGGAGAAGGAGGAGGAGGGGGGGGAAGAGGAGGAGAAGGGGGAGGAGGAGGGGGAGAAGCAGGAGGAAGAGGAGGAAGAGGGGGAGAAGGAGGAGGAGGGGGAGAAGGAGGAGGAGAAGGGGGAGGAGGAGGAGAAGGAGGAGGAAGAGGAGGAGTAGTGGTAGGGGGAAGAGGAGGAGGAGGAAGAGGAGGAAGAGGGGGAGAAGGAGGAGGAGGAAGAGAAGGAGGAGGAAGAGGAGGAGTAGTGGTAGGGGGAAGAGGAGGAAGAGGAAGAGGAGGAAGAGGGGGAGAAGGAGGAGGGGGAGAAGGAGGAGGAGAAGGAGGAGGAGGAAGAGAAGGAGGAGGAAGAGGAGGAGGAGTGGTAGGGGGAAGAGGAGGAGGGCGCCATCATTTCTTTCAGGCAGATTTCATGAATTTTATTTTTTTTTAAATTCTGTGGGAGCAGAAAGCAGCAATGTCTGACCTTCATTTGTTCATTTTCATAGATTTTTTTATCTATTATTACTTTTGGCAGATTCTAGTTATTTCTGTGACCATTGTGGGTTTTTCTTTCATTAAACGAGGGGCGAGGGGGGCCAACAATTCTGACCACGTGTGTATCTACCTGGTGGTAAGTAACGCTGTAATCTTTAGTATTCTACCGTACTGTGTCTATATAATACCGCCTTCATCCAAATAATACCATTATACACTGTTATTTGTTAGAGTATGTAGTGATCCCAGTGCTGGGCTAGTGGCGGGCACAGTCTCCTACGGATGATGACCCAGGTGGGCCGAGGGGGCACCGCTGTGTCGTGGTTTATCTCTGACCCTTGTTCCTTCCCCTCAGTGCACATCGGTCCCCCCCTCAATGTACAAGTGACAAAAGTGGAGAAGCATCCAAGGAGGCTAGAAGTGCGCTGGAGCCTACCTGAGTTCTGGGAGGAACCGTACTACCGCCTCAAGTACCAGGTTCTGTACCAAGTAGAGAACTCACTTCACCAGTCCAATGTGAGTTGCCCCCTAAAACGCCCCACACCCCAATCCTTATAATGAAACTATATAATGCACTTCTGGAGGCGAATGCCCCCTCCACAATACATGTCCTCTGGTTACATCCAAAGCTGCATCTAGAATTTAGCGATCCATCAGATGGTGACTAGAGCGCACATCATGCTATTTCCATCAGGGCACCACTGATGACACGAGCTTCATTATTCATGATGCCGTGATGAGAAGACAACATCTCATCCGAGTGCGAGCGACGGAGGAATACCAGGAGAATTGGGGGTCTTGGAGTAAGGATGCCAAAGGGGTCCCATGGTCAGGTATGTCCATTTTCTAGTGCCCCTCTGTTGCATAGAGTGGAATCTTACCGCTAGGGTGAGCTCACTATATAGAGATGTGTATATATACAGCCACCACTAGGGGGAGCTCACTATATAGATATGTATATATACATCCATCACTAGAGGGAGCTCACTATATAGATATGTATATATACATCCATCACTAGGGGGAGCTCACTGTATAGAGATGTGTATATATACAGCCACCACTAGGGGGAGCTCACTATATAGATATGTATATATACATCCATCACTAGGGGGAACTCACTGTATAGAGATGTCTATATATATACAGCCACCAGTAGGGGGAGCTCACTATATAGAGATGTATATATAGCCATCACTAGGGTGAGCTCACTATATAGAGATGTGTATATATACAGCCACCGCTAGGGGGAGCTCACTATATAGAGATGTATATATAGCTATCACTAGGGTGAGCTCACTATATAGAGATGTGTATATATACAGCCATCACTAGGGGGAGCTCACTGTATACAGATGTCTATATATACAGCCACCACTAGGGGGAACTCACTATATAGAGATGTATATATGCAGCCATCACTAAGGGGAGCTCGATAAATAGAGATGTATATATACAGCCACCACTAGGGGGAGCTCACTATATAGAGATGTGTATATATACATCCACCACTAGGGGGAGCTCACTATATAGAGATGTATGTATACAGCCACCACTAGGGGGAGCTCACTATATAGAGATGTGTATATATACATCCACCACTAGGGGGAGTTCAATATATAGAGATGTATATATATACAACCATCACATTGGGGGAGGTCACTGTATAGAGCTGTATATATACAGCCAGCACTATGGGGAGCTCACTATATAGAGATATGTATATATACAGCCACCACTAGGGGGAGCTCACTATATAGAGATGTGTATATATATATATATATATATATATATATGTATACATCCACCACTAGGGGGAGATCACTATATAGAGATGTATATATACATCCACCACTAGGGGGATCTCACTGTATACAGATGTGTATATTTACAGCCACCACTAGAGGAGCTCACTATACAGATGTAAATATACAGCCACCACTAGGGGGAGCTCAATATATAGAGATATATATATATACATCCACCACTAGGGGGATCTCACTGTATACAGATGTGTATATTTACAGCCACCACTAGAGGAGCTCACTATACAGATGTAAATATACAGCCACCACTAGGGGGAGCTCAATATATAGAGATATATATATATACAGCCACCACTAGGGGGATCTCACTGTATACAGATGTGTATATATACAGCTCACTGTTCATTCAGTACTATGTGTGCAGATCTATGTCTCTCTCCAATGGCAGCTGTGATTCTGTCACTTTTTCGGTCAGACGAGCAGACCCCTCATTCTGATATATGGTGACATTAATTGCCCCATTATTCCTTCTACAGACGGAGCCACCATGACTCAGGTAAGTGTGAGATCTGGGGGGCAGAACGTCCAGAAATCCAGGATCAGTCACTGAGATGAGACTTTCCTGATCAGGTACCCAACGAGGATCACACCCCGACACCCCAACAGCCTGAGGACCCTGAAAATGAGGGTAAGTAGTAACAGATGGCTGGTCACTGACCCTCGGAGGGCAGGATAGGGACGCTGGGGGTATGGGGTAATGATGACATGTGGGGCACCGGGTGATATTTGGGGTACAGATCTTGGTGTGCGGTGACGTTTGTACTCTTCTCACAGTTGGGGTGCTGACGGTCTCGAGGGGGGTCTTCAGATCGTGGATCGCACCGGGTGTCAGTCTCGCTCTCGTCATTCTTTTCCTCCTCGGACTGTGGATCAGGTGAGCCCCCGATCTTCCCCCTCTCCTCAATCATTATATATTAGGGAACACTGATATCGGGGTGACAACCAGTGGGGCCACTATTGGCAGACATATTGGTTGTCACCCGGACAGCCTTGTTTGTATCCTCATATTTAAAGAGCCTGTGCGCTGCAGTGATGCTCTTCTCTCACAGGTACCAGGAGGTGAGGATGGTGAAGTTACACTGCGGTTTCCTGCGTTCTCTGGTCCAGTCTTCGTCTATAGAGGACAGAGCGCCGCCGCCACCAGTGACTGAGTCTCTCTTGTCCTCGGTGGTGGTCACCGTTCCTCCATTACTGGAAGGAGACTGAAGAAAACCAGGAGACGACCAGAGTCACTACTGAGGATCAAACCAAATGGTGGAGAAAACCGAATGCTGTCTACGAACGCCGCCACTTATGACTGTGCTGCCTGTCTGTACGGGGACAATAACCTGACAGTCATCTGTAACAGTCAGCATGGTGGACAGGCGTGAGCGCAACCTAGAAATGACTCCCTCAGACAGGAGTGAGCACAACCTGGAATTGACTCCCTCCAGACAGGAGTGTGTGGAGAATCGGAGGCGACCGCAGGGATTTCTCCAGTCAGGACTTGGTATATTGGATGGTATGGCCCTCTAAGAGAGTGAAGTGTATGTAAGACCATCCTAGTGAAGAGGATAAGCTTCTCAGGGTCACCTGACTCTTAGCGGGTTCTCTGTGGGGGTCTCGGGGCTCTCTGAGGGGTTCTCAAGGCTCAGTGCTGCAGGGGTCTCGGGGCTCTCTGAGGGGATCTCTAGGGTCTCTACTGCAGGTGTCTCTGGACTCTGCGGATATCTCCGGGCTCTCTCCTGTCAGCATCTCGGGGCTCTTCTGTGGGGTTCTGAAGGCTTTGTGCTGCGGGGGTCTCGGACCTCTGTGCTGCAGGAATCTAAAGGCTCTCTGCTGAAGGTGTCTCAGGACTCTCTGCGGGGATCTTGGGGCTCTCTGCAGTAGGCGTCTCGGAGCTCTGTGCTGCGGGGGTGCCAGGGCTCTCTATGGGGTTTTCGGGGTTCCCTGCTGTGGGGTTCTTGGGGCTCCCTGCTGCGGGGATCTCTGAGCTCACTGCTGCGGGGATCTCAAGGTTCTCTGTAAGGTTCTCTAGGCTTTCTGCTGCGGGGATCTCGGGCCTCTCTGCTGTAAGCGTCTCTGGGCTCTCTGCGGGGTTCTCTAGGCTCTCTGCTGCAGGCGTCTCGGGGCTCTCTGCGGGGATCTCGAGGCTCTGTGCTGCAGGGGTCTTGGGGCTTCTGCGGGTCTCTGCAGGGGTTGCTGGGTTCTCAAGAGCCCTTTATTACCTGCGGGGTCTCTGGTGATGTGCCTCTTTCTCTGGGATCTCATTCACAGGATTCTGGTTAGCAGGGTCTTAAGGTCACATGTTAGCTGTGGGAATTTCTAGGGACTTTCTGTGGAGTCGGACCCTTGTTACCCCCGGTCAGTCACATCACTATTTCTGGACTTGTCACTTGTGTCATGTTTATTGGTTTCTGGGAATAAAGGAGGAAGGCAACAGTTCTCACATATCTGTAACCTTGTGGCCCAGAAGAGACAAATCTTGTGGGGGGAAGAGGGGGGCGTTATGGATGAATCTTAAAGTCTAATGACGCAGTAAGTATGACGGACACCTCCACTGATCAGCTCTGACACCACAGCGCCACACACCACATGGTGGCCACACAGGATACTGCATAGAAAGGAAAAAAGATTCAGCTCACCTGCCAGCCAAACTGCTCAAATCCTTAGGGTGCAAGGGTCCGCTGGTAGGTCCACACAGGATACTGCACCTTCCCCCACAATGGACAATGATTGCAGCTATATGGTATACTATATACTCACCTGCCATTACAGGGCCAAGATGAGTGCAGACCCCTCTCCTCCTCCCCACAGCACTACAGAGGCTGAATGTACAATGTCTTTATTAGTATACAGGTATAATACAAGCAGATACATGGCGGAGCACACTGCCCTCTCTCTGGGGGGCCACACCTCTGGATCACACTCCTCCATTTTTCACTTCCTCCGTCCTTCCATCACTTACTATAATCCTTTCTGTTGGGTTTTGAGAAGACAATATAGAAATAAGCTGAGAAGGGAAGGGGCAGCCATTGGAAGCAGCCGGCGGCTCACGGGCCCCTCGGCACCGGGTATAACAGGCTCATGTGCTTGGCCCCCTTGAAGGGCAGTTTCTGGCTGGAGTAGTAATGGATGACCTCGGGGATGCTGCAGAAGACGCCGCTCGTCTGGTTCAGGGTGAACTTGTTGTCTTTGGTTTGAGCCACAATGATGTGGACGCACCCCTGGCTGGTCCTAGGAGGAAGCGGAGAGAGCGTCCTGGGGTTATCCATGTACCGACCGGGATCTGGGCTGAGACATGTATATACATAGGGCAGGTGTCCATCACTGGAACGCAGTCAGGCCCAGGACCCGGTCAGCATCTCCCTGGGTGTGAATGAATGTAAGGGAGATGGTTTGGGGTCCCAAAATTATAACCATCTCAATTAATTCTAGGGATCATGTATGGGGCCTGAATAATGTTAATATTTGGAATTAATTATGTTAGGGGCCTGGTTTGGGGTCCTATTAATTTTAAAGGGCCCGGTCTGGGGTCCTATTAATTTTAAAGGGCCTGGTTTGGAGTCCTATTAATTTTAGAGGCTTGGTCTGGGGTCCTATTAATATTAGGGGCTTGCTCTTGGGTTATAATTAATTTTAGGGGCCTGGTGTGAGGTCCTATTAACTTTAAGGGCTGGGGTCCCATTAATTTTAGGGGACTGGGGTCCTATTAATTTTAGCACTTTGGTGTAGGGTCAGAATTTATTTTGAAGGGTCTTAATGTGGATTTGACTGTAATAGTCTAAGAGGTTTGAGAAATATTGAGGTGAGAGGACCGCCACTCAAACTTGGCACCCCCCTACACACAATATAACAGGCTGTTGTACTCACTTTAGGGCGATGGAGTATTTGCTGTTGCCGGATTCGCTGTTGCGCAGGAGGTAGCTTGCCTCGCGGCATGACTGAAGCCGACTCTCCGCCTCTGCCCGCGTCACTGCGCCGTGATACCAACTGCAGCCACAAGCGGGAGCACAATGTGTTATAAACTGTCAGTAGAAAGCAGAGAGCCGTCCCCGCGGAGCACCAGAACTCACCTCTGCTTCTCCAAGGGCAGCGTAGGGTCTACTTTCTCACTGGGATCCGGCTGCGATTGCTTCAGGGCCTTAGCGGTCCAGCTCATCTGGCGCTGGTGCAGCCGCCCAGCCTCCTCCTTCGCGGGGCTGCGCTCGCTCCCTTCAAACTGGGCTGTAGATGATAAATACAAGATGGCGAGGATGTGATATGGTTCTCATAGACAACAAGCTGTGTGACACACGGTAACAAACCCTTAGCTCTATAGGGATGGCACTTACCGGAGAGCGCTCTCACGATGTGCTCCTTCTTCCACTCCCATGGCTGCTCGTATTCCTCCGCAGGTCGCTCGTCGTTCTCCGGTCGCTGTCCGTCTGCAGGGCGCTGCTTCTGCTCCTCCACGTTGAGCTCGGATTCGGGGGGCTCATACGGCGTGTCGTACAGCTGGGGGGGTTTCACCAGCAGCTCCTGCGATCCTTGTCTCTTCACCTCCGTCTTCCCCTCGTTCTGGGAGCCAAGTTCCATCACGAGGAGCTCGGTGATCAGCTGATCCCTGGATCCCCGCCGCCGGATCTCTGAAATGTAGGGGGCACAATTACAGGGGGGCGCCTACACAATGCTAAAAGGAAGCATGTCATACGCTGTGCAGCCAGCAGGCAGAGCGATGTGCTCCATCTCCTCGGTCATCTGGATCTTATGGGATCTGTTTTATGCCCTATGGTCGGGATTATCTTGGCGCCATGGCAACGGAGCCCATCCTGTTTGCCGCCACTGCATCCTTCCTCTTGGAGCAGAGCCACTCTCCATCGGAAGCCGTCCTGAGAGGCAGGAAACGGCCGGGGAAAGTCACACCCAGCCACGCAAAGTTTGGAAAATACCTTTAATGAACGGTCTGGGATCATGGAGAGAAGCAGGGGGTCATGTAAATGCACAACGAGTCGCCCCGTAAATTATACAGTAGTGTATGAGGCAGAGGTGACTAGAAAATGAAATTCCTCCTACAGGGGGCGACAAAGAACAGAGACCGGAGAATACGACCTCCGAAAGTGATGTCACTGCTGTAATATATCATTATATGTGAGGAGCGGTGATGTCACTGCTGTAATATATCATTATATGTGAGGAGTGGTGATGTCACTGCTGTAATATATCATTATATGTGAGGAGCGGTGATGTCACCTCCGTAATATATCATTATATGTGAGGAGCGGTGATGCCACTGCTGTAATATATCATTATATGTGAGGAGCGGTGATGTCACCGCTGTAATATATCATTATATGTGAGGAGCGGTGATGTCACTGCTGTAATATATCATTATATGTGAGGAGTGGTGATGTCACTGCTGTAATATATCATTATATGTGAGGAGCGGTGATGTCACCTCTGTAATATATCATTATATGTGAGGAGCGGTGATGTCACAGGTGTAATATATCATTATATGTGAGGAGCAGTGATGTCACCTCCGTAATATATCATTATATGTGAGGAGCGGTGATGTCACCGCTGTAATATATCATTATATGTGAGGAGCGGTGATGTCACTGCTGTAATATATCATTATATGTGAGGAGCGGTGATGTCACTGCTGTAATATATCATTATATGTGAGGAGTGGTGATGTCACTGCTGTAATATATCATTATATGTGAGGAGCGGTGATGTCACAGGTGTAATATATCATTATATGTGAGGAGCGGTGATGTCACTGCTATAATATATCATTATATGTGAGGAGCGGTGATGTCACTGCTGTAATATATTATTATATGTGAGGAGCGGTGATGTCACTGCTGTAATATATCATTATATGTGAGGAGCGGTGATGTTACCTCTGTAATATATCACTATATGTGAGGAGCGGTGATGTCACTGCTGTAATATATCATTATATGTGAGGAGTGGTGATGTCACTGCTATAATATATCATTATATGTGAGGAGCGGTGATGTCACTGCTATAATATATCATTATATGTGAGGAGCGGTGATGTCACTGCTATAATATATCATTATATGTGAGGAGCGGTGATGTCACTGCTGTAATATATTATTATATGTGAGGAGCGGTGATGTCACTGCTGTAATATATCATTATATGTGAGGAGCGGTGATGTCTCCTCTGTAATATATCATTATATGTGAGGAGCGGTGATGTCACTGCTGTAATATATCATTATATGTGAGGAGCAGTGATGTCACCTCCGTAATATATCATTATATGTGAGGAGCGGTGATGTCACTGCTGTAATATATCATTATATGTGAGGAGCGGTGATGTCACTGGTGTAATATATCATTATATGTGAGGAGCGGTGATGTCACTGGTGTAATATATCATTATATGTGAGGAGCGGTGATGTCACCGCTGTAATATATCATTATATGTGAGGAGCGGTGATGTCACTGCTGTAATATATCATTATCTGTGAGGAGCGGTGATGTCTCCTCTGTAATATATCATTATATGTGAGGAGCGGTGATGTCACAGGTGTAATATATTATTATATGTGAGGAGCGGTGATGTCTCCTCTGTAATATATCATTATATGTGAGGAGTGGTGATGTCACCTCTGTAATATATCATTATATGTGAGGAGCGGTGATGTCACAGGTGTAATATATCATTATATGTGAGGAGCGGTGATGTCACTGCTGTAATATATCATTATATGTGAGGAGCGGTGATGTCACCTCTGTAATATATCATTATATGTGAGGAGCGGTGATGTCACTGCTGTAATATATCATTATATGTGAGGAGCGGTGATGTCACTGCTGTAATATATCATTATATGTGAGGAGCGGTGATGTCACTGCTGTAATATATCATTATATGTGAGGAGCGGTGATGTCACTGCTGTAATATATCATTATATGTGAGGAGCGGTGATGTCACCTCTGTAATATATCATTATATGTGAGGAGCGGTGATGTCACCTCTGTAATATATCATTATATGTGAGGAGCGGTGATGTCACCTCTGTAATATATCATTATATGTGAGGAGCGGTGATGTCACCTCTGTAATATATCATTATATGTGAGGAGCGGTGATGTCACCTCTGTAATATACCATTATATGTGAGGAGCGGTGATGTCACCTCTGTAATATATCATTATATGTGAGGAGCGGTGATGTCACTGCTGTAATATATCATTATATGTGAGGAGTGGTGATGTCACCTCTGTAATATATCATTATATGTGAGGAGCGGTGATGTCACTGCTATAATATATCATTATATGTGAGGAGTGGTGATGTCACCTCTGTAATATATCATTATATGTGAGGAGCGGTGATGTCACCTCTGTAATATACCATTATATGTGAGGAGCGGTGATGTCACCTCTGTAATATATCATTATATGTGAGGAGCGGTGATGTCACCTCTGTAATATATCATTATATGTGAGGAGTGGTGATGTCACCTCTGTAATATATCATTATATGTGAGGAGCGGTGATGTCACCTCTGTAATATATCATTATATGTGAGGAGCGGTGATGTCACTGCTATAATATATCATTATATGTGAGGAGCGGTGATGTCACCTCTGTAATATATCATTATATGTGAGGAGCGGTGATGTTACCTCTGTAATATATCATTATATGTGAGGAGCGGTGATGTCACTGCTATAATATATCATTATATGTGAGGAGCGGTGATGTCACAGGTGTAATATATCATTATATGTGAGGAGCGGTGATGTCACTGCTGTAATATATCATTATATGTGAGGAGCGGTGATGTCACTGCTGTAATATATCATTATATGTGAGGAGCGGTGATGTTACCTCTGTAATATATCATTATATGTGAGGAGCGGTGATGTTACCTCTGTAATATATCATTATATGTGAGGAGCGGTGATGTTACCTCTGTAATATATCATTATATGTGAGGAGCGGTGATGTCTCCTCTGTAATATATCATTATATGTGAGGAGCGGTGATGTCACCGCTGTAATATATCATTATATGTGAGGAGCGGTGATGTCACTGGTGTAATATATCATTATATGTGAGGAGCGGTGATGTCACCTCTGTAATATATCATTATATGTGAGGAGCGGTGATGTCACCGCTGTAATATATCATTATATGTGAGGAGCGGTGATGTCACCTCTGTAATATATCATTATATGTGAGGAGCGGTGATGTCACCTCTGTAATATATCATTATATGTGAGGAGCGGTGATGTCACTGCTGTAATATATCATTATATGTGAGGAGCGGTGATGTCACCTCTGTAATATATCATTATCTGTGAGGAGCGGTGATGTCACTGCTGTAATATATCATTATATGTGAGGAGCGGTGATGTCACAGGTGTAATATATCATTATATGTGAGGAGCGGTGATGTCACCTCTGTAATATATCATTATATGTGAGGAGCGGTGATGTCACTGCTGTAATATATCATTATATGTGAGGAGCGGTGATGTCACCTCTGTAATATATCATTATCTGTGAGGAGCGGTGATGTCACTGCTGTAATATATCATTATATGTGAGGAGCGGTGATGTCACCTCTGTAATATATCATTATCTGTGAGGAGCGGTGATGTCACTGCTGTAATATATCATTATCTGTGAGGAGCGGTGATGTCACCTCTGTAATATATCATTATATGTGAGGAGCTGTGATGTCACCTCTGTAATATATCATTATATGTGAGGAGCGGTGATGTCACAGGTGTAATATATCATTATATGTGAGGAGCGGTGATGTGACTAGTGTAATATATCATTATATTTGTGGTGCTGTGATGTCACCTCTGTAATATATCATTATATGTGAGGAGCGGTGATGTCACTGCTGTAATATATCATTATATGTGAGGAGCGGTGATGTCACTGCTGTAATATATCATTATATGTGAGGAGCGGTGATGTCACTGCTGTAATATATCATTATATGTGAGGAGCGGTGATGTCACCGCTGTAATATATCATTATATTTGTGGTGCGGTGATGTCACTGCTGCAGGTTATCGCATGGCCTATCACTGAGTGATGGAAGATACAGGATCCTCTGTATATAGGGTGCCGTCACTCACCGGTTATCATCTGCTGGGCGTCGTACGGTTCCATGTACCCGTCGTTTTCGCCCACCCTCTCGGCGTCCCGTTGCTCTTTAGTCTGCTTGGCGTCGTATGGATCGGCATAATCCTCTAATATAATGATCTGCATGGGGAATGGACAGACGCACAACGATCAGTATCGCTGACAAACGGGGAAGTATCTGACACTGATATTGACCGGCCCGTAATTAAGAAGAATGTCCACATTTAAAGGAATGATACATTTTTCTAAAATGTCACAGATAAGTCATGCATTATACTATTGAAGTCAACAATAAAATCTCACATGTCCTAGGGCCAGTTTGTTCCCAAGTTATTGGCTTTTACTGAGCAGCCGGTAATTTTAGGTTCCAGCCATTACATGCTGAGACATCTGGGGGCAGTGCTCCATGGACGGAGATGTGTCAGGACACAGTATATACATGGAGGGAGATGTGTCAGGACACAGTATATACATGGACGGAGATGTGTCAGGACACAGTATATACATGGACGGAGATGTGTCAGGACCCAGTATATACATGGAGGGAGATGTGTCAGGACACAGTATATACATGGACGGAGATGTGTCAGGACCCAGTATATACATGGACGGAGATGTGTCAGGACACAGTATATACATGGAGGGAGATGTGTCAGGACACAGTATATACATGGACGGAGATGTGTCAGGACACAGTATATACATGGACGGAGCATATAGACAACTCACCGTGTCCTCTTTCACACCTTTCTCCTGCTCTTGCCCGGGTTCCTCTCCATCTGCCGGGTTCCTTCCGTTCTCCTGGAGGCTGGGGTCCACTTTAATCAGGCGGTTGATGTATGTACTATGTCCCTTAGGGGCCCGAAGGTTTCCTACCTCATCCCTTGAGTTTTTGCGACTCTTGCCCTGCAGAAAGCTCTGAATGACCTCTCTGGACAGTCGGCTGCCATCTTTGCCCCCTTTTCCCAGCCCATCAGATGACGAGTTCTTTCGGTTCCTTACGGAGGAACTTTGGGAACCAGCGGACTCGGGGCAAGAATTTTTGCGGGAAGCCCCGACTTTCGGGAGAGTCCGGGCACCTGGAAGGCCGGGCTTGGCTCGGTCCGAGACATTCTTCAAAGACAAGGGGAGTTCCTTGAACCACTTGGCCATGACCGGGCACACGATGGAAGGAATATTCCTACGATGCAAGGGCCACAGGGGCCCCAAGTCAAGGGCTTGCACTATCCAGGTGTTCCTAGTATCCAGTGACTGATGCCTGCTGCGCCGGCCCCCACCACTGCCAGGGTTTCCAAAGTGCCTTGTGAGCTAGGTCGGAGGTGTCTTAGGGGTTGTTCCTGTCCCAGCTTCGTCCTTGTAGTCGGTGACTGACCCCGGAGTCGCTCTGTTGAGGGTATGTTGTTTGTTTTCAGAGTCTTTCCTAGGAAGTTATAGGGTCCAGGCTTGTGAGGCGTCTTGTGAAGGAGGTCTACAGAAGCTCTGGATGTCTTCTCATGGTCTGGCAGCACAGGACGAGCGCAGCCTGGTGGTCTGGGACCATCAACAATGGCCGGGGGCAGAGGTCCTGGGACTCTGGAAGCTATGTGACTGATTACAAGTCACAGTCACGTCAGACATCCCACAGAAAACAGTCTCTCACAAGGGAAGGAAATGCGTTTCCTCCATAGTTCAATGGAAGGCGGGGACTGGACGGCTTTTAGGAATGGTCCTGAGGTGGATGGCAGATATACACCAGCCCCCGTATATCACTGCCCCCCATATGTCATACGGGCCAATGTATATATCATACTGCACCATATGTACATAGTGCCCCCTTATACGAGAAATCCCCTGTATATATCACACCAGCCCCATATATCACTGCCCCTCCGTATATGTCATACAGGTCCCCATATATATCATACTGTCCCCCATATATGTGACTGTGCCCCCTTAAACAACAGAACCCCCTGTATATATCACACAGATGCCTGTATATGGCAGAGTTCACCTCGTATACGACAGGCCACCCATATAGGTTACACAGATTCCCATATGTCACCATCCCTCATATACATCACACAGACCGATAGGAGGATTATAATGAGGGCAATCTGGGCTACTGCCTGCGCCCCGAAGCTCCAGGGGGACCCATGGCTAGCTTGTCTTCGTTATAATGTTGTGCGTGACATCATATACTCCCCTCCCTCTCATTCCCCTGGCGCAGATACCCGAGCAGATAACTTACCTGCCAGCAATACAGAACGGCAGCACACCTCCAGGGGAGCACCGGGGCAAGCAAGGACATGTCGGCATGAAAAAAAAGTGGAACCCTGTGGGGGCTCATACTATATATAGGAGGCTATGTGGGGCTCATACTATATATAGGAGGCTATGTGGGGCTCATACTATATAAAGGAGACAATATGGGGCTTATACTGTATATAGGAGGCTGTGTGGGGCTCATACTATATAAAGGAGGCAATATGGGGCTTATACTGCATATAGGAGGCTGTGTGGGGCTCATACTATATATACAGTAGAAGGCTATGTGGGGCTCATACTATATAAAGGAGACAATATGGGGCTTATGCTGTATATAGGAGGCTATGTGGGGCTCATACTATATAAAGGAGACAATATGGGGCTTATGCTGTATATAGGAGGCTATGTGGGGCTCATACTATATAAAGGAGACAATATGGGGCTTATACTGCATATAGGAGGCTGTGTGGGGCTCATACTATATATACAGTAGAAGGCTATGTGGGGCTCATACTATATAAAGGAGACAATATGGGGCTTATACTGTATATAGGAGGCTGTGTGGGGCTCATACTATATAAAGGAGACAATATGGGGCTTATACTGTATATAGGAGGCTATGTGGGGCTCATACTATATAAAGGAGACAATATGGGGCTTATACTGCATATAGGAGGCTGTGTGGGGCTCATACTATATATACAGTAGAAGGCTATGTGGGGCTCATACTATATAAAGGAGACAATATGGGGCTTATACTGTATATAGGAAGCTGTGTGGGGCTCATACTATATAAAGGAGACAATATGGGGCTTATACTGTATATAGGAGGCTATGTGGGGCTCATACTATATAAAGGAGACAATATGGGGCTTATACTGTATATAGGAGGCTGTGTAGGGCTCATACTATTGTGAGATGCCGAGAGGAGAAGTACTAGAGAAGAGGTATGTTTCCCCTCGGTTCATTTCATATGCCTCCATGTATTGATTGTGGAGCGGTCGGCCCATGCAAATGGGCTGGGAAAAGTTGGGAAAGTTATGTCTGGCTCAGCAATAAGTTAGTCACTGAAGCCTGTTTATTTCAGTGTAATTTTGGGTTCGGTTTTTCCTGGAGCAATCAGTAGGAATGGCAGTGGGACTGGTTGCTCCCTTCTCCACATTCAATCCAGGGTTTTGATTCCTCACTGGATCAGCTGAAATAATCAGGAGGCATTCAGAACAGAGAGCCTGCTGAAGAGAGCAGTCCAGGCTCATGGCTGCTGGGGCTGAGACTCTATACCTCCACTGGATGTGCTGAGGAACCGACACAGTAAGAGAATACTGTTTTGATTGTTACATAGGTTTATTTTGTAGTTAGCATTCTGTTGTTAGTTAGTGGCCAGACGGCCTTAGACGTTTATTTTCCTGTTTTTGCATGTGTAACACTGAGGGATAAGTGTACACAATAAACACGGCAGTGGCCATATTTGTTTGGAACCTGCCTGTCTGCCGCTGTCATCTGTGAATCCATAGCCACTCGCTTGGACCAAAGCAAAGATCCCAGCTGAGCTATATTCCCTGTCTCACACTATATATACAGTAGAAGACTATGTGGGGCTCATACTATATAAAGGAGACAATATGGGGCTTATACTGTATATAGGAAGCTGTGTGGGGCTCATCTAATATATAAAGCTGAATGTGTGTATGTGTGTGTGTGTATGTATGTCCGGGATTGGCATCCGCACCGTCGCAGCTACAGCCACAAAATTTTGCACATTCACACTTCTGGACCCCGAGAGCGTCATAGGCTATGTTTTGAGGGGAAATTTTAACCCCGCTCTTTACAGTTATTCACCAAAAAACCTGCCTCCATTTAAGCGAATGGAGCTGGGAGCCACAGTGCAGCCAGAACTTCAGTAGAATGCGCAGCCACGCCCTTATATGGAATGTTGGCGTGTCACAATGCAGCCAGGGAAAGAGAAAGACACAGAGCCATGCCCTTATATGGAATGTTGGTGTGTCACAATGCAGCCAGGGAAAGAGACAGACACAGACAGGGAAAGAGGCAGACACAGACAGGGTAAGAAAGAGACACAAAGAGACAGACACAGACAAAGAGACTTCAATAATAAGAAAAAATGGAACCAGCACTCACCGATATTTGCTGTGTAGCACTCAGGTTTATTTCACAGTCGGAGGATACATGCTTCGGTGGTAACGCCGATGCATGTATCCTCCGACTGTGAAATAAACCTGAGTGCTACACAGCAAATATCGGTGAGTGCTGGTTCCATTTTTTCTTATTATTGAAGTTTCATCTTCTGATGCTTTTGGAATAAGCACCCCGTAGCTGTTTCTCTACATAGTCCGTCCTGGAAGTTTTCACTCGCCATCGCAGAGATCAAAAGCGCCGCGTGCGCCTCCTGTGATCAGCTGTCTATTGTTTGAACTGTTTAGTCCTCAGTGGAAGTAGTGCCCCGCTTATTTCCTTATTTCCACTACAGACAAAGAGACAGACTGACAGGGAAAGACAGGGAAAGAGACAGACAGGGAAAGAGACAGACAGGGAAAGAGACAGACAGGGAAAGAGACAGACAGGGAAAGAGACAGAGATAGATAGAGAGACAGGGAAAGAGATTGAGACAGACGGAGAAAGAGACAGAGACGGAAAGAGACAGAGACAGAAAGGGAAAGAGACTACAGACAAAGAGAGAGAGAGACAGAGAGATATATACAGAGGGGGAGACAGACAGAGAATGGGAGAGAGACAGTTACTATCCCGGGCAGCGCCGGGTACTATGTTGTGAGGCGAAATTTTAACCCCGCGCGTTCCAATTTACCAATCAATTTTGCCCCTATCTACATAATGGGGAAAAAGTGAAACGAAAAGTGTTGGGGGCAAATTGACAGCTGCCAGATGTGAACAAGGGGGACTTAAAGAATGAGAGCGATGGCGCCAAAGAGTATATACCGTACAGTTGCTAAGGTGGGGCCCCGACATGGGATACTCACCACACTCGGGGATATGAACACACACACAAAATGCGCCACACACTACCACGTACTTGAACACATATACCACCCTCAGCACACATCTCACCACACATACACCAACTGTTATGGTTGCTGTGGCACTGGAGACTATGTTCGGATTTCTTGCTACTGCACATGTGCAAGTGACTCGCCCACCCCAGGGCTATGGGACACCCGGTGCGGGGCCAGACTAGTCCGGGGGTCGTCAGTGGTGGCGGAGCCCGACTCCGTGACCCTGGTGTGTGTCAATTAAATATGGCTGGTGACTTGGGGATGAATAGAGTTTATGGTTGTCATGACGCCACCTGTGGTTTGCGGCTATTAAGCCGCCGCTGCTGTATGAGGCCTCCGGGGATGCTGATATGGCAGCTTGGGTGGTCCTGCTCCCCACAGGTGGAGCGGTGCCCCGGGGCAACAGTTAGTGCTCATAAGAGTCTATGATGTGATGGAAGTCGCTGGTGATGTTGTGTGAATAATACGGTGCAGGGCCGACAGGGCAGTGAAAGAAACAGGCACAAACAGTAGTCTCTTTACCTTCTCCTCTTTTACTTGGCAACAGTTTCATCCTGGGAGACCGTCACAGGTGGTAAAGATGATCCGGCCGGCCTGGAAGTGCCTGGGGGTGATCTCTTTGGCCAGTTGAGTGTGAGGCCTACTCCCTGCTCTTTCTTTTCTTCTACAGGACCCTGCACTCTGAATTTAGCAATGGCCCTCTTGCTGCTGGGACCGGTAGTTCGTCCCTTTTTCTGTATGGTAGGCTACGCAGGCCCTCTCGGGTGCTTCTCTACTGGAGTCCACACCGGGCCCTTGGGATGCAGCTGTACCTTCAGATTGCTTATGGGCCAGGGGGCTTGCAGCTCTCCTGCCCTCTGGACTCGGCTACCAAGGAATATTTTAAGCCCTGGCGGCCACAGACTCCGATGTCCAAGTCTCTTCTGTGCCTCTCTGCAAATCCTGCTTCACTGGGCCAAGCTATTCCAGCTCCAGGCCCCAGTCCACAGGACAGCACCACTCTGCGTCTGCACTCTCTGCTCTCTCTACCCAGACTGAACACTAACTCCTCCCTCAGGTCAGACTTGAGGAATGCTCCCTGGAACTCCAGGTTCAGAGCTCCCTCTGCTGGCCTGAGGGAGAAACTGCGTTGGATGCTGAACTTACTGGCAAATGATTCCCCCAATTACCTCCAGGCTCAGCATTAACCCTTTGGAGGGGCAATGCTGTTGTGGCGACCAGGTCCTGGGGCGCCACACTCCCCCTTAGTTAAACTCAGTACTCCCGGACTGAAGAAAACAAAACAAGACATAACATGTTAGAACATTTCATCCCATGGTGGGAGGCGCATTTTCTTAAACGTTACAAACTTAAACAATACTATAAGAGTCAAGTGTGGCTCCCTGCCGGGTGTCCATTACACTGCTCCATGGGGGACCCGCCGCGATAAAACCCCCAACGTAGGCTCTGGGTGTGCGTCAGAGCATTGATGACCCCACTCTATGCACGCCGGACGGGTTTTTCTTCAGGGGTGAAGAGCACAGTAGGTGCAACCTATAAACAATTGAAGTTTTGGCCACCCATAGTCCAGTGACCCAGTTGTCCATATACTTAATCATTTAAATAAAAAGCATTTTATACACAAAATTACAGACATTTTAAATAACTATATACATTCTAATAGGTACTTTTTCTTTTTACTCTCTATACCTCGGAGGGGGCTGTCCCCGAGTGCTGCGTTGGGACCTGCGTAGCTCTGGTGTTTGTCCCTGACTACTTGGTGTATGCACTACCTCAATGCTACTGGTAGGCCTAACCCTGAGAGGTATGCGTGATGGTTGCCTACGTGGTCTGAGATTCGCCAAGGGTACGACAGGTTCACCACTGGCAGGGGGTTGATTCTCCTGTTCCACTGCTGACGTGTCATCTTGTGTTGGGACGGACAGTTCCTTAGGTGGATCTGGAACCTCTTCTGTTTCTGGCTCGACCAATTGCGGGAACGTCAAGACTTTGCACTATAGCACTATAGCATTATTTATTCGGGTCCAAGTTTTGGGGAATTTTCCAAGTATTGTTTGGATCATCTCTTCCTCTTTTTCTTGAATTTGGGGACTTTCTTGTACTTCCTCTACTTCCTTTTGGATTTTGCACCATTCAGGGCACGCTTTCAGGCGGTCTCTAGAAACTGCTTGATAGGACTTGCCTTCATCTTTGCTTATGAGACATACTTTACTATTGTCAAAATTGGAGGGAATAATGGTGTAGGGTTCATTCTCCCACTGATCATCCTGAGGGAAACCCAGTGTACCCAGGGGCTCAAAATGAGTTTCCACATGTGGCAGTGCAACAGGGCATGCTATACCACATTGACAAGATGCGAGGAGTGGTGGTGGAACAGCTAGTGGTACCCAAATCCTTTCGTCAGGTGGTTTTAGACCTGGCACATAAACATCCCTTGGGGGGCCACCTGGCTGGAGAAAAGACAAAAGACCGTATTCTGCAACGTTTCTTTTGGCCGGGTCTGGTGGGAGATGTAACTCGGTACTGTCAGTCCTGTCCTACATGCCAGTTGACTGCGCCTATGACACATTTTAGAAGCCCCCTGGTACCCTTGCCAATAATAGAGGTGCCCTTTGAGAGGATAGCAATGGATATAGTCGGTCCATTAGTTAAATCTGCCAGGGGTCATCAATACATTTTGGTGTTGCTGGATTACGCCACCCGTTATCCGGAGGCTGTACTTTTACGGAATGCCAATGCAAAAGCAATTTCAAAGGAGCTTTTGAACATGTTTTCTCGCACAGGCATTCCGAAAGAGATACTTACGGATCAGGGGACCCCCATTCTGTCTCGTATACTCAAAGAACTATGTAAATTACTAAAAATCTCCCACCTGCGTACCTCAGTGTATCACCCTCAGATGGACGGTCTGGTCGAGCGCTTTAATAAAACCCTAAAGGGGATGTTGAAAAGGGTGGTGGATAAGGACGGGAGGGATTGGGATACTGTCCTGCCATATCTCTTGTTCGCCATACGAGAGGTACCCCAATCCTCCACGCGCTTTTCACCTTTTGAATTGGTCTATGGGCGGCGTCCCAGAGGCCTGTTGGATATTGCCAAGGAGACTTGGGAGCAAGAGGTGACTCCTTACCGCAGTGTAGTTGAACATATAACACTTATGCAGGACAGAATTGCGGCAGTTATGCCAATAGTCAAAGAATGTTTGGAGCACGCACAACACGCCCAAAGCAGGGTGTACAACCGGGCAGCTAAAACACGAGTTTTTCAACCCGGGGATCGAGTGTTAGTCTTGGTACCTACTGTACAAAATAAATTTCTTGCAAAATGGCAGGGGCCATAGGAGGTGCTGGAAAGAATAGGTGAAGTGAATTATAAGGTACACCAACCAGACAAGAGAAAACCCCAACAAATCTACCACGTAAACATGCTTAAGTCCTGGCGGGACAGAGAGACTCTGGTAGTGGAAACTACCCTTGATAGTGGGCCTCGAGTGGCACCAACATCTGAGGTAAGTGACCCCCAGATAGTACCACCAGAGGTGGGTATTGCAGACACGCTATCCAAGACCCAAATACAAGAAACCAAGGAGTTCGTACAGAGAAATGCAGATATTTTTTCAGAACTACCTGGCCGTACTCACCTAATTAAACATGACATTGTCACCGACCCTCAGACACGAGTACGGTTAAAACCTGTCACGCTGTACTCTAAGATGTACAATAGCAGTACAGCGCAGTAATGTGGGACTGAGAGGATTCCTGAAACTATCTGAGAAGGTAGTTAGCTGGTAAACCACTAGGGGGCGTAAAAGTGGAGGAAACGTATGAGCAGGGAATTCCCTAGCAGAGGTAATACTAGTCAAGCCCACCAGATGGCAGTAGAATCGTCAGAAAGCCGTGTCACAACATGAGGTCTTGTAAGTACACAAGGGCAAAGTCTAAACGTAGTCAGAGGGAAGCAAATAGTCAGTAGCCGGAAAATCAGAGCCTAGAAGCGAGGGGGAGTGGGAAGACAAAGCAGAATTAAGGTAAACAGATAAGGAACAAACAGGGAGACAGCGGGAGAGACACTGATGGAAACAGACAACAGAGGAGGTTAACAGGTCAGGTGAACACGGAGGTCAGGAGGGGGCAGGGCAGTCACTCAAGAGCAGAACACAGCAGAGCCAGAAATATCACTGGCGAAGTCCAAGAGAAACAGTGCCCTAATAAAGCAGCCTGACCTCCAGAACGAGGCAGGAAGGATTAACCCCTAACGTGACCTGCATCAGAAGTGAAACTAAAAAAAGGCTCAGCTCCAGCTGAGCCAGGAGTCAATCATGACAAAACCGTATCGAATTCCTGAGGCTCGGAGACAAGCCATTGCCCGGGAAGTAGAGAAAATGCTGGCGCTCGGGGTTATTGAGGAGTCCCGGAGTGACTGGGCTAGTCCTATTGTGCTGGTGCCCAAGCCCGATGGGACTATCCGGTTCTGTAACGATTTTCGCAAGTTGAATGAGGTATCGAAATTCGATGCCTACCCCATGCCAAGAGTTGATGAACTTATAGAGAGACTAGGTTCAGCCAGATACATATCCACTATTGACTTAACAAAAGGTTATTGGCAGATTCCCCTCACTGACTCTGCCAAAGAGAAAACTGCCTTTCTTACGCCACAGGGACTGTTCCAGTACCGGGATATGCCATTTGGTTTGCATGGAACCCCAGCCACCTTCCAACAACTAATGGATATTGTCCTAAAACCCCATGTCCAGTATGCATCCGCATATTTGGACGATATCATTATCTTTAGTGATAACTGGAAAACTCATTTACCAAAGGTGCAAGCTGTCTTGGACTCTCTAAGGGCTGCCAGGTTGACTGCCAATCCCAAGAAGTGTAGATTGGGGTTGGAAGAAGCTCGCTATTTGGGATACATCATTGGTAGGGGAGTTATAAAACCTCAGGCAAACAAAGTGGACGCCATTCAGAATTGGTCACAACCGGTCACCAAAAGACACGTCAGAGCCTTTTTGGGGATCGTTGATTATTACCGGCGGTTCATCAAAAATGTTGCTACCATCGCAGCCCCACTCACGAATCTTACCAAGGGGTCAACCTCTGTCTCAATAAAGTGGAACGCAGAAGCAGAGGACGCCTTTCAACGGTTGAAAAAGGCTTTATGTGACCAACCAGTGTTGGTTACCCCAAACTTTACACGGGAGTTCATTGTTCAAACAGATGCCTCTGGTGTTGGCCTTGGCGCGGTGTTTTCACAAGAAGTGAACGGCTAGGAACACCCAGTGGGCTATCTAAGCAGAAAACTTATGGAGGCAGAACAAAAATACAGTGTGGTTGAGCGAGAAGCCTTAGCTGTGAAGTGGGCCCTGGAAACCCTGCGCTATTATTTACTAGGACGCCGATTTAGGCTAGTGACGGACCATTCACCCCTATGGGGAGATAAGGTATGCACACCAGTGACTATGGAAGGGGAATACATGTAATAGCAGAAACTGCTGTGTGAATACTGACATGAAAAATTCAATAGCTATACGTAAGAATGAAATGTGAAAAATGGAACCTGCATTACTGCCATGAATATATGAATAAAGAGAAATTTAGCTACTGAATTGATCAATGCAATAGAGCCCCAACACTACGCCAAAGTATTTCTCTACGTTGGGGTCCCTAGCTTGTGTGTGTCCTCTCATGCAGTTAAAAAACTTACCGTGTATGGGAAGCTGAGACCCAGGCTATATATACGATGTGGATTGGCAATAGGTGTGTATGGGGAGGGTTCACAAACGAAAAACCTTAATGGACCATTCACCCCTGACATGGATGTCCCAGGCAAAAGAGGGCAATGCGCGGGTGACACGCTGGTTCTTGGCGTTACAAAATTTTAAATTTTCAGTGAAGCACAGAGCAGGCACGGCACATGGGAATGCAGACGCGTTGTCTAGTACGCACTGCTTGGTAAGTCATTGTGTCCGACCCCGCGGGCTCGAACAGAGGGGGGGAGTATGTGAGATGCCGAGGGGAGAAGTACTAGAGAAGAGGTATGTTTCCCCTCGGTTCATTTCATATGCCTCCATGTATTGATTGTGGAGCGGTCGTCCCATGCAAATGGGCTGGGAAAAGTTGGGAAAGTTATGTCTGGCTCAGCAATAAGTTAGTCACTGAAGCCTGTTTATTTCAGTGTAATTTTGGGTTCGGTTTTTCCTGGAGCAATCAGTAGGAATGGCAGTGGTACTGGTTGCTCCCTTCTCCACATTCAATCCAGGGTTTTGATTCCTCACTGGATCAGCTGAAATAATCAGGAGGCATTCAGAACAGAGAGCCTGCTGAAGAGAGCAGTCCAGGCTCATGGCTGCTGGGGCTGAGACTCTATACCTCCACTGGATGTGCTGAGGAACCGACACAGTAAGAGAATACTGTTTTGATTGTTACATAGGTTTATTTTGTAGTTAGCATTCTGTTGTTAGTTAGTGGCCAGACGGCCTTAGACGTTTATTTTCCTGTTTTTGCATGTGTAACACTGAGGGATAAGTGTACACAATAAACACGGCAGTGGCCGTATTTGTTTGGAACCTGCCAGTCTGCCGCTGTCATCTGTGAATCCATAGCCACTCGCTTTGACCAAAGCAAAGATCCCAGCTGAGCTATATTCCCTGTCTCACACTATATATACAGTAGAAGGCTATGTGGGGCTCATAAAGGAGACAATATGGGGCTTATACTGTATATAGGAAGCTGTGTGGGGCTCATCTAATTGCTGAATGTGTGTGTGTGTGTATGTGTGTGTGTGTGTGTGTGTGTGTGTGTGTATGTGTGTATGTATGTCCGGGATTGGCATCCGCACCGTCGCAGCTACAGCCACAAAATTTTGCACACTCACACTTCTGGACCCCGAGAGCGTCATAGGCTATGTTTTGAGGGGAAATTTTAACCCCGCTCTTTAGTTATTCACCAAAAAACCTGCCTCCATTAAAGCGAATGGCGCTGGGAGCCACAGTGCAGCCAGAACTTCAGAAGAATGCGCAGCCACGCCCTTATATGGAATGTTGGCATGTCACAATGCAGCCAGGGAAAGAGACAGACACAGACAGGGAAAGAGGCAGACACAGACAGGGTAAGAAACAGACACAAAGAGACAGACACAGACAAAGAGACTTCAATAATAAGAAAAAATGGAACCAGCACTCACCGATATTTGCTGTGTAGCACTCAGGTTTATTTCACAGTCGGAGGATACATGCTTCGGTGGTAACGCCGAAGCATGTATCCTCCGACTGTGAAATAAACCTGAGTGCTACACAGCAAATATCGGTGAGTGCTGGTTCCATTTTTTCTTATTATTGAAGTTTCATCTTCTGATGCTTTTGGAATAAGCACCCCGTAGCTGTTTCTCTACATAGTCCTTCCTGCAAGTTTTCACTCGCCATCGCAGAGATCAAAAGCGCCGCGTGCGCCTCCTGTGATCAGCTGTCTATTGTTTGAACTGTTTAGTCCTCAGTGGAAGTAGTGCCCCGCTTATTTCCTTATTTCCACTACAGACAAAGAGACAGACTGACAGGGAAAGACAGGGAAAGAGACAGACAGGGAAAGAGACAGACAGGGAAAGAGACAGAGATAGATAGACAGACAGGGAAAGAGATTGAGACAGACGGAGAAAGAGACAGAGACAGAAAGGGAAAGAGACAGAGACAGAAAGGGAAAGAGACTACAGACAAAGAGAGAGAGAGACAGAGAGATATATACAGAGGGGGAGACAGACAGAGAATGGGAGAGAAACAGAGAGACAGTTACTATCCCGGGCAGCGCCAGGTACTATGTTGTGAGGCGAAATTTTAACCCCGCGCGTTCCAATTTACCAATCAATTTTGCCCCTATCTACATAATGGGGAAAAAGTGAAACGAAAAGTGTTGGGGGCAAATTGACAGCTGCCAGATGTGAACAAGGGGGACTTAAAGAATGAGAGCGATGGCGCCAAAGAGTATATACTGTACAGTTGCTAAGGTAGGGCCCTGACATGGGATACTCACCACACTCGGGATATGAACACACACACAAAATGCGCCACACACTACCACGTGCTTGAACACATATACCACCCTCAGCACACATCTCACCACACATACACCAACTGTTATGGTTGCTGTGGCACTGGAGACTATGTTCGGATTTCTTGCTACTGCACATGTGCAAGTGACTCGCCCACCCCAGGGCTATGGGACACCCGGTTCCAGGCCGGACTAGTCCGGGGGTCGTCAGTGGTGGCGGGGCCTGACTCCGTGACCCTGGTGTGTGTCAATTAAATATGGCTGGTGACTTGGGGGTGAATAGAGTTTATGGTTGTCGTGACGAAACCGGTGGTTTGCGGCTATTAAGCCGCCGCTGCTGTATGAGGCCTCCGGGGCTGGTGATATGGCAGCTTGGGTGGTCCTGCTCCCCACAGGTGGAGCGGTGCCCCGGGGCAACAGTTGGTGCTCGTAAGAGTCTATGATGTGATGGAAGTCTCTGGTGATGTTGTGTGAATAATACGGTGCAGGGCCGACAGGGCAGTGAAAGAAACAGGCACAAACAGTAGTCTCTTTACCTTCTCCTCTTTTACTTGGCAACAGTTTCATCCTGGGAGACCGTCACAGGTGGTAAAGATGATCCGGCCGGCCTGGAAGTGCCTGGGGGTGATCTCTTTGGCCAGTTGAGTGTGAGGCCTACTCCCTGCTCTTTCTTTTCTTCTACAGGACCCTGCACTCTGAATTTAGCAATGGCCCTCTTGCTGCTGGGACCGGTAGTTCGTCCCTTTTTCTGTATGGTAGGCTGCGCAGGCCCTCTCGGGTGCTTCTCTACTGGAGTCCACACCGGGCCCTTGGGATGCAGCTGTACCTTCAGATTGCTTATGGGCCAGGGGGTTTGCAGCTCTCCTGCCCTCCGGACTCGGCTACCAAGGAATATTTTAAGCCCTGGCGGCCACAGACTCCGATGTCCAAGTCTCTTCTGTGCCTCTCTGCAAATCCTGCTTCACTGGGCCAAGCTATTCCAGCTCCAGGCCCCAGTCCACAGGACAGCACCACTCTGCGTCTGCACTCTCTGCTCTCTCTACCCAGACTGAACACTAACTCCTCCCTCAGGTCAGACTTGAGGAATGCTCCCTGGAACTCCAGGTTCAGAGCTCCCTCTGCTGGCCTGAGGGAGAAACTGCGTTGGATGTTGAACTTACTGGCCAGTGATTCCCCCAATTACCTCCAGGCTCAGCATTAACCTTTTGGAGGGGCAATGCTGTTGTGGCGACCAGGTCCTGGGGCGCCACACTCCCCCTTAGTTAAACTCAGTACTCCCGGACTGAAGAAAACAAAACAAGACATAACATGTTAGAACATTTCATCCCATGGTGGGAGGCGCATTTTCTTAAACGTTACAAACTTAAACAATACTATAAGAGTCCAGTGTGGCTCCCTGCCGGGTGTCCATTACACTGCTCCATGGGGGACCCGCCGCGATAAAACCCCCAACGTAGGCTCTGGGTGTGCATCAGAGCATTGATGACCCCACTCTATGCATGCCGGACGGGTTTTTCTTCAGGGGTGAAGAGCACAGTAGGTGCAACCTATAAACAATTGAAGTTTTGGCCACCCATAGTCCAGTGACCCAGTTGTCCATATACTTAATCATTTAAATAAAAAGCATTTTATACACAACATTACAACAGACATTTTAAATAACTATATACATTCTAATAGGTACTTTTTCTTTTTACTCTCTATACCTCGGAGGGGGCTGTCCCCGAGTGCTGCGTTGGGACCTGCGTAGCTCTGGTGTTTGTCCCTGACTACTTGGTGTATGCACTACCTCAACGCTACTGGTAGGCCTAACCCTGAGAGGTATGCGTGATGGTTGCCTACGTGGTCTGAGATTCGCCAAGGGTACGACAGGTTCACCACTGGCAGGGGGTTGATTCTCTTGTTCCACTGCTGGCGTGTCATCTTGTGTTGGGACGGACAGTTCCTTAGGTGGATCTGGAACCTCTTCTGTTTCTGGCTCGACCAATTGCGGGAACGTCAAGACTTTGCACTATAGCACTATAGCATTATTTATTCGGGTCCAAGTTTTGGGGAATTTTCCAAGTATTGTTTGGATCATCTCTTCCTCTTTTTCTTGAATTTGGGGACTTTCTTGTACTTCCTCTACTTCCTTTTGGATTTTGCACCGTTCAGGGCACGCTTTCAGGCGGTCTCTAGAAACTGCTTGATAGGTCTTGCCTTCATCTTTGCTTATGAGACATACTTTACTATTGTCAAAGTTGGAGGGAATAATGGTGTAGGGTTCATTCTCCCACTGATCATCTAATTTATGCGCCCTCCGCTTTTTCTTGAGAACCTGTTCTCCAGGGGCTAAGGGAGTTGCTGGGGCCGTTTGATTGTAGTTCTTTTCTTGTCTCATTCTTGCTTTTCTTGGCTCTTTTCTACGCATTCCTGAACTTTGCGGTACTGCTGTTGTCGCTCTGTATCCCAATCCTCTATCTCTTGGACCGCTTCAGGTGACACAGTTCCCATCTCAAAGTCTACAGGTAACTTGCCAGGTCTTGCTCGCATCAAGTAAGCGGGGCTGCAGTTGGTCGAGTTTACTGGGATATTATTGTACAAGTCCACTAGATCTGGTAACTTCTCTGGCCATTGGTTTCTTTCTTCCAGAGGTAGAGTCTTGAGCATATCAATAACCACATGGTTAATTTTCTCGCACAATCCATTTGTTTGGGGGTGGTACGGTGTTGTTCTTATTTTCTTACAGCCGTACATGTTACAGAACTCTTGAAACACTTCTGCCTCGAATGCAGGGCCTTGATCAGTCAGTACTCTTTCAAGATATCCGTGAGGTCGATAAAAGTATGCCTGAAATGCTCGAGCTGCTGTTCTGGCTGTCTGGTCTTTCACAGGCAAAACTACCAGGAAACGAGAGTAATGGTCCACAATGGTGAGGGCGTAAACATAGCCTGACCGGCTTGGTGTTAACTTCACGTGGTCCAGGGCCACCAACTCTAGGGGCTGCTTCGTGACAATTGGCTGTAGGGGAGACCTCTGGCTGGTATCATCCTTCCGCCTCAGGTTACACGGACCACAGTCTCGGCACCACTTCTCAACTGCCTTTGTCATGTGCACTCAGTAGAACCAATCGCGGAGTAGGGTCTCCAACTTCTTCCACCCGAAGTGTCCTGCTTTATCATGGTAAGCTGCTAGGACCATTGGAGCATCCCTCTGTGGGACCACTATCTGCCAGACGAGTTCATTCGTTCGCCAGTTGACATATCTCTTGCATAGCTTGCCTTGGTAGGTGAACAGTCGTCCCCTCTCCTTCCACAGCTGCTGGGCTTCTTGTGGAGCATCTGGACCGAGATGGGTCTCAGCTTGTGCTAGCTTTTCTTTGACCAATCGCACGGCCGGGTCACCGTTCTGTGTCTCTTCCCAATTATGGTGGAGTAATGGGTTGACCGAGACCTCGTGCTGGCTCGAGCGCTTCCCTCCTACAGCATGCTCACACTGGGAGACACCTTGGTGATGGAAAGCCGGTAACTCTATCTCTTCGAGTTCATCCAGGTCTTCTCCAGACTCGGGTAAGTGAGGCATTCTGGACAGCGCATCAGCATTGTTTTTCTTCTTGCCAGCCCGGTACTTGATGGTAAAGTCAAAGTTAGACAGCCGGGCCATCCATCGCTGCTCCAACGCACCTAGCTTGGCTGTTGCCAGATGTGTCAACGGATTGTTGTCCGTGAAGATGGTGAACTTGGCCGATGCCAGATAGTGCTTGAAGCGTTCAGTCACTGCCCAAACAATAGCGAGGAACTCTAGCTTGAAGGAACTGTAGTTTTCTGGATTCCTTTCTGTGGGACAAAGCTTCCTACTGGCGTAAGCTATCACCTTCTCTCTGCCTCCCTGCACCTGGGACAGAACTGCTCCCAGTCCCACGTTACTGGCGTCTGTGTACAGTACAAACGGCTGGCTGTAGTCAGGGTAGGCCAGAATTTCTTCTCCAGTGAGAGCCCCTTTCAGCCGGACAAAAGATGTTTCTATTTGGCTGTTCCATTCAAATGGAGGGCTTTGCTTCTTAGCCTTCTTTGGCTGGCCCACCAGGAGATCTTGAAGAGGCGCTGCTATCTTTGTGAAACCATCAATGAACCTTCGGTAGTAGCCCACCAGCCCAAGGAACTGCCGCACCTCCTTTACCGTGGTGGGTCTTGGCCAGTCCTTGATTACTGTGACTTTCTCCGGATCAGGTGCTACACCTTCTGCGCTGACCACATGACCCAGGTACTGTACCTTTGGCTTCAAGAGGTGACATTTGGACGGCTTTATCTTCAGGCCATACTCCGACAAGGACTCAAACACTTCTGCTAAGTGCCTCAGGTGATCTTCGTAGGTCTTGGAGTAGACAATGACGTCATCCAGGTACAATAGCACGGTTTCAAAGTTGTAATGGCCCAAGCAGCACTCCATCAATAACTGAAATGTTCCTGGGGCGTTGCAGAGCCCGAACGGCATACAATTGAACTCGCAGAGACCCATTGGTGTCGTGAATGCAGTCTTCTCCTTGTCCGCCTCTGCCACGGGAACCTGCCAATACCCACTGGTGAGATCCAGGGTGGAGAAATAATTAGCTGATTTTAAGGCTGTTAGTGGCTCTTCTATTCTGGGTAGTGGATAAGCATCTTTATGTGTAAGGCCCCTTTCACACGTCAGTGATTCTGGTACGTTTGTGCTTTTTTTAAAACGTACCAGAATCACTGACATACGCAGACCCATTATAATGAATGGGTCTGCTCACACGTCAGTGATTTTTCACTGCACGTGTCTCCGTGCGGCGTACCCGCGTGTGCGTGATTGCCGCACGGAGACATGTCCATTTTTTTCTGGCATCACTGATGTCCCACGGACCACGCAGTGGTGTGGTCCGTGAAAAACGTGCCAGAAAAAAACGTGCTTTTAAAATAAAAATCATTTTTACTCACCCGGCGTCCAGCGATGTCCTCTGCAGTCCGTTCTCCCTGCTGCTTCTGAGCCGGCTCATTATTGTCGCGCATATTCATTATGTGCGACACAGCCGACCCGGAAGCAGCTGCTGCGGGGGTCACCGCCGGCCGGATGCTGCACCGCGGGAGCGATCAGCACCATGGACAGTGGGAGCGCGCACAGGTGAGTTGTTTTCTAAATGCAATCACGGGCCACGGAAAACGGAGCCCGGATTGCACTTAGACAACCCACGTGTGCCGTGAATCACGGCACACGCAGGGACATATGCGTGTTTTACACGCCAGTGAAAAACGTCACTGTTTTTCACTGACCTGTGAAACGGGCCTAATGTGGTTAATTTGTCTGTAATCTACGCACATTCTCATTGTACCATCTTTTTTCTTTACGAGCACTAGTGGAGCTGCCCAGGGGCTACAACTATCTCTGATAACCCCAGCCTCCTTCATTTCCCGTAACATTTCTTTGGCACGCTGATACTGTTCTGGGGGTACAGGGCGGTATCTCTCTTTAATGGGATGATGATCACCCGTGGGGATTTGATGTTTAACCCCTTTTACCTGCCCAAAATCTAGGGGGTGTTTGCTGAAGACTCATTCGTATTCCTGTACCACCCGGTAAACCCCATGCTTTTGGTGTGAGGGGGTGGAGTCGGTGCCCACATGTAATTTTTGGCACCAGTCTTCCAGCTGCCCCTTGGAGCCATTGTCTTCCGCCTGGTCGGACGGGATCAAGGGTTCCACTGCTTTGATGGTATTGTTACTGACAGTGTACAGTTTTGCTACCGTGGCGTACCGGGGCAATTTGGCTTCCTCCTCCCCACATTTCAGGACGCGGACGGGCACTCTTCCCTTGCGGACGTCTGCTACCCCTCTGGCTATCAGGACTCCAGGCCTACTGTCTGAATACACCGGTTCTACCAAGGCCTGGTAATCCTGACCCTTGAGGCCTATTGCTGCCCGACACCATATCAACATTTCACTTCTTGGGGGTATTGCAATAGGGAGGGGGTCACTTACCCTCACACTGCCAATTTCTCCTCCGGCCAGCTCTACCTGCTGCCTCCTCATCAGGGCTCTGATTTCCCTCTGTAGGGCACGCTGCTGCACGGAGCTGGCAGTTTCAGACGCCTGCTGCAACAAAACTATCACTTCGGCAAGACAATTTTCCATCACATTTGTACCAATGGTTAGCAGTGGGTCAGATTCTTTGCGATCAATATCTACAATTATCATCCCCTGACATGGCAATTCTACCCGCCCCACTTTAATGGTTACTTCCTTGTACCCAATTTGAGGCAAGGGCTGACCATTACTGGCCACAATTGTTAAATCATCATCTGGGCCATGGTCAATGTCTGAATCAGCCCAATATCTTTTGTACAGTTTATAAGGGATGGTTGTTACCTGGGACCCCGTATCCAGGAGGGCATTCAAAGGGATCCCATCCAGCACAATAGGAAGGACTGGTCGTCCTCCCACATACTTGCTGCGACCGGGGGTTGAGCCGGGCTTCCTTACACCTGGGGGTTGGCTCCTGGCCCCAGGTTCGGCCCATTTAAAGGACAGTGTCGTGCAATATGGCCCGCCTGGCTGCAGCGGCGGCAGATCGGTTGTCCCGTTGAATCATACCGGTCTGTGTCTTTTCCTCGGGTCGGCGGAATCCTCCTCTGTCGCATCCATGGGACGTCATCTGGGCTGGAGGCCAACTCGATTCTTGCAGGCGATGGGGTCACTTGTAGAGACTGCACGGTCTTGGCAAGGGCAGCTACAGTCCTTAAACTTTGCAAAGTCCAGAGCAGGGTTCTGCAGGACCATGATACGCAGCTGGGTCCTGTGGGCATCTGACAGGAGCCCCTCTATGAACTGCTCAGTTAGGAGCTTGTCTTCTTCACGTACACTCTCTGGGTCCACCTGTTTAATTGCTTTCAGGGCCTCCTGCAGGTTTAAGGCATAGTCCCGTATGCTGTCTGTGGCCCGTTGTTTGCACCCAAAGAATCTCATCTTTTATTTCTGCTGCGGTGCGGGTGTCGAAAGTACTCTTTAACTTGGCCAGTATCTGGGTTGCTGTCCCTTTATCTGTATCAGGCCAGGACTTCACTTCACGCTGGGCCGCGCCGGCTAGCTGCCCCATTAATATGCCCACCTTCTGGCTCTCAGTCAGAGGATATGTGACGCCCTGGGCAAGCCAGGGGTCACAGGTCACAACACCACCACACCCTACACCCCAGTTAGGAACACCAAGGCTACCAAAATCCTTGTTGCCTTCCTCCAGGGGCTGATGTTCACACCAGGGGGTGGGCCAGGCGGTTGGCTCCGCCCACCGAGGAGTACACAGCCCTGGAGGCGGGAAGAACCAGGCGGATAGAGTTGGACAGGAAGAAGAACAGAGAGAGGAGTTGAGTGGAGGAGTTGAGCTCAGGGAGAGCTTGAGAACAGAATTAAGCTAGGGAAGTGAAGGAGTAAACAGTGAAGTGGTAGTGGAGCTAAAGAGTGAAGCTGAAGTCAAGTAAAGTGAAAGAAACCGTAGTAAAGCCTGAAGTTGGTCCGTGGCTGTGTGCCTGGACAGTGTCAGCAAGGTCAGCAGACGGCGGAGATAGTCCGGAGGGGGACTGCTCGGAGGTTGCTGGAAGGACCGCGGACGGGTAGTGGCCCGGCGGTCTGGAGCAGTATACAAAGGACAGTCAGCACCAGGGCAGGGGCCTCTTGGATCCCGGCAAGGCTAGGAGTCGCCATAATTTGCCAAATCCGTCAGTGAAGGGGACGTCTGTCTCCAAACAACCAAGTCCCGATTGAAGGCAACAGTCCAACCATTGAGGAGAGACACCGCCACCGCCAAGGCACCAGTTTCTCAGGGCCAGCGCCTGCGGGCAAAGTAGGGCTCCTCCGGCCCATATCCAAGCCGGGGAGCGGGTTACAGGTGGGAACCCATCGCAACCAATATCAACATAGGTGCAGGACAGAGGGACCGTCACCTACTGGGGAAAGCAAGTGCAGCCGTCCGTGGGAACCGTCTTGCCAGCCATGTGTTTTACCGAGAACTGTGTCATCGTCTCAGGCTGAGTGAGTACCACAGTGCCGCAAGGCACAGCGCTGCCCCCGCGTCCCTGCGCCCACCAAGCCCTGCACCACACACCTCATCACTGGGCCCCGGGATCACCAACCCCTACCCACGGAGGGGCAACACAACAACTTGCTGCTCCATACCATCCTTCCCGGGATCCCCACACAGAGCAGCGGTGATCTCAACAAATCACCACAACCGTGGGTGGCGTCACGGACAATAATAAACAACCCCCACACCCAAAAACCACCCTTTTCACTCATGGGCGAGGAGCGCCGCTCGAGTCCCCGGGATCCGGCCCATCGCTCGAGCCACCGAGCAGCGGCAGCAGGCCGCAGTGCCAGCCGGACCCGAGCAGTAGGGAGAGCGCGGCGTCCCCTCCTCCGCCCGCCACAGATACACTCTAAACAAGCTGTGCAGCCTTTCTCTGAAGTCGCTCAGGGTATGTGACTCCCCGGAGTAGTGCGGCAGCCATTCTGCTCCCGGGATGTACGGCATTGTGATCGGCATTACCGGCGCTACAGCGGGGGCTGTGGCGACGGCGATTGGGATTGCTTCGGCTGGTGCTGCGGCGTCTCGGGCTATGGCAGCCACCTGCTCTCCCTCTGAGTCGGACATCTTCCTCCCCCTTAGTGGACCTTACCAGGCTCCGCTTTCTTTTCAAATCCCTTCTGGGTAGCGCGGGGTTAACGGCTCCCCGCTCTGCTGGCGCGCTCGCTTCGCGCTCTTTTTCGGGCACGCTCCCTTTCTTCCTGCACTCAGCGAGGCTAATGGCGGCGGCAGTTTTCAAACAGGAAAAGTCTCTTCAGCACAGTTTTACAAGGCGCACAGTACCCGGTGGGACCGGGCACGAAATCCTGTTCGTGACGCCAAAATTGACTCGCCCACCCCAGGGCTATGGGACACCCGGTGCCGGGCCGGACTAGTCCGGGGGTCGTCAGTGGTGGCGGGGCCCGACTCCGTGACCCTGGTGGGTGTCAATTAAATATGGCTGGTGACTTGGTGATGGTCTGTGTCACTTTCCTCTGCACTGTGTTTTCGGTGTGGTGGACTTCCCTGTGTGGAACACGAGAGTCCGCTCCCGATACTTTTGTTGAGAGCCTTGCCTGTTGACGCTGGCCCTTGAGATCTACCGGGCCCTGGAGGATGCCCTATCCCCCGCGAGGGGCTGTTGTCTGCTTTTAGGACTTTGGTTGGGACCGGACCTAAAATCCTGCCCTCAATTGGTTAATTAGCTAGGCCGTTGGTTCCGGTCCTGGTTTCAGGGTGCAAGTACCCCCTCTGTGCACGGTTTCTGGGTCGGTTCTCCGGTGTCGGTACCGGAGGGCTCCAACCCTGCCCCGGTCCACCTCGGATCTCCGGCTGCCGTCTTCCAGTCTCCTGACAGACACGGAACACCGTCTGCCACCTAGCCAGCACGCCGGGGCTCCAACCTCGACGCCTTTGCTCTCTGGCTTCCACTTCACTTTCTCCTCTCAACTACTACTCCTCTCCACTCTCTCAACTCCACTGCACTGAACTCAACTCTTAACTGAACTGAACTAACTATTTTCCCGCCTCGGGTTCTCCAGACCCCTAGGTGGGCTTTCTCCATCCGCCTGGTCCCACCCACTGATCTGCCTTTCCTTCCCTGGGGGGGGGGGTGACTAGGGTTTTTGGTTGACATGATGTAACCTGGTGAGGGATGGTGTTATGCAGGGGCCTACTTTGTGTGACCACCTGGCGGCGCCAGGGCGTCACATTTCTTGTTCACAGGTGGTGGTTTTTCAGCCTTCCTTACCTTGGCTATGTCCCTGAGTATGGCACACCTTGTGCTTTTTGATACTCCAGTAACGTTGCAGCTCTGAAATATGGCAAAACTGGTGGCAAATGGCATCTTGGCAGCTTCACGCTTGATTTTCCTCAATTCATGGGCAGTTATTTTGCGCCTTTTTTGCTTCTTGCGACCCTGTTGGCTATTTGCATGAAACACTTGATTGTTTGGTGATCACACTTCAAAAGTTTGGCAATTTCAAGACTGCTGCATCCCTCTGCAACACATCTGACAAAGTTTGGACTTTTCAGAGCCCGGCAAATCTCTCTTCTGACCCCTTTTGCCAAAGGAAAGGAAGTTGCCTAATAATTAAGCACACCTTATATAGGGTGTTGATGTCATTACACCGCACCCCTCCTCATTACAGAGAGGCACAGCACCTGATTTACTTCATTGGTAGTTGGCTCTCAGCCTATACAGCTTGGGGGCTCTATCGCTAGTGTCAGCTCTGAAGGAGGGTGCTATATCTTTTTTATTATTATTATTATTATTATTACTATTATTTGCAGTTATCTGTCTTTGCAACATGGGAGCGGATGTGAGATGTCACAGGTATATGATTCTGCTTATTAAAATATTTAGAAGGCCGTATGGCACAATGTTAAATTATATTATATAGAGTAGGACCCCCCTATTGAGATTTGCTGTGACGTGGCAGGAGTGGCTCAAATTATTGATCAATTGTTTGCTACAAATCTCTTTTTGCATTATAGTACATTATATACAGTATTATAGTACAGTAGGAATGAATTTGTGAATGTTACACTTTTTATTATTTCATGCCATTCATAGGCAGTGCTGGCTCCTCCCGCTCTATAATGTTCTATATCTTTAGTATGAGCTCCAGGGAGGCGACTCTATATCTGTAGTGAGCACCGGTGGGGGAGCTCTGTATCTTTATTGTTAGCTCTGAATGGGGCCTCTATATTTGTAGTGTGAGCTGTGGAGAGAGGGGGGGTCCATACTTGTAGTGCGAGCTCCAGAGGGGGATCTATATCTATGGTGTGAGCATCGGGGGGGGGCCTTCCTCCATGGGGCTCTATATCTCTAGTGTTAGCTCTGAAGGGGGGCTCCATATCTGTAGGGTGAGCTCCGGGAGGGGGGGGGGGGGAGGGGAGTGCTCTATATCTGTAGTGTGAGCTCCGGGGGCTCTATATCTGTAGTATGAGCTCCGGGGAGAGGGGGGGCTCTATATCTGTTATGTACATGGGGCAGGCTGACAACCATTCACATATATACAAGCAGGTTGTCAGTGATGGCGCGGGCTGACAACCTCTCACATGTATACAGGCAGGTTGTCAGTGATGGGGTGGGCTAGCAATGTCTCCCATGTATACAGGCAGGTTGTCAGTGATGGGGTGGGCTAGCAATGTCTCCCATGTATACAGGCAGGTTGTCAGTGATGGGGTGGGCTAGCAATGTCTCCCATGTATACAGGCAGGTTGTCAGTGATGGGGTGGGCTAGCAATGTCTCCCATGTATACAGGCAGGTTGTCAGTGATGGGGTGGGCTAGCAATGTCTCCCATGTGTGCAGGCAGGTTGTCAGTGATGGGGTGGGCTAGCAATGTCTCCCATGTATACAGGCAGGTTGTCAGTGATGGGGTGGGCTAGCAATGTCTCCCATGTGTACAGGCAGGTTGTCAGTGATGGGGTGGGCTAGCAATGTCTCCCATGTATACAGGCAGGTTGTCAGTGATGGGGTGGGCTAGCAATGTCTCCCATGTGTACAGGCAGGTTGTCAGTGATGGGGTGGGCTAGCAATGTCTCCCATGTGTACAGGCAGGTTGTCAGTGATGGGGTGGGCTAGCAATGTCTCCCATGTATACAGACAGGTTGTCAGTGATGGGGTGGGCTAGCAATGTCTCCCATGTGTACAGGCAGGTTGTCAGTGATGGGGTGGGCTAGCAATGTCTCCCATGTGTACAGGCAGGTTGTCAGTGATGGGGTGGGCTAGCAATGTCTCCCATGTATACAGGCAGGTTGTAAGTGATGGGGTGGGCTAGCAATGTCTCCCATGTGTACAGGCAGGTTGTCAGTGATGGGGTGGGCTAGCAATGTCTCCCATGTGTACAGGCAGGTTGTCAGTGATGGGGTGGGCTAGTGTGGCGCCCCAGGACCTGGTTGCCACAATAGCATTGCCCTCCCAAAGGGTTAATGCTGAGCCTGGAGGTAATTGGGAGATCTATTGGCCAGTAAGTTTAACATCCAACGCAGTTCTCCCTCCGGCCAGCAGGGGGAGCTCTGAACCTGGAATTCCAGGGAGCATTCCTTAAGTCTGACCTGAGGGAGGAAGTAGTGTGCAGTCTGTAGAAAGGAAGCAAAGAGAACAGACGCAGAGTAGTGCTGCCTTGTGGAACTGGGGCCTAGAGCTGGAATAGCTTGGCCCAGTGAAGCAAGAAGTGCAGAGAGGCACAGAAGAGACTCGGACATCGGAGTCTGTGGTTGCCAGGGTATAAAATCCTTCCCTGGTAGCCGAATCCGGAGGGCAGGAGAGCTGCAAGCCCCCTGGCCCAGAAGCAATCTGAAGGTACAGCTGCATCCCAAGGACCCGGTGTGGACTCCAGCAGAGAAGCACCAGAGAGGGCCTGCGCAGTCTACCACACAGAGAAAGGGACGAACCACTGGTCCCAGCAGCAGGAGGGCCTTTGCTAAATTCAGAGTGCAGGGTCCTATAATAGTAAAGAAAAGAAAGATTAGGGAGTAGGCCTCATACTCAACTGGCCAAAGATCACCCCCAGGCACTTCCAGGCCGGCCGGACCATCTTTACCATCTGTGACGGTCTCCCTGGACTAAACTGCTGCCGAGTAAAAGAGGAGAAGGTAAAGAGACTACTGTTTGTGCCTGTTTCTTTCACTGCCTGTCGGCTCTGCACCGTGTTATTCACACCATAGACTCTCATGAACACCAACTGTTGCCCCGGGGCACCGCTCCACCTGTGGGGAGCAGGACCATCCTAGCTGCCATTCCAACAGCATATCCGCATACCACAGGTGGCGTCACGAACACAAACTTTATTCAAACCCCAAGTCACCAGCCATATTTAAACTGACACCCACCAGGGCCACGGAGTCGGGCCCCGCCACCACTGACTACCCCCGGACTAGTCTGGCCCGGCACCGGGTGTCCCATAGCCCTGGGGTGGGCGAGTCAACTTTGGCATCACGAACAGGATTTCGTGCCCGGCGCCCACCGAGTACTGTGCGCCTTTGAAAACACTGTGTGTTTACTGTTTGAAGACTGCCGCCGCCATTAGCGTCGCTGAGTGCAGGAAGAAGGGGGGCATGCCCGAAAAAGAGCGCGAAGGGAGCGCGCCATCAGAGCGGAGGGTCGTTAACCCCGCGCTACCCGGAAGAGATTGTAAAAAGAAAGCGGAGCCTGGTAAGGTTCACTAAGGGGGAGGAAGATGTCCGACACCGAGGGAGAGCCGGTGGCTATAGTAGTTCAAGACGCAGCAGCACCAGCCAATGTAATCCCAGTCGCCGTCGCCCCAGCCCCCGCGGTAGCGCCGGTAATGCCGATCACAATGCCGTACATCCCGGGAGCAGAATGGCTGCCGCCGTACTCCGGGGAGTCACATACCCTGAGCGACTTCAGAGAAAGGCTGCACAGCTTGTTCCGGGTGTATCCGCTGACTGAAAGCCAGAAGGTGGGCATATTAATGGGGCAGCTAGCCGGCGCGGCCCAGCGTGAAGTGAAGTCCTGGCCTGATACAGATAAAGGGACAGCAACCCAGATACTGGCCAAGTTAAATAGTACTTTCGACACCCGCACCGCAGCAGAAATAAAGATGAGATTCTTTGGGTGCAAACAACGGGCCACAGACAGCATACGGGACTATGCCTTAAACTTGCAGGAGGCCCTGAGAGCAGTTAAACAGGTGGACCCAGAGAGTGTACGTGAAGAAGACAAAATCCTAACTGAGCAGTTCATAGAGGGGCTCCTCTCAGATGCCCACAGGACCCAGCTGCGTATCATGGTCCTGCAGAACCCTGCTCTGGACTTTGCAAAGTTTAAGGACCAGGCCATCCGGGTACTGAGGGAATCTACACCGAATGACTCAGTACCCCTCCGGCCTCTTGCTATCACGTACCCCGGGGTGGTGCCTGCAACACGAGCCGCTGCAGGGGCTGAGGCGCAGTCCCTGGATAAGGATCCCGCTGCAGAGCTCAGACAGCAGGTCCAGGAGCTGACCAAGACTGTAGCTGCCCTTGCCAAGACCGTGCAGTCTCTACAAGTGACCCCATCGCCTGCAAGAATCGAGTTGGCCTCCAGCCCAGATGACGTCCCATGGATGCGACAGAGGAGGATTCCGCCGACCCGAGGAAAAGACACAGACCGGTATGATTCAACGGGACAACCGATCTGCCGCCGCTGCAGCCAGGCGGGCCATATTGCAAGACACTGTCCTTTAAATGGGCTGAGCCTCGGGCCAGGAGCCGACCCCCAGGTGTAAGGAAGCCCGGCTCAAACCCCAGTCGCAGCAAGTATGTGGGAGGACGCCCGGTCCTTCCTATTGTGCTGGATGGGATCCCTTTGAATGCCCTCCTGGATACGGGGTCCCAGGTAACAACCATCCCCTACAAACTGTACAAAAGATATTGGGCTGATTCAGACATTGACCATGGCCCAGATGATGATTTAACAATTGTGGCCAGTAATGGTCAGCCCTTGCCTCAAATTGGGTACAAGGAAGTAACCATTAAAGTGGGGCGGGTAGAATTGACGTGTCAGGGGATGATAAGTGTAGATATTGATCGCAAAGAATCTGACCCACTGCTAACCATTGGTACAAATGTGATAGAAAATTGTATTGCCGAAGTGATAATTTTGTTGCAACAGGCGTCTGAAACTGCCAGCTCCGGGCAGCAGCGTGCCCTACAGAGGGAGATCCGAGCCCTGATGAGGAGGCAGCAGGTAGAGCTGGCCGGAGGAGAAATTGGCAGTGTAAGGGTAAGTGACCCCTCCCCATTGCAATACCCCCAAGAAGTGAAATGTTGATATGGTGTCGGGCAGCAATAGGCCTCAAGGGTCAGGATTACCAGGCCTTGGTAGAACCGGTGTATTCAGAAAGTAGGCCTGGAGTCCTGATAGCAAGAGGGGTGGCAGACGTCCGCAAGGGAAGAGTGCCCGTCCGTGTCCTGAATTGTGGGGAGGAGGAAGCCAAATTGCCCCGGTACGCCACTGTAGCAAAACTGTACACTGTCAGCAACAATACCATCAAAGCAGTGGAACCCTTGATCCCGTCCGACCAGGCGGAAGACAATGGCTCCAAGGGACAGCTGGAAGACTGGTGCCAAAAATTACATGTGGGCACCGACTCCACCCCCTCACACCAAAAGCATGGGGTTTACCGGGTGGTACAGGAGTACGAGCGGGTCTTCAGCAAACACCCCCTAGATTTTGGGCAGGTAAAAGGGGTTAAACATCAAATCCCCACGGGTGATCATCATCCCATTAAAGAGAGGTACCTCCCTGTACCCCCCGCACAGTATCAGCGTGCCAAGGAGATGTTACGGGAAATGAAGGAGGCTGGGGTTATCAGAGATAGCTGTAGCCCCTGGGCAGCTCCACTAGTGCTCGTAAAGAAAAAAGATGGTACAATGAGAATGCGCGTAGATTACAGACAAATTAACCGCATTACACATAAAGATGCTTATCCACTACCCAGAATAGAAGAGTCACTAACGGCCTTAAAATCAGCTAATTATTTCTCCACCTTGGATCTCACCAGTGGGTATTGGCAGGTTCCCGTGGCAGAGGCGGACAAAGAGAAGACTGCATTCACGACACCAATGGGTCTCTGCGAGTTCAATTGTATGCCGTTCGGGCTCTGCAATGCCCCAGGGACATTTCAGAGATTGATGGAGTGCTGCTTGGGCCATCACAACTTTGAAACCGTGCTATTGTACCTGGATGACGTCATAGTCTACTCCAAGACCTACGAAGATCACCTGAGGCACTTAGCAGAAGTGTTTGAGTCCCTGTCGGAGTATGGCCTGAAGATAAAGCCGTCCAAATGTCACCTCTTGAAGCCAAAGGTACAGTACCTGGGTCATGTGGTCAGCGCAGAAGGTGTGGCACCTGATCCGGAGAAAGTCACCGTAATCAAGGACTGGCCAAGACCCACCACGGTAAAGGAGGTGCGGCAGTTCCTTGGGCTGGTGGGCTACTAATGAAGGTTCATTGATGGTTTCACAAAGATAGCAGCGCCTCTTCAAGATCTCCTGGTGGGCCAGCCAAAGCAGGCTAAGAAGCAGAGCCCTCCATTTGAATGGAACAACCAAATAGAAACTTCTTTTGTCCGGCTGAAAGGGGCTCTCACGGGAGAAGAAATTCTGGCCTACCCTGACTACAGCCAGCCGTTTGTACTGTATACAGACGCCAGCAACGTGGGACTGGGAGCAGTTCTGTCCCAGGTGCAGGGAGGCAGAGAGAAGGTGATAGCTTACGCCAGTAGGAAGCTTCGGCCCACAGAAAGGAATCCAGAAAACTACAGTTCCTTCAAGCTGGAGTTCCTCGCTATTGTTTGGGCAGTGACTGAACGCTTCAAGCACTCTCTGGCATCGGCCAAGTTCACCATCTTCACGGACAACAATCCGTTGACACATCTGGCAACAGCCAAGTTAGGTGCGTTGGAACAGCGATGGATGGCCCGGCTGTCTAACTTTGACTTTACCATCAAGTACCGGGCTGGCAAGAAGAATAACAATGCTGATGCGCTGTCCAGAATGCCTCACTTACCCGAGTCTGGAGAAGACCTGGATGAACTCGAAGAGATAGAGTTACCGGCTTTCCATCACCAAGGTGTTTCCCAGTGTGAGCATGCTGTAGGAGGGAAGCGCTCGAGCCAGCACGAGGTCTCGGTCAACCCATTACTCCACCATAATTGGGAAGAGACACAGAACGGTGACCCGGCCGTGCGATTGGTCAAAGAAAAGCTAGCACAAGCTGAGACCCATCTTGGCCCAGATGCTCCAGAAGAAGCCCAGAAGCTGTGGAAGGAGAGGGGACGACTGTTCACCTACCAAGGCAAGCTCTGCAAGAGATATGTCAACTGGCGAACGAATGAACTCGTCTGGCAGATAGTGGTCCCACAGAGGGATGCTCCAATGGTCCTAGCAGCTTATCATGATAAAGCAGGACACTTCGGGTGGAAGAAGTTGGAGACCCTTCTCCGCGATCGGTTCTACTGGGTGCACATGAGAAAGACGATCGAGAAGTGGTGCCGAGACTGTGGTCCGTGTAACCTGAGGCGGAAGGATGATGCCAGTCAGAGGTCTCCCCTACAGCCAATTGTCACGAAGCAGCCCCTGGAGTTGGTGGCCCTGGACCACGTGAAGTTAACACCAAGCCGGTCAGGCTATGTGTACGCCCTCACCATTGTGGACCATTACTCTCGTTTCCTGGTAGTAGTGCCTGTGAAGGACCAGACAGCCAGAACAGCAGCTAGAGCATTCCAGGCATACTTTTGTCGGCCTCACGGTTATCCGGAAAGGGTACTGACTGATCAAGGTCCTGCATTCGAGGCCGAAGTGTTCCAAGAGTTCTGTAACATGTACGGCTGTAAGAAAATCCGAACAACACCGTACCACCCCCAAACCAATGGATTGTGCGAGAAGATGAACCATGTGGTTATTGATATGCTGAAGACTCTACCTCTGGAAGAAAGGAAAAAATGGCCAGAGAAGTTACCAGATCTAGTAGACCTGTACAACCATATCCCAGTAAATTCGACCAACTGCAGCCCTGCTTACCTGATGCGAGCAAGACCTGGCAAGTTGCCTTTAGACTTTGAGATGGGGACTGTGTCACCTGAAGCGGTTCAGGAGATAGAAGATTGGGATACAGAGCGACAACAGCAGTACCGCAAAGTCCAGGAATGCGTAGAAAGGAGCCTGTCCCAAGCAAGAACGAGACAAGAGCAGAACTACAATCAAACAGCTCCAGCAACTCCCTTAGCACCTGGAGAACAGGTCCTCAAGAAAAAGCGGAGGGCGCATAAATTAGATGATCAGTGGGAGAATGAACCCTACACCATTATTCCCTCCAACTTTGACAATAGTAAGAAGGAGAAAATAGATGTCCGCTCACCTATAGCCGAAGGGGGAACCACCGCATCCAGGACTTGTGCACGGAATGGGGAACCGGCAATCCAAGTAAGTAAAGGGAGGAACTCCAGCAGCAAAGTCCAAGGATAATAAAACCAAATTCTTTATTGATTCATTTTAAAAATTACATAAAAATATCCAGACAGGGTCCTGTGCAAACAGAGGACGCGTTTCGAACCGGATGGTTCTTAGTCAGTCTCTGGGGAATGAATGAAAACTGGACTAATTCAAATAAGCTGAGAACCCAGTGAGGACAAGGTGGGCGGAGAGTAAGCACCAGGAGGAAAGGGAGGGGTAGGAAAAAAGAGAAAGAGAAAAAAAAAGAAAAAGAAAGAGAAACACCAGATTTCATACATATATATTCAATAAATGAAATACAAATCACTTGGTTTTATTATCCTTGGACTTTGCTGCTGGAGTTCCTCCCTTTGACAATAGTAAGGTATGCCTCATAAGCAAAGATGAAGGCAAGACCTATCAAGCCGTTTCTCGAGACCGCCTGAAAGCGTGCCCTGAACGGTGCAGAATCCAAAAAGAAGTAGAAGAAGTACAAGAAAGTCCCCAAAGTCAAGAAAAAGAGGAAGAGATGATCCAAACAATCCTTGGAAAATTCCCCAAAACTTGGACCCGAATAAACAATGCCATAGTGGTACCAGTCTTGACGTTCCCGCAGTTGGTCGAGCCAGAAACAGAAGAGGTTCCAGATCCACCTAAAGAACCGTCCGCTCCAACACAAGATGACACGCCAGCAGTAGAACAGGAGGCTCAACCCCCTGCCAGTGGTGAACCTGCTGTACCCTTGGCGAATCTGAGACCCCGTAGGCAACCAACATACATCCCTGTCAGGGTTAGGCCTACCAATTACACGGGGGGGGGCAGACACTCCAAGTAGTCATGGACAAACCCCAGAGCTACGCCGGTCCCAACGTAGCACTCGGGGACAGCCCCCTCCAAGGTATAGAACATAGAAAGTAAAATACCTAACAGAGTGTAAATAGTTATGTGAAAATGTCTTGTATGTAATGTTTTGTTTTAGGTGATTAAGTAAATGGACAATTGGGCCACTGGACTATGGGTGGCCAACACTGTAATTGTACATAGTTAGCACCAGTGTGCTCAACACCCCTGAAGAAAAACCCGTCCGGCGTGCATAAAGTGGGGTCATCAATGCTCTGACGCACGCCCAGAGCCTACGTTGGGGGTTTGATCGCGGCGGGTCCCCCATGGAGCAGTGTAATGGACACCCGGCAGGGAGCCACACTGGACTCTTATAGTAGTGTTTAAGTTTGTAACGTTTAAGTAATGCGCCTCCCATAATGGGATGAAATGTTCTAACATGTTATGTTTGTTTCTACAGTCCGGGAGTACTGAATTTAACTAAGGGGGAGTGTGGCGCCCCAGGACCTGGTCGCCACAACAGCATTGCCCTCCCAAAGGGTTAATGCTGAGCCTGGAGGTAATTGGGAGATCTATTGGCCAGTAAGTTTAACATCCAACGCAGTTCTCCCTCCGGCCAGCAGGGGGAGCTCTGAACCTGGAATTCCAGGGAGCATTCCTTAAGTCTGACCTGAGGGAGGAAGTAGTGTGCAGTCTGTAGAAAGGAAGCAAAGAGAACAGACGCAGAGTAGTGCTGCCTTGTGGAACTGGGGCCTAGAGCTGGAATAGCTTGGCCCAGTGAAGCAGGAGGAGCAGAGAGGCACAGAAGAGACTCGGACATCGGAGTCTGTGGTTGCCAGGGTATAAAATCCTTCCCTGGTAGCCGAATCCGGAGGGCAGGAGAGCTGCAAGCCCCCTGGCCCAGAAGTAATCTGAAGGTACAGCTGCATCCCAAGGGCCCGGTGTGGACTCCAGCAGAGAAGCACCAGAGAGGGCCTGCGCAGTCTACCACACAGAGAAAGGGACGAACCACTGGTCCCAGCAGCAGGAGGGCCTTTGCTAAATTCAGAGTGCAGGGTCCTATAATAGTAAAGAAAAGAAAGATTAGGGAGTAGGCCTCATACTCAACTGGCCAAAGATCACCCCCAGGCACTTCCAGGCCGGCCGGACCATCTTTACCATCTGTGACGGTCTCCCTGGACTAAACTGCTGCCGAGTAAAAGAGGAGAAGGTAAAGAGACTGTTGTTCGTGCCTGTTTCTTTTATTGCCTGTCGGCCCTGCACCGTGTTATCCACACAACACCATAGATTTTCACGAGCACCAACAGTGTCCCCGGGGCACCGCTCCACCTGTGGGGAGCAGTACCACCATTACTGCCGTATAATCACCCCGGAGGCCTCACACAGCAGCGGCGGCTTAATAGCCGCAAACCACAGGTGGCGTCACGAAACAAGTACTTTAATTGCTCCCAAGTCACCAGCCATATTTAAACTGACACCCACCAGGGCCACGGAGTCGGGCCCCGTCACCACTGACTACCCCCGGACTAGTCCAGCCCGGCACCGGGTGTCCCATAGCCCTGGGGTGGGCGAGTCACTAGCAATGTCTCCCATGTATACAGGCAGGTTGTCAGTGATGGGGTGGGCTAGCAATGTCTCCCATGTGTACAGGCAGGTTGTCAGTGATGGGGTGGGCTAGCAATGTCTCCCATGTATACAGGCAGGTTGTCAGTGATGGGGTGGGCTAGCAATGTCTCCCATGTGTGCAGGCAGGTTGTCAGTGATGGGGTGGGCTAGCAATGTCTCCCATGTATACAGGCAGGTTGTCAGTGATGGGGTGGGCTAGCAATGTCTCCCATGTATACAGGCAGGTTGTCAGTGATGGGGTGGGCTAGCAATGTCTCCCATGTATACAGGCAGGTTGTCAGTGATGGGGTGGGCTAGCAATGTCTCCCATGTATACAGGCAGGCTGTCAGTGATAAGAAACTATTTTCAACATAAGCAAATGTATCATATTGCCAAATATGGCCGATTAATCAGGATAAATATATTTTGCTTAAAGGGAACCTGTCATCAGAAATTTAGCTATAAAGCTAAAAGTTCCCCCCTCTGCAGCTCCTGGGCTGCATTCTAGGAAGCTTCCTATAGTTTTTGTGGCACCTTTTATCCCAAAATAAACACTTTGTAAACTGGTACCTTTTTCGTATGTAAATTTCTTAAATTTTCCATGTGGGCGGGCTGCCTGGGGTCCGTTGCTGTTCCTCCAGCATAATTACGCCGCCCCCGAACGCTGATTTTGAAGCTCATGACACCGCCCCTGGGTGCCCGTGGTCCCGCGCATGCGCTGTTCCACAGTAGCGGTGCCGTGCACTGTGTGCACGTGTGACCGCTGTGACGCTTTGCGCGGGCACGAGGTTATGGGCGGCGCTGTTAGTGTCATCAGTAAGTGCCGCCCATAACCTCGTGACCGCACTTTCCCCTATTCCTCCAGCGCTCCTCCCATCTATTTCCTGCTGCTGAGCAGGATGGGAAGGAGGTGACGTCCGGTCATCGGGCCAGCGAGCGCTTGCGCATAACGCTGGAGGAATTGGGGAAAGTGCGGTCACGAGGTTATGGGCGGCACTTACTGATGACACTAACAGCGTCGCCCATAACCTCGTGCCCGCGCAAAGCGTCACAGCGGTCACACGTGCACACAGTGCACGGCACCGCTACTGTGGAACAGCGCATGCGCGGGACCACGGGCACCCAGGGGCGGTGTCATGAGCTTTCAAAATCAGCGTTCGGGGGCGGCGTAATTATGCTGGAGGAACAGCAACGGACCCCAGGCAGCCCGCCCACATGGAAAATTTAAGAAATTTACATACGAAAAGGTACCAGTTTACAAAGTGTTTATTTTGGGATAAAAGGTGCCACAAAAACTATAGGAAGCTTCCTAGAATGCAGCCCAGGAGCTGCAGAGGGGGGAACTTTTAGCTTTATAGCTAAATTTCTGATGACAGGTTCCCTTTAAAGAGTAAATAGGCCCCAAGGAAAATCGCAGAACTATGGAAGAAAAAGAAGTGATCCGACATCGTTGATGCAAAAAAGTAATCTTTATTGTACAGGGTGAAAAAAGTGGGAATAATGTGACCACACAATAGTCAAAAGAGAGACACTCAATTCCCATACAGGAGATATACAGTTAGGTCCAGAAATATTTGGACAGTGACACAAGTTTTGTTATTTTAGCTGTTTACAAAAACATGTTCAGAAATACAATTCTATATATAATATGGGCTGAAAGTGCACACTCCCAGCTGCAATATGAGAGTTTTCACATCCAAATCGGAGAAAGGGTTTAGGAATCATAGCTCTGTAATGCATAGCCTCCTCTTTTTCAAGGGACCAAAAGTAATTGGACAAGGGACTCTAAGGGCTGCAATTAACTCTGAGGGCGTCTCCCTCGTTAACCTGTAACCAATGAAGTAGTTAAAAGGTCTGGGGTTGATTACAGGTGTGTGGTTTTGCATTTGGAAGCTGTTGCTGTGACCAGACAACATGCGGTCTAAGGAACTCTCAATTGAGGTGAAGCAGAACATCCTGAGGCTGAAAAAAAAGAAAAAATCCATCAGAGAGATAGCAGACATGCTTGGAGTAGCAAAATCAACAGTCGGGTACATTCTGAGAAAAAAGGAATTGACTGGTGAGCTTGGGAACTCAAAAAGGCCTGGGTGTCCACGGATGACAACAGTGGTGGATGATCGCCGCATACTTTCTTTGGTGAAGAAGAACCCGTTCACAACATCAACTGAAGTCCAGAACACTCTCAGTGAAGTAGGTGTATCTGTCTCTAAGTCAACAGTAAAGAAAAGACTCCATGAAAGTAAATACAAAGGGTTCACATCTAGATGCAAACCATTCATCAATTCCAAAAATAGACAGGCCAGAGTTACATTTGCTGAAAAACACCTCATGAAGCCAGCTCAGTTCTGGAAAAGTATTCTATGGACAGATGAGACAAAAATCAACTTGTACCAGAATGATGGGAAGAGAAAAGTTTGGAGAAGAAAGGGAACGGCACATGATCCAAGGCACACCACATCCTCTGTAAAACATGGTGGAGGCAACGTGATGGCATGGGCACGCATGGCTTTCAATGGCACTGGGTCACTTGTGTTTATTGATGACATAACAGCAGACAAGAGTAGCCGGATGAATTCTGAAGTGTACCGGGATATACTTTCAGCCCAGATTCAGCCAAATGCCGCAAAGTTGATCGGACGGCGCTTCATAGTACAGATGGACAATGACCCCAAGCATACAGCCAAAGCTACCCAGGAGTTCATGAGTGCAAAAAAGTGGAACATTCTGCAATGGCCAAGTCAATCACCAGATCTTAACCCAATTGAGCATGCATTTCACTTGCTCAAATCCAGACTTAAGACGGAAAGACCCACAAACAAGCAAGACCTGAAGACTGCGGCTGTAAAGGCCTGGCAAAGCATTAAGAAGGAGGAAACCCAGCGTTTGGTGATGTCCATGGGTTCCAGACTTAAGGCAGTGATTGCCTCCAAAGGATTCGCAACAAAATATTGAAAATAAAAATATTTTGTTTAGGTTTGGTTTATTTGTCCAATTACTTTTGACCTCCTAAAATGTGGAGTGTTTGTAAAGAAATGTGACAATTCCTACAATTTCTATCAGATATTTTTGTTCAAACCTTCAAATTAAACGTTACAATCTGCACTTGAATTCTGTTGTAGAGGTTTCATTTCAAATCCAATGTGGTGGCATGCAGAGCCCAACTCGCCAAAATTGTGTCACTGGCCAAAGATTTCTGGACCTAACTGTATGTATCAACGACCATATGTACGATATCAAAAATTATGACAAAAGCAAAGTGATATGGCAGATATAATATGGAATATAAACAGCCGATGTGGCCACAAAAAGGCTGTATAGACAGTAGGAATGGTAGTGTGGTATCTATAAAGAATATACAAACCTCCTCCGGTGTGTAATAATAATGGTCAGTACTATCAGTACTAAATACTAAAAAATATATTCAATATAAATAGCAATTGCTATGTGAGAGGGCTGTGGTGAATAGAGACACCAGATGACCAAGATAAACTGGTTGTTCTATATTATAATGCACCACAGTCCAAAGATAGCATATAGGTACGAACTTATAGGGAGGACCAAACCAGAGGAGAAAGCTAAGTCGCCTGATTAATGAAAAACAAATCAGCTACCATGAGGAATAGAAACTAGGGTAATAAGCAAACCCACAAAATCCTATGCTGTAATTACATTACCTGTATTAGCTGGGAATGGTCTCCACCCGACGGCCGTTTCGGCGTGAGCCTTCGTCAAGGATGCAGTGGGCTGACAACCTCTTACATGTATACAGGCAGGTTGTCAGTGATGGGGTGGGCTGACAACCTCTCACACGTATACAGGCAGGTTGTCAGTGATGGGGTGGGCTGACAACCTCTTACATGTATACAGGCAGGTTGTCAGTGATGGGGTGGGCTGACAGCCTCTCACATGTATACAGGCCGGTTGTCAGTGATGGGATGGATCACAACCTCTCACATGTATACAGGCAGGTTGTCAGTGATGGGGTGGGCTGACAACCTCTCACATGTATACAGGCCGGTTGTCAGTGATGGGATGGCTGACAACCTCTCACATGTATACAGGCAGGTTTTCAGTGATGGGGTGGGCTGACAACCTCTCACATGTATACAGGCAGGTTGTCAGTGATGGGGTGGGCTGATAACCTCTCACACGTATACAGGCCGGTTGTCAGTGATGGGATGGCTGACAACCTCTCACATGTATACAGGCAGGTTGTCAATGATGGGATGGCTGACAACCTCTCACATGTATACAGGCAGGTTGTCAATGATGGGATGGCTAACAACCTCTCACATGTATACAGGCAGGTTGTCAATGATGGGATGGATCACAACCTCTCACATGTATACAGGCAGGTTGTCAATGATGGGATGGATCACAACCTCTCACATGTATACAGGCAGGTTGTCAATGATGGGATGGCTGACAACCTCTCACATGTATACAGGCAGGTTGTCAATGATGGGATGGCTGATAACCTCTCACATGTATACAGGCAGGTTGTCAATGATGGGATGGCTAACAACCTCTCACATGTATACAGGCAGGTTGTCAGTGATGGGATGGCTGACAACCTCTCACATGTATACAGGCAGGTTGTCAATGATGGGATGGCTGACAACCTCTCATATGTATACAGGCAGGTTGTCAATGATGGGATGGCTGACAACCTCTCACATGTATACAGGCAGGTTGTCAATGATGGGATGGCTGACAACCTCTCATATGTATACAGGCAGGTTGTCAATGATGGGATGGCTGACAACCTCTCACATGTATACAGGCAGGTTGTCAATGATGGGATGGCTGACAACCTCTCACATGTATACAGGCAGGTTGTCAATGATGGGATGGCTGACAACCTCTCACATGTATACAGGCAGGTTGTCAATGATGGGATGGCTGACAACCTCTCACATGTATACAGGCAGGTTGTCAGTGATGGGATGGCTGACAACCTCTCACATGTATACAGGCAGGTTGTCAGTGATGAGGCGGGCTGACAACCTCTCACATGTATACAGGCAGGTTGTCAATGATGGGATGGCTGACAACCTCTCACATGTATACAGGCAGGTTGTCAATGATGGGAGGCTGACAACCTCTCACATGTATACAGGCAGGTTGTCAATGATGGGATGGCTGACAACCTCTCACATGTATACAGGCAGGTTGTCAGTGATGAGGCGGGCTGACAACCTCTCACTTGTATACAGGCAGGTTTTCAATGATGGGATGGATCACAACCTCTCACATGTATACAGGCAGGTTGTCAATGATGGGATGGCTGACAACCTCTCACATGTATACAGGCAGGTTGTCAATGATGGGATGGCTGACAACCTCTCACATGTATACAGGCAGGTTGTCAATGATGGGATGGCTGACAACCTCTCACATGTATACAGGCAGGTTGTCAGTGATGAGGCGGGCTGACAACCTCTCACATGTAGACAGGCAGGTTGTCAATGATGGGATGGCTGACAACCTCTCACATGTATACAGGCAGGTTGTCAATGATGGGATGGATCACAACCTCTCACATGTATACAGGCAGGTTGTCAATGATGGGATGGCTGACAACCTCTCACATGTATACAGGCAGGTTGTCAATGATGGGATGGCTGACAACCTCTCACATGTATACAGGCAGGTTGTCAATGATGGGATGGCTGACAACCTCTCACATGTATACAGGCAGGTTGTCAGTGATGAGGCGGGCTGACAACCTCTCACATGTATACAGGCAGGTTGTCAATGATGGGATGGCTGACAACCTCTCACATGTATACAGGCAGGTTGTCAATGATGGGATGGCTGATAACCTCTCACATGTATACCGGCAGGTTGTCAATGATGGGATGGCTGACAACCTCTCACATGTATACAGGCAGGTTGTCAATGATGGGATGGCTGACAACCTCTCACATGTATACAGGCAGGTTGTCAATGATGGGATGGCTGACAACCTCTCACATGTATACAGGCAGGTTGTCAGTGATGAGGCGGGCTGACAACCTCTCACATGTATACAGGCAGGTTGTCAATGATGGGATGGCTGACAACCTCTCACATGTATACAGGCAGGTTGTCAATGATGGGATGGCTGACAACCTCTCACATGTATACAGGCAGGTTGTCAATGATGGGATGGCTGACAACCTCTCACATGTATACAGGCAGGTTGTCAGTGATGGCGCGGGCTGACAAGCTCTCACATGTATACAGGCAGGTTGTCAGTGATGGGATGGCTGACAACCTCTCACATGTATACAGGCAGGTTGTCAGTGATGGGATGGCTGACAACCTCTCACATGTATACAGGCAGGTTGTCAATGATGGGATGGCTGACAATCTCTCACATGTATACAGGCAGGTTGTCAATGATGGGATGGCTGACAACCTCTCACATGTATACAGGCAGGTTGTCAATGATGGGATGGCTGACAACCTCTCACATGTATACAGGCAGGTTGTCAATGATGAGATGGCTGACAACCTCTCACATGTATACAGGCAGGTTGTCAATGATGGGATGGCTGACAACCTCTCACATGTATACAGGCAGGTTGTCAATGATGGGATGGCTGACAACCTCTCACATGTATACAGGCAGGTTGTCAGTGATGGGATGGCTGACAACCTCTCACATGTATACAGGCAGGTTGTCAATGATGGGATGGCTGACAACCTCTCACATGTATACAGGCAGGTTGTCAGTGATGGGATGGCTGACAACCTCTCACATGTATACAGGCAGGTTGTCAGTGATGGGGTGGCTGATAACCTCTCACATGTATACAGGCAGGTTGTCAGTGATGGGATGGCTGACAACCTCTCACATGTATACAGGCAGGTTGTCAGTGATGGGATGGCTGACAACCTCTCACATGTATACAGGCAGGTTGTCAATGATGGGATGGCTGACAACCTCTCACATGTATACAGGCAGGTTGTCAGTGATGGGGTGGCTGATAACCTCTCACATGTATACAGGCAGGTTGTCAGTGATGGGGTGGCTGATAACCTCTCACATGTATACAGGCAGGTTGTCAGTGATCAGGCCGGAAAACATAAGATTCCTCTTCCGAAAAGGCTATAGGTACTACAAAGCCCTAGATGATCCTGCTGGGGGTCCGACCTCTCCTGGTCTGCCATATTTACCTCTTGATTTCCAGCTTCGCCTTTCTCAGCCCGCGCTGTGCTGAGGACGCGCAGAGGGCAATTGGCAAAATGAACGGCCTCGTCTTCCAAGGTTATTGCATATCGTGCAAAGTGTGTCACGAGGAGAATCCTCCCGGGAGGACACGGGGACGGTGGAAGACCCCGCAGAGGCGGTGTAAGGACATGAGGCCTGCAGATCGGGGTGAGCACAGTACCAGTCACTGATATTACAGCCCCGCTCTCTTGTTCCAGGCCAGTGTCATAAAATCTGAGCCCGGAGACTCCAGGTGAGGACACCTGCCTTTGTGTGATTTGCATTTTCTTCGTTTTTTTCACCCGAGCTGCTTTTTCCACTTGCAGGAGAGAGAGCAAGATCTACATGGACAACCTCCCTACTGATGTCATCACAGACACCTCAAGGCTGACATGGCTGACAATAGAAAACAATAGCCTGTTACTCATATTCTTCTTATTTCAGGTAGACCTACTTCTGTTTGAGAGGTACAGACCTATGTCGGTGCAGAGGAAATGTCACTTGGAAATACAGTACTGCATCATGTGTTCATACAGTACCCTGATTATCTGATGTGCCGGACTGTCGCCGGTATCTGTCTACAGGGGGCTGCAAAAAGGCCTTGTGCCTCGCACACTACATAGGAGGCCTATCTTTCTCATAAACTGATATGCCGAATTATTGCGGTTCCCAAATCATTCGGCATGTATAGATAACGGATCCTCCATACATCACCACTGTGCTGTAATACTGCGCTGGCCTCTGCGCGGTTCTCTGCCATCTCCTCCATGCAGAGGTAATTCATGTTACAAAGACCGCCATCCTCTGACATGAAGGGTAACACTGGAACCTCTCATCTGGCTCTCTACATTTAAATGGGTTTCATTTCTTTTAGTACTGAAGCGGTTAAATGACAGTTTTCCTCTTGCAGCAGTTCCTAGCTGGGTGTGTCAGCTACACTCACTTTGTAGTCACACCCTTCAGGTTTAAATAATGGTGTATCCCAGCAAACCCTGCTGAAGATACAAAGTCAGTTGGTCTCTAGCCGCCTTGGAGGAAGGTTCTGCTGAACAAGTTTCCTGCTCTCAGGCTTTATCCTTTTGTTGCTTTCCTCCCATTTGTCTCACCTTTCCTTGTGTCTGGTTAGTGCAGTGGTGGGGTCTAGTGTACCTCACCTGCCCTTCACTGGTCAGGGCACCTATAGGGTCTTCTTAGGGTCCCAGGTTCCTGTTCGGCAGCAGTTGCGGAGACTGTATAGGGACTAGCCAGGAGAGTAAGGAGAGCTGTAGGTGAGGGTAGGAGGAGTCCCACCATCGCCTCTCACTAGTTCCAGGGCCCCCCGCTGTTATTGTGTCCCCTTTGTTTGTTGTGTTTTGTTGCATGTCAGACGAACGTAGGTCTGAATGGTCCCGCCATGCTTGTCTTACCCGCAAGCGTGACAGGCACTTTCTGTATACCAAGGCATCACTGTGTATGCTGCTCTACTCCCCTGTGTGTTGCCCTGTTGGATCATTTATGGTGGGATGAACAAAACAGCCAGGCCCATGGCAGAAGCACTAATGTGAGGCCCCCTATAAAGATCCTGTCTTTGAGACTTGGCATCGTGGAGGTGAAAACCTCTGATGTCGTCCGGATGGTCAGTCATCTTAACATCTCCATGTTTAAAGGATGCCGGCTGAACCTGACACCAGTAGCCTGAGACAGCCTGAGAAAGAAGAGGATCCTCTTCCGCTGATCACCTGTCGTCCTCCGCTGGTACCTCCCTTCGTCGTCCTCCTCCGGTTCATCCTGTCCCTCCTCTTTCGCCAGTTCCTCCTGTCATCCTCCTTTTCTGCTTCCTCACATCTTCCTCCTTTGCCGCTTCCTCCCGTCGTTATGCTCCTTCATCCCTTCCACCTGTCCTCCTCCTTCACTGCTTTGTAGCCTTCCACCTTCACCGCTTCCTCCCATTGTCGTCCTCCTTCGCCGCTTCCTCCTGTCTCTTTTACTTCTTGGGTTCCTCTCATTTTTCCCCTTTGCTGATTTCTCCCGTCATCCTCCTCCTTCGCCGCTTACTCTCGTCGTCCTCCTCCTTCACCGCTTAAGGGGGTGTTACACGCAGCGATATCGCTGGTGAAAGCACCCACCCCGGTCGGTTGTGCGTCACGGGCAAATCGCTGCCCGTGGCGCACAATATCGTTCGGAGCCGTCACACAGAACTTACCTGCCTAGCGACGACGCTGTTGCAGGCGAACCGCCTCCTTTCTAAGGGGGCGGCTCGTGCCGCGTCAGCGGCGTCACTAAGTGGCCACCCAATAGAAGCGGAGGGGCGGAGATGAGCGGGACGTAACATCCCGCCCACCTCCTTCCTTCCACATTGCCGGCGGCCGCAGGTAAACTGTAGTTCATCGTTCCGGAGGTGTCACACGTAGCGATGTGTGCTGCCGCAGGAACGACGAACAACCTGCGAGCTCAAGAATCAACGATTTTTTGAAAAAGAATGACGTGTCAACGATGGACGATAAGGTGAGTATTTTCCATCGTTAACAGTCACTCCTTGCTGTCACACGCAACGACGTCGCTAACAATGCCGGATGGGCGTCACGGAATCCGTGACCCCGGCGATATATCGTTAGATCCGTCGTTGCGTGTAACGGGGCCTTTACTCCCGTCGTCTTCCTCCTTTGCCGCTTTCTCACATCCTTCGCCCGCTCCTGTTAGTGACTGCAGTGTGTGTATGTGACACACGTATTAAGGCCCCGTTACACGCAACGAGATCACTAACGAAATATCGCTGGGGTCATAGAATTCGTGACGCACATCCGGCCTCGTTAGTGACGTCGTTGCGTGTGACACTTACGAGCGACCGCTAACAATCCCAAGTAGTCACAAAATCGTTGATTGTTGACATGTCATTCATTTTCCAAATATCGTTGCTCTTTCTGGACGCAGGTTGTTCGTCGTTCCTGCGGCAGCACACATCGCTATGTGTGACACCCCGGGAACGACGAACAACAGCGTTCCTGCGTCCTCCGACAATGAGGTGGGAGTGACGTTCATGCGGCTGCTCTCCGCCGCTCCGCTTCTACTGGTGGCCCGCTGTGTGACGTCGCTGTGACGCCGCACAAACCGCCCCCTAAAAAAGAGGTTGTTCGCCGGCCGGTCGTTAGGAAGGTAAGTTCGTGTGACGCTTACCTGCGATATTGTTCTCCACGGGCAGCGATTTGCCCGTGGCGCACGAACGACGGGGGCGGGTGCTATCGCTAGCGACATTGCTAGCGATGTCGCTGCGTGTAAAACGGCCTTAAGTCTGGCGGACTGTTAGGCAGTTGGGTCTGTAGCTGCCATGATCAGGGTTTGCATACTCTCCTTCGACAGTGGGCAGGTGTAGACCGGACGCAGCCTACATGGGTGGTCCTCATGTAAGGGGTCAGCACCTGCCCCTGAGTCAGGTGAAACATAATCTGGCATCTTTCTGTTGTGTTCTTCAGTAAACGGACAAAGACGTGTCATGGCTGACAAGAACCCGCTGCTCATCCCTTTGGAGATGAGGTGCGTCAAGATACAAACACAATAACTCCTTCTTAACATCGGTCGACTCGTTACTAATTTTACAGTGCAGCGCCCCCTAAAGGCGAGTAATGTTTAAATTAACATGTTAATTATAGTTTCCCCACCATATGGCAGTATTGTCGATGTGGCCACCTGCTGAGTTCTTATTTTTCGGCTGTGCAGTGACTTTTCTCCCAATTTGTTACTCAAGGGACTCGTATCTGACTGCCATGTTTAGAGGATTCTTCGGGGGCCTGACATTGATTCTTGTAGGCCCTGACATTGAAGAATTACTGGGAACCATGGTGACGGACAAATCTGTGGCATGAGCACCCAAAAGATGAGCTATGTCCCTAGTATTATCTTGTGATGATGGGCTCTGCTCGTACCCGGGCATCGATGGTGAGAGCTGCTTCACATAAGCAGGAGCTTACCTGAGGTTTCCATCACTCGCATCTCTACATTCATCTGTCCTCTTAACCCCGTAAGTATCTGAGATGTAATACGTTTCCTCCAAAGTACAGCAGTGGTGGCTTTACACCATTGTATCCGTTGCTCGACATTGCACTCGGTGGTGTAAGGCTGGGCGCTGCGCTCGGTGGTGTAAGGCTGGGTGCTGCGCTCAGTGGTGTAAGGCTGGGCGCTGCGCTCGGTGGTGTAAGGCTGAGCGCTGCGCTCGGTGGTGTAAGGCTGGGCGCTGCGCTCGGTGGTGTAAGGCTGGGTGCTGCGCTCAGTGGTGTAAGGCTGGGCGCTGCGCTCAGTGGTATAAGGCTGGGTGCTGCACTTGATGGTGTAAGGCTGGGCGCTGTGCTCTGTGGTGCAATGCTGGGCACTGCACTCTGTAAACATTCCGCTCAAAAATAAAGTTATAAGTGATAAAGTGCTATGTGCAAATGTGCCGCCCCCGTGCCGGCAGCCTGCCGCTGCTCGGGTCCGGACCTTCCGGTGGGTGGCTCGAGGGTCCCGGACCCGGGGGATCCCGCGGACTCTCCGAATGAAAAGGGTTTGGGGGCGGTGGATGTAGGACGTATTTGTACGGGCTGGGCTGTACTAGGTTCGTGACGCCACCCACGGTATGTGGTGAGTTTGGACACCACCGCTGCAGTTACAGGGCACCCGGGGGAGATGTTGTGCAGCAAGTTGTTAACCCCTCCGTGGGCAGGGATGGTGGCCCCGGGACCCGTTGGGATTCGCTGGTGCAGGGAGATGGGCGACCGCAGGGTACTGGTGTACTCACTAGTGAAGGAAACACACGAGTCTCTGGTAAACCAAGGTGATGGTGGTCGGTGCTCGCAGCCGGCTGCGTTCTGCTCTCCCAACTGGCTGGTGGTCTCTGTCTTTCTCCTGCACTTTTGTGTGATGGTGGACTGCCTGTGCTTGCAACTTCAGGAGTCCGCTCCCGGCTGGATGTGGCCTAAGGAGCCCTTGCCCGCAGACGCTGACCCGTGGGATCTCTGAGCCCTGTAGGTGGGCTGTTATCCCCCTCGGTGGGCTGTTGCCTTCAATCAGGGCTTTAGGTGGGACAGGACCTCTAGTCCTGGCCTCAATCAGTTAATTAACCAGTTCCAGTCGCTTCTGGACCTAGCTTCAGGGTCTGAGTACCCCCCTGTGTGCTCCGGTTTCCGGGTCGGATCCCCGGGTCGGTACCGGCGGGCCACTACCCTATACCGGTCCACCTCGTTGCCACCGAGCCATCTTCCCGGCTCCTGCAGACGGAGACCGCCGTCTGCCTCCTAGCCAAAGGCACCAGGGCTCCTACCCTGGCACCTGTAAGTTTACTTCAGGCCTGACACACAGGCCTGACCTCCACTCTCCTTCAACTCTCAAACTGATCTCCCTGTCGACTCTCTGTTTTCCCGCCCCTGGGCTGTCTAGACTCCTTGGTGGGCATCTTCCAACCGCCTGCTTCCGCCCCCTGGTGTGTCCATCTAGCCCTGAGGGGGCTGACTAGGGTTTTAAGGTCGGCTGATGTCACCTGTGAGGGAAAGGTGTAGTGCAGGGGCCTATCTGTGACTACCTGGCCCGGCCAGGGCGTCACACAAAACAATAGCAGCAATGGGTAGGCTGATAGAGCTCAAATATAAAATACAGAGTAGATAGTATTAATTCCCTTCAACAGATTGTTAGAGTATAACATGGCAGCTTCACAAGAAAAAATATGATAAATCCAAACAAAAGTTGCATACCAGAATGAATTTGGTACAAAGTTCCCTCCAAGTACTGGTGACCGCTAGTGGGAGAAGTTTGCCCTGTGCCCACCATTGTATCAGTTGCGCTCTGTGGCGCGAGGCTAGGCGTTGGGCTCTGTGGCGCGAGGCTGGGCGTTGGGCTCTGTGGCACGAGGCTGGGCATTGGGCTCTGTGGCGCGAGGCTAGGCGTTGGGCTCTGTGGCGTGAGGCTGGGCGTTGGGCTCTGTGGCGCGAGGCTGGGCATTGTGCTCTGTGGCGCGAGGCTGGGTGTTGCGCTCTGTGGCGCGAGGCTGGACGTTGGGCTCTGTGGCGCGAGGCTGGGCATTGGGCTCTGGTGCAAGGCTGGGCGTTGGGCTTTCTGGCGCAAGGCTGGGCGTTGGGCTCTGTGGCGCAAGGCTGGGCGTTGTGCTCTGTGGCGCGAGGCTGGGTCATGGGCTCTGTGGCGCAAGGCAGGGCGTTGCGCTCTGTGGCACGAGGCTGGGCGTTGGGCTCTGTGTGCAAGGCTGGGTGTTGGGCTCTGTGGCGCAAGGCTGGGCGTTGTGCTCTGTGGCGCGAGGCTGGGTCATGGGCTCTGTGGCGCAAGGCAGGGCGTTGCGCTCTGTGGCACGAGGCTGGGCGTTGGGCTCTGTGTGCGAGGCTGGGCATTGGGCTCTGTGGCGCAAGGCTGGGCGTTGGGCTTTCTAGCGCAAGGCTGGGCGTTGGGTTCTGTGGCGCAAGGCTGGGCGTTGTGCTCTGTAGCGCGAGGCTGGGCGTTGGGCTCTGTGGCGCGAGGCTAGGCGTTGGGCTCTGTGGCGCGATGCTGGGTGTTGGGCTCTGTGGCGCGAGGTTGGGCGTTGGGCTCTGTGGCGCGAGGCTGGGCGTTGGGCTCTGTGGTGCGAGGCTGGGCGTTGGGCTCTGTGGTGCGAGGCTGGGCATTGGGCTCTGTGGCGCGAGGTTGGGCGTTGGGCTCTGTGGCGCAATGCTGGGCGCTGGGCTCTGTGGCGCGAGGCTGGATGTTGGGCTCTGTGGCGCAAGGCTGGTGTTGGGCTCTGTGGCGCAAGGCTGGGCGTTGGGATTTCTGGCGCGAGGCTGGGCGTTGGGCTCTGTGGCGTAAGGCTGGGCGTTGGGCTCTGTGGCGTAAGGCTGGGCGTTGGGCTCTGTGGCGTAAGGCTGGGCGTTGGGCTCTGTGGCGTAAGGCTGGGCGTTGGGCTCTGTGGCGTAAGGCTGGGCGTTGGGCTCTGTGGCGTAAGGCTGGGCGCTGGGCTCTGTGGCGCGAGGCTGGGCGTTGGGCTCTGTGGCGCGAGGCTGGGCGTTGGGCTCTGTGGCGCGAGGCTGGGTGCAGCTGCTCGGTGCCACACCTTAATATAGTATGTTGTTAGGTCACTGTTATCTGGTGGGCCTGAGGGTGACGGGAAACGCCCATCACCCATATTCCAGAGCGCTCACCCTGTATTCATCCTGAAGGTCTCCATTCTCCTGGAGGAAGACTGACTCCATGCGACGCTGCGTCCGTCCGGATTCTCGGCTCTTCTGTCACCTTGTTCCCCTGTATCGATTTCTCCTCACATGGAGCTGATGAAGGATCGGTTGTTTTCTCGTTACAATTTTGTTCATGCAATAAATGGAATGGTTGTGGCCGCCGGCATATAGTGCCCTTCGTCACTGACAGGTGATCTCCCCACAATGCTCCGTGTCCCCTTATATCGTCTGCTCCAATTTTACCCAGTACGTTTGCTGGCCTGGCCTAGCATTGAGCGCTGCCTTATTCTTTATGGCAGACGTGGACCCCACAATGCCTGAGGGGTAAAGCGGGCTTTACACACTGCGATATCGGTCCCGATATCGCTAGTGTGGGTACCCGCCCCCATCTGTTGCGCGACACGGGCAAATCGCTGCCCGTACCGCACAACATCGCCCAGAGCCGTCACACATACTTACCTGCCCGGCGACGTCGCTGTGACCGGCGAATCGCCTCCTTTCTAAGGGGGCGGTCCGTGCGGCGTCACAGCGACGTCACTGAGCGGCCGCCCAATAGCAGCGGAGGGGCGGAGCTGAGCGGGACGTAACATCCCGCCCACCTCCTTCCTTCCGCATAGCGGCCGGGAGGCAGGTAAGGAACTCTCCTCGTAATTGCGGTGTCACACGGAGCGATGTGTGCTGCCGCAGTAACGATTTTTGAGAATGGACCCCCATGTCACCGATGAGCGATTTTGCACGTCTTTGCAATGATGCAAAATCGCTCATCGGTGTCACACGCAACGGCATCACTAATGCGGCCGGATGAGCGTCACCAATTACGTGACCCCAACGAGTTCGCATTAGCGATGTCGTAGCGTGTAAAGCCCCCTTAAGTGTATCCGGACCACTGTGTGAGAATCCGACCTGTTGTGTCCACAGTTCGCACGCCACTGGTAACATAGCTCATAACGATTCATCTACAATGTGCACCACCTCCTCCTTCTGCTCTGGGGAAACCTATAGTCACATTGTTACAGCGGCCGTGCGTCTCCGTGGGGCCCCAGAAGCGATGATGACTCATCAGATCAGTGTAAATCCACAGAGGACGGCCGACTGCTGCTCGAGGAGGAGGAGGGAGATGTGACCTCACCGATCCAGGGAATATCCTCAGCACTCACTGCACTCATCATCCAACAGAGAGAGAACGCTGCCCCCAAACGAAGCCCATCACTCATAGATGATGGGAAATGAGCCCCCTCCTAAGCAGACCCCAGTATTCACTGCTCGTCCACTAAATGCAGACTATCAACCTGCCTGAATAAAAAGATATGATTGACTCTGTTAGCTGGCCTATTCATATCTCACCACAGAAGGAAAATATTCAAAGGGGCGACTCGTTAACATCACATAAAAGCTCCGATCTCTAGTGATAGGCGGTGTTCTCAGTGATGTCACCGCTGATCTCTGGTGATGGATAGGAGGTGTTCTCAGTGATGTCACCGCTGATCTCTGGTGATGGATAGGAGGTGTTCTCAGTGATGTCACTGCTGATCTCTGGTGATGGATAGGAGGTGTTCTCAGTGATGTCACCGCTGATCTCTGGTGATGGATAGGAGGTGTTCTCAGTGATGTCACCGCTGATCTCTGGTGATGGATAGGCGGTGTTCTCAGTGATGTCACTGCTGATCTCTGGTGATGGATAGGTGGTGTTCTCAGTGATGTCACCTCTGATCTCTGGTGATGGATAGGCGGTGTTCTCAGTGATGTCACCGCTGATCTCTGGTGATGGATAGGCGGTGTTCTCAGTGATTTCACCTCTGATCTCTGGTGATGGATAGGAGGTGTTCTCAGTGATGGCACCTCTGATCTCTAGTGATGGATAGGAGGTGTTCTCAGTGATGTCACCGATGATCTCTGGTGATGGATAGGCGGTGTTCTCAGTGATGTCACTGCTGATCTCTGGTGATGGATAGGCGGTGTTCTCAGTGATGTCACTGCTGATCTCTGGTGATGGATAGGCGGTGTTCTCAGTGATGTCACCGCTGATCTCTGGTGATGGATAGGAGGTGTTCTCAGTGATGTCATTGCTGATCTCTGGTGATGGATAGTCGGTGTTCTCAGTGATGTCACTGCTGATCTCTGGTGATGGATAGGAGGTGTTCTCAGTGATGTCACCGCTGATCTCTGGTGATGGATAGGCGGTGTTCTCAGTGATGTCACTGCTGATCTCTGGTGATGGATAGGCGGTGTTCTCAGTGATGTCACCGATGATCTCTGGTGATGGATAGGAGGTGTTCTCAGTGATGTCACTGCTGATCTCTGTTGATGGATAGGCGGTGTTCTCAGTGATGTCACTGCTGATCTCTGGTGATGGATAGGCGGTGTTCTCAGTGATGTCACCGCTGATCTCTGGTGATGGATAGGAGGTGTTCTCAGTGATGTCACTGCTGATCTCTGGTGATGGATAGGAGGTGTTCTCAGTGATGTCACTGCTGATCTCTGTTGATGGATAGGCGGTGTTCTCAGTGATGTCACTGCTGATCTCTGGTGATGGATAGGCGGTGTTCTCAGTGATGTCACCGCTGATCTCTGGTGATGGATAGGAGGTGTTCTCAGTGATGTCACTGCTGATCTCTGGTGATGGATAGGAGGTGTTCTCAGTGATGTCACTGCTGATCTCTGGTGATGGATAGGAGGTGTTCTCAGTGATGTCACTGCTGATCTCTGGTGATGGATAGGAGGTGTTCTCAGTGATGTCACTGCTGATCTCTGGTGATGGATAGGAGGTGTTCTCAGTGATATCTCCGCTGATCTCTGGTGATGGATAGGAGGTGTTCTCAGTGATATCTCCGCTGATCTCTGGTGATGGATAGGAGGTGTTCTCAGTGATATCTCCGCTGATCTCTGGTGATGGATAGGAGGTGTTCTCAGTGATGTCACTGCTGATCTCTGGTGATGGATAGGCGGTGTTTTCAGGGATATCACCGCTGATCTCTGGTGATGGATAGGCGGTGTTCTCAGTGATGTCACCGCTGATCTCTGGTGATGGATAGGCGGTGTTCTCAGTGATGTCACCGCTGATCTCTGGTGATGGATAGGCGGTGTTCTCAGTGATGTCACCGCTGATCTCTGGTGATGGATAGGAGGTGTTCTCAGTGATGTCACCGCTGATCTCTGGTGATGGATGTGACGACATGGACTCTCATGGATTAAAGTTTCTTAAAATCCAGCCAGACAGCATGATAGATTGTCTATAGACGGGGGAGAAGTCCCTCATTGTTTTTACAAGACTCTTGTTGACTCAATGTAATTGTGTTGGCCACTGAAAGCCAGACGTATTGTTCTCCAGACATTTCCAGTAACCATTGTATTGTAGTTGTGTATTGATAATGTAATTACCTTAGTAGCCATTGTCTAGTCGGTGACTTGCCGACTCCATGTAGATATACTGAGTCTTTCTATGCACATCATTTAAATGAACATTATCCATGCAGCTTGAAATTCATCCAATGGGAGAAGCAATCTTGTCCAACCAATCGATGAGGACGCAGTGTATCCTAAGGGAAAGTTATGGCTATAAAAGGGACTTCCTTAAGCCACCAGGGTTGATGAAGGTTGATGGATGCTGATGGATCCAGTCTAAGCTCTTTGGAGCTGACTAGAGGATCAGGATATCTTATGGCTTCAATCTAGGGACTCCGGTTCCGGTTGGAGACCATATCCACAGCCTAGGGATTTCGACTCCGGCTGCCAGGATTGTAACGTCATACCAGGACTACCTAAGAAGGACACTCAGATTGGGACAGTTCAGTCACCTGTTACAGACTTTGCAGACCTCACACAGCTTCCTGAATCTGGCATTATTCCTTTCTCGGTGGGTGCCCGCCAAAAGCGGGGTGCTGCTGGACTGGAGTAAGCGGCCCTGGAAGCTCTGAGGCATGGACATTCTAAATCCCTGGTGAGCCAGCGGAAGGGTGAGACTCTGTTGCCTGTTACATTTGTGTGTTTTGCTGGTTATGTGTTATGTGCCGTTAATTGTTTGGGGATCCAATAAAGTCTAATTATTGTGGTTCCCTCACCCTGTGTTGTCTGAGTAGTGTTACGCCCACGGTTAAGGAGGCCGGCGTTCAGTTGGGATGAGCCCTGAGCCACGCTGTCTTTCTAAAGGCGGCTGGGCCAGAGGACGAGAGCACCCACTCAGCCCCGTGTCTCCACAATTGGTGGCAGCGGTGGGATACTACTCAGCCTGGTTTACCCAGGGGAGCTGCAGCGGACTGGTGTTTTCGGACACCGTCCAGGGCTCAACAACCAGGGAGGCACATAAGCATACCCAGCAGGCCATAGGGGAGGCATTCAGGTTTCGGACGCTGCCATGTCCAACCCCACCAGCTCAGCCATGGGACAAGGACAAGAGAGGAGTTACGACCGCTGCAGTAAATGGATGCTACAGGATCTGTGCCAGAGGCGAAAGCTTATCTACTGGAACGCTGAGACTCGGTCAGCCTTGATCCAGAAATTAGTCCATTGGGATGCCCAGAATGATGCAGAGGACGATGAGGATCCCGCCGATATTGACCCAGAGGATTTAAACTATGTGCCACATCATGGATCTAGTGACAATTGGGAATCAACTGTGTCCAAAATGGCCCAAGCCTCAGCATTGTTGGATGCATTGGGGCCTAGATCCTCAAGAGAAGAGAGGGCTTATGTTCTGGAATATGTTTATGGGATTCCAGCTGCAGTACTGCTAACACCAGCCGGTCGAGAAGGATGGTCCCGCTACCCAGCAGAAGCTGCGCCAAAACAAAAGACTACAAACAGGGCCTGTGACTCGCCCAATCTATGGCGCTGTTATACATGTGGGCGCAATGGACATATAGATAAAGATTGTCTCCAAAACCGAGGCCGCATGCTTGGAGCCCGTCTGCCACTCCAACCAGTCAACATATGCCGAGATGAACCAACGAGACCTGAGGAATGCTACTCCCAAGAAACACCAATAGCTGAGGAAGTGTTTTATCCAGTCCACACCCTACGGCAGGCCGGACACCGTACACCAGCCAACCTCCATCCCCACATCCAGACGGTCAAGGTCGGTGATATACAAGCTCAGGGACTTCGAGACATTGGATCTTCCATCACTCTGGTAAGCCCAGTTATTGTTTCTCCAGAAGACCCTGTACCAGATTCCCAATTATCCATCTCCCTGGGTGAGGGCCAGCGCTCAGACGTCCCTCTGGCATGTGTGCAGTTGGACCTAAAAACCGACCAGGGAGAGTTCGAGGTGGAGCTTGTGGATAGCCTCCCCACACCTGGTATTTTGGGGACCATCCAGGAAGTTATCGATGTGGGGATTGTGAACAGCCTCCCCATACCTGACATTGTGGAGACTGACCAGAGCAAGGCTGATGTGGAGCTTATGGACACCGTCCCCACACCAGTTATTTCGGGAAAGGACCAGAGAGAGGTTGATGTGAGACTTGTGAACAGCCTCCCCACACCTGTCATTGTGGAGACTAATCAGAGCAAGGCTGATGTGGAGCTTATGGACACCGTCCCCACACCAGTTACTTTGGGGTCTGACCAGGAAGAGGTCCATATGGAGTTTATGGACAGCCTCCCCACACCTGTTGTTTCGGGGACTAGCCAGGAGGAAGTTGAAGTGGGTTCATTGATGGCCCCACCAAGCCTGTTGTTTCGGATACCACTCAAAGGGAAGTGAAAGTGGGGCTTGTGAATTACCTGCTCACACCAGTCATTTTGGAGAATGACCTAGGACAAGGACTATCCAGTCAGTTTGAAGAAGCCATCACCCACCTCCAAGCCAAGCAGGACCCTGATGTGGATCTTTCTAACATCTTTTCCAGGGATAGTTTGCATTCCCGGTCTCCATCATCCACTTCTGAGCCAAGAACCGTGAGTAAGCCTAACCACACTGTGGCTATTGACTGGGGCAGGATTGATAGTGGGAGATTTGTGCAGGCCCAACTCATGGACCCCACCTTAGTGCTTGTCCACAATATGGCTGCTCAACTTGGGGGAGGTAATCAGGGGGAGGTGTATAGATGCAAGCCTCTGTTGCTGACCTCACCATTAAAAAGGACAATGCCGTCAAGAGGAGAAGGATGATCGGAAGCCTATCATGTCTGGCTAATATTAAGAAGGGGGAGGAATGTGACGACATGGACTCTCATGGGTTAAAGTTTCTTAAAATCCAGCCAGACAGCATGATAGATTGTCTATAGACGGGGGAGAAGTCCCTCATTGTTTTTACAAGACTCTTGTTGACTCAATGTAATTGTGTTGGCCACTGAAAGCCAGAGACGTATTGTTCTCCAGACATTTCCAGTAACCATTGTATTGTAGTTGTGTATTGATAATGTAATTACCTTAGTAGCCATTGTCTAGTCGGTGACTTGCCGACTCCATGTAGATATACTGAGTCTTTCTATGCACATCATTTAAATGAACATTATCCATGCAGCTTGAAATTCATCCAATGGGAGAAGCAATCTTGTCCAACCAATCGATGAGGACGCAGTGTATCCTAAGGGAAAGTTATGGCTATAAAAGGGACTTCTTTAAGCCACCAGGGTTGATGAAGGTTGATGGATGCTGATGGATCCAGTCTAAGCTCTTTGGAGCTGACTAGAGGATCAGGATATCTTATGGCTTCAATCTAGGGACTACGGTTCCGGTTGGAGACCATATCCACAGCCTAGGGATTTTGACTCCGGCTGCCAGGATTGTAACGTCATACCAGGACTACCTAAGGAGGACACTCAGGTTGGGACAGTTCAGTCACCTGTTACAGACTTTGCAGACCTCACACAGCTTCCTGAATCTGGCATTATTCCTTTCTCGGTGGGTGCCCGCCAAAAGCGGGGTGCTGCTGGACTGGAGTAAGCGGCCCTGGAAGCTCTGAGGCATGGACATTCTAAATCCCTGGTGAGCCAGCGGAAGGGTGAGACTCTGTTGCCTGTTACATTTGTGTGTTTTGCTGGTTATGTGTTATGTGCCGTTAATTGTTTGGGGATCCAATAAAGTCTAATTATTGTGGTTCCCTCACCCTGTGTTGTCTGAGTAGTGTTACGCCCACGGTTAAGGAGGTCGGCGTTCAGTTGGGATGAGCCCTGAGCCACGCTGTCTTTCTAAAGGCGGCGGGTTTTAGTGGACGAGAGCACCCACTGAGCCCCGTGTCTCCACAATGGATAGGAGGTGTGCTCAGTGATGTCACCGCTGATCTCTGGTGATGGATAGGCGGTGTTCTCAGTGATGTCACTGCTGATCTCTGGTGATGGATAGGCGGTGTTCTCAGTGATGTCACCGCTGATCTCTGGTGATGGATAGGCGGTGTTCTCAGTGATGTCACCGCTGATCTCTGGTGATGGATAGGAGGTGTTCTCAGTGATGTATTTAAACACAGAGCACAAGAGTCTTTAGATTCACCAAGATATAGAAATACCCCATAGACACCGTAATGAAAATGTATAAAACATTTTATTTAATAGCGCACAGGGTATTACAAAATATACAGAACAACAATCATGAAAAACCGGAATGGGTAGGTGAAGGAAGAGGGGAGAACCCCGCGTGACCCAGGATAGATGTCAAGTATTCTATAGGACCTGCTGATACAGATATATATTATTGTAGTAACCTCATGCCCCTAGGAAGGGCCCACATGGGGGCCGGGGATCCATTGTGCCGCTAGTTAATGGCCCAATACATAAACTTATGGCCTTCTATCAGGCCATACCTCAAATATAACTGCAGGCCTATATATAAGACTGGCACAATGGCCAAAGTTCACATTACAACTAGGCTATAACCTCATATGCAATTCAGAGGTGCCCAGACAGTGTCGCATTAATCACTAATAAGGCATGAGGGCTTACCACAAACAGGCAGAACGTCCGGGAATCCTGGAGGGCACGTGGGGACCGACGTCCCAACACGTGTTTTGTCAAGTGCTTCGTCGGGGGACGATAGTTAAAAAGTGCAGGAAGTGGGGTTTAAAAAGGGAACCTGATTATCAATGACACGCCTCCATTTCCCCATGTGCACTGAAGTAGGTGACCGCTGCAGAGCGCGCCGTGGCTCAGTATCGGCGGCCGGAAGCCGACGGAGCAAGAACTTCCGGTGACGTCACCATATGGTACTTCCGGTTCCCCGCCGCAACGAGCGTTGCCACGGACGCGAATCAACAAGCGGAAACCACTGTAGTGCTGGGTAGGATGGACCTGCCCCTAATGGAAACGCTAATCCAACCTCCACAATCCCATCAACAACAATATGGCATATAATGCGTAAACATATACTAAGCATTTTTTGTATATAAAATATCCCCTCATAACACCTATCAGGGGAATTATAAGGCACATATATGTTATGCATTATTCATATACAATCACCAAAAAGTGGTGCATATTTAAAGAAGATAGAGGGAAGAGGAAGAGGATAGATAGAAAAGATAGGCAGACGTCTGCAAGGGAGTATAGATGTAAGAACATAGACATAGATGTGTACACAGCAATTTCAGCATGAAAACAATTACAGATATTCCATGTCCATGTACGCCACAGTTCCGTAGCCTCCCAATTTTGGTTCTGTAAACGTATACGAGCCTCCGTTTCTTCCAGGTCGAAATTGATAACAGAACCCGAATAAAGGGGGCACTTTTGGAGGAGTGGGAGAAGGGGGGGGGGGGGCCAAGATGAGGGAGGTTCATGACAAAAACAGGTCCCTTAAAATTAAACAAAAGATAAAAAGACACACTGTTAAAAGAGTCATAAGATCACCATATATGCAGCATGAAAAAGGTAACATTAAAAATACACTAGGGGTTACGTAGCTGTTCACACCTCTGTTACGTGTTCATAGTGGACTCAACCACCCCGAAAACCAACTCTCGAGTTAATTGAATCCGACTGGGAGGAGCTCAACCCCCCTCTTTCTTCTCTCCAGTCGGACCCATTTAGGATACCATTATTATGGGGATAAGGACGGTAGTTTATAAAAATGGGGCGAAGGAAAGCCGTTCATTCAGCCCATCTGGAGCCTGAGTGCCCAGAACAAAAATCCAACGGCACTCCACCTGTGCCAGCCGTTTTTTGAGGTCACCGCCCCGAATTCCCAGATGTACCCTATCGATACCACGGACCTGAAGGGATGTAGGGTCACAATTGTGAACCTCCCTAAAATGTCTGGGTATCGTTTTTAGGGATTCGGGATTGGTGGCCTCTTTGGCCGCCAGAACATCACGCACATGCTCCCTCGTGCGAATTCGGAGCTCGCGTGAGGTCAAACCGACATATATCTTGTTACAGCCACACGTGGCGTAATATATTACGCCAGATGTGCTGCAAGAGATATATGCCCGAATGGAAAACTCCCTCTTACCGTCCGCTGAGCAGAAGGTTGTGGCCCGAATGATGTTCTGGCAGCCACGGCAGCTACCACAAGGGTAGCAGCCGACACGTTGGGGGCCACATCCAAAAAGGGGGGTTCTCTTGGCAACATAGTGACTATGCACCAATGTATCCCTGAGACTCCTACCCCTCCTTGCCGTCATCAAGGGGCGTTCCGGTAAATAGCCACGAAGAGAGGGCTCAGTATGGAGAATGGCCCAATGTTTATTTAGTACACCTCTGATTTGGTCCCACTGTTGGCAATAGGTGGAAATAAATCTCGCCACTGGACTAGACGTGGGTTTTGTGATTACATTCCCAGATAGAAGCTGGTCCCGCTGGGAGTGTTTAGCACGCTGGTAGCCTTTTTTGATGGATCTCTTACTATACCCCCTCATTATGAACCTCTCCCTCATATCCCCTGATACGGATTCAAATCCATCATCCGACGAGCACAGCCTGCGTAACCGCAGAAACTGGCCCGTCGGGATGGCGTTCACCGTCGACCTGGGGTGACCCGAGGTGGCATGGAGGAGGGAATTGACCGAAGTGGCTTTCCGGAAGATGGTAGTAGAGACAGCCCCGCTAGATTCCACCGAGATTCGAATGTCCAAAAATTCGATGGTCCTTGGTCCGACCTGATGAGTTAAGTAGATGTTATAGCTGTTGGAGTTAAGATGACGCACAAAATCCTCCAGCCCAGAACCGGTTCCCCCCCAGACGACCAGAATGTCGTCAATATAGCGCAGCCAACACTGCGCATGGGAGCTCGCCGGCACGCCGTCCCTGAAAACCTCCCTCTCCCAATAACCGAGAAAGAGGTTTGCGTAAGACGGCGCGCAGGCCGCCCCCATCGCAGTGCCGCGCCGCTGGAGGAAGAACCGGTCTCGAAACACAAAGAAATTGTGCGTCAATATAAACTCCAACAGCTCCATAATAAGGGCGGACAAGGACCCATCAAGACTACTCGAATCCAAGTAGAATCGCACGGCGGCCAGCCCATCCCGATGGCCAATGCTGGAATATAGGGCCTCCACATCCATTGTTACCAAAATCGCCTCCTCCTCCAAGATTATTATTATTTATTATTATTTATTATTATAGCGCCATTTATTCCATGGCGCTTTACAAGTGAAAGAGGGTATACGTACAACAATCATTAACAGTACAAGACAGACTGGTATAGGAGGAGAGAGGACCCTGCCCGCGAGGGCTCACAGTCTACAGGGAATGGGTGATGGTACAATAGGTAAGGACAGAGCTGGTTGCGCAGTGGTCTACTGGGCTGAAGGCTATTGTAGGTTGTAGGCTTGTTGGAAGAGGTGGGTCTTGAGGTTCCTCTTGAAGCTTTCCACGGTCGTGGAGAGTCTGATGTGCTGAGGTAGAGCGTTCCAGAGATAAGACCCTCTAGTCTCCTTAGGACGTCAGCAGTGTCTCTGACATGAGAGGGCAACGTCTCCACCAAGGGATGCAAGTAGTGTTCAATAAATTTGCATGTGACGTCGCACAGCCCTCCCATGCCAGAGACAATGGGACGCCCAGGAGGTGTCTTGGGGTTTTTATGGATCTTGGGGAGGAGGTAGAAGGTTGGAACAACAGGTGTTTTTACTAGGAGGCCCTCATAGATTTTTTTAGGGATAATCCCCTCCTCAAATGCCCTCAGTAAAATCAACTCCAAGTCACTGGTGAAGCCGCGTATGGGGTTATGGTGAAGAGGTTCATATGCCTCCCGGTCCCTCAATTGCCGCCATGCCTCCCTCTCATATAACTCCACTGGCCAAATTACCACATTCCCGCCCTTGTCGGCGGGTTTAATCACCACCCCATCCAACGATTCGATCTCCCGTAGTGCCATTTGTTGTTGTCTAGTAAGGTTGTTCTTACCCCCTCTCCGTGGGAGTTGCTGGATATCTTTTGACACCAATTCACAGAAGATCTGAATCGGGGGGCATAGAGACAGGGGCGGAAATGTGGCAGACCTCGGCACAGTGTGGCGTGGGAAATTACCTGATTGGTGGTGGGCCGACTCCTCCTCTAGCTCCTCCAACGCAGCAATAGCCTCCTGTTCACGGATGGAAGTACTAGATTCCCCTGTGGCTCTCTTAGAATGTAGTTTATGTAGTACCAACTTCCGCAAGAACAGATGGAGGTCTTTGATTACTGAAAAGAGATTGAAGTTAGTGTGGGGCACAAATGACAACCCCAACTTCAAAACCTCCGTCTGCGTGGGGGTGAGGACATGCTTGGATAAGTTGATTACCTCCTTCTGTCCATCACCTCCTTTTTTGCGAGCCGGAGGAGGAGGGGCCGACCGTCCACCACCCAGCACCAAGGTCTGTTGATTCCGAGCCTGGACTGATCTGGTGTTCGGTCTTACATTCCTAATATTTTCAGATGCAGTGTCTTCCTCCAGTGAGGACATAGATGAGGCAGATATTGACATGGACGAGGCCTGATGCTTCTTCTTTTTGTTGGGGAAGGACATACCTCGCCAGCGATAAACCTGACCGTTTTTGTAGTCCGTGACGTCACGTTGGTATTTCTTCGTCTTGGTACTCAGGATCTCCTTTTCCCACTTAGTAAACTCCTTATCAAGTGAATCGTTATATTTAGACAACTCCTCAGGGGTAAGTTCAGAGTCAAGGTTGGCCTGAACGTCTGCAATTTCCTTCTCCAGATCGTTAATGGATTTCTCATTCAGCTCAATGAGGAGCTGCATGAAAATCCTGGAGCAGTTGGACGCGGCCTCCTCCCACTTTGTTTTAACTGTCTCATCTGAGACCACAAAAGAAGGGAAGACCCTGACTCGTAATCCCCTGGGGACTAGTCCCCTATCAATGTATCTTTTCATAAAAGCCACGTTCCACCACAGTCGTGTCTTCCTATTCAACATGGTTTTAAGACTATTCATGCGGTCTATGGTGGACCTAGAACTCGTAGTAGGTAACTCCTCCCCTCCAGCTTCAAAAACTCTGTCCAGTTGGGTTTCCCACGTTTTTTCGCGGGCTTTATAATCCATGGAAACCTGGAATAGGCCTGTGATAAACCACAGAATAACTGTCATATATAACATAAGGATCCAGAAATTATAGGCAACAACTCGAAAATGATGCATTTAAACACAGAGCACAAGAGTCTTTAGATTCACCAAGATATAGAAATACCCCATAGACACCGTAATGCAAATGTATAAAACATTTTATTTAATAGCGCACAGGGTATTACAAAATATACAGAACAACAATCATGAAAAACCGGAATGGGTAGGTGAAGGAAGAGGGGAGAACCCCGCGTGACCCAGGATAGATGTCAAGTATTGTATAGGACCTGCTGATACAGATATATATTATTGTAGTAACCTCATGCCCCTAGGAAGGGCCCACATGGGGGCCGGGGATCCATTGTGCCGCTAGTTAATGGCCCAATACATAAACTTATGGCCTTCTATCAGGCCATACCTCAAATATAACTGCAGGCCTATATATAAGACTGGCACAATGGCCAAAGTTCACATTACAACTAGGCTATAACCTCATATGCAATTCAGAGGTGCCCAGACAGTGTCGCATTAATCACTAATAAGGCATGAGGGCTTACCACAAACAGGCAGAACGTCCGGGAATCCTGGAGGGCACGTGGGGACCGACGTCCCAACACGTGTTTCGTCAAGTGCTTCGTCGGGGGACGATAGTTAAAAAGTGCAGGAAGTGGGGTTTAAAAAGGGAACCTGATTATCAATGACACGCCTCCATTTCCCCATGTGCACTGAAGTAGGTGACCGCTGCAGAGCGCGCCGTGGCTCAGTATCGGCGGCCGGAAGCCGACGGAGCAAGAACTTCCGGTGACGTCACCATATGGTACTTCCGGTTCCCCGCCGCAACGAGCGTTGCCACGGACGCGAATCAACAAGCGGAAACCACTGTAGTGCTGGGTAGGATGGACCTGCCCCTAATGGAAACGCTAATCCAACCTCCACAATCCCATCAACAACAATATGGCATATAATGCGTAAACATATACTAAGCATTTTTTGTATATAAAATATCCCCTCATAACACCTATCAGGGGAATTATAAGGCACATATATGTTATGCATTATTCATATACAATCACCAAAAAGTGGTGCATATTTAAAGAAGATAGAGGGAAGAGGAAGAGGATAGATAGAAAAGATAGGCAGACGTCTGCAAGGGAGTATAGATGTAAGAACATAGACATAGATGTGTACACAGCAATTTCAGCATGAAAACAATTACAGATATTCCATGTCCATGTACGCCACAGTTCCGTAGCCTCCCAATTTTGGTTCTGTAAACGTATACGAGCCTCCGTTTCTTCCAGGTCGAAATTGATAACAGAACCCGAATAAAGGGGGCACTTTTGGAGGAGTGGGAGAAGGGGGGGGGGGCCAAGATGAGGGAGGTTCATGACAAAAACAGGTCCCTTAAAATTAAACAAAAGATAAAAAGACACACTGTTAAAAGAGTCATAAGATCACCATATATGCAGCATGAAAAAGGTAACATTAAAAATACACTAGGGGTTACGTAGCTGTTCACACCTCTGTTACGTGTTCATAGTGGACTCAACCACCCCGAAAACCAACTCTCGAGTTAATTGAATCCGACTGGGAGGAGCTCAACCCCCCTTTTTCTTCTCTCCAGTCGGACCCATTTAGGATACCATTATTATGGGGATAAGAACGGTAGTTTATAAAAATGGGGCGAAGGAAAGCCGTTCATTCAGCCCATCTGGAGCCTGAGTGCCCAGAACAAAAATCCAACGGCACTCCACCTGTGCCAGCCGTTTTTTGAGGTCACCGCCCCGAATTCCCAGATGTACCCTATCGATACCACGGACCTGAAGGGATGTAGGGTCACAATTGTGAACCTCCCTAAAATGTCTGGGTATCGTTTTTAGGGATTCGGGATTGGTGGCCTCTTTGGCCGCCAGAACATCACGCACATGCTCCCTCGTGCGAATTCGGAGCTCGCGTGAGGTCAAACCGACATATATCTTGTTACAGCCACACGTGGCGTAATATATTACGCCAGATGTGCTGCAAGAGATATATGCCCGAATGGAAAACTCCCTCTTACCGTCCGCTGAGCAGAAGGTTGTGGCCCGAATGATGTTCTGGCAGCCACGGCAGCTACCACAAGGGTAGCAGCCGACACGTTGGGGGCCACATCCAAAAAGGGGGGTTCTCTTGGCAACATAGTGACTATGCACCAATGTATCCCTGAGACTCCTACCCCTCCTTGCCGTCATCAAGGGGCGTTCCGGTAAATAGCCACGAAGAGAGGGCTCAGTATGGAGAATGGCCCAATGTTTATTTAGTACACCTCTGATTTGGTCCCACTGTCGGCAATAGGTGGAAATAAATCTCGCCACTGGACTAGACGTGGGTTTTGTGATTACATTCCCAGATAGAAGCTGGTCCCGCTGGGAGTGTTTAGCACGCTGGTAGCCTTTTTTGATGGATCTCTTACTATACCCCCTCATTATGAACCTCTCCCTCATATCCCCTGATACGGATTCAAATCCATCATCCGACGAGCACAGCCTGCGTAACCGCAGAAACTGGCCCGTCGGGATGGCGTTCACCGTCGACCTGGGGTGACCCGAGGTGGCATGGAGGAGGGAATTGACCGAAGTGGCTTTCCGGAAGATGGTAGTAGAGACAGCCCCGCTAGATTCCACCGAGATTCGAATGTCCAAAAATTCGATGGTCCTTGGTCCGACCTGATGAGTTAAGTAGATGTTATAGCTGTTGGAGTTAAGATGACGCACAAAATCCTCCAGCCCAGAACCGGTTCCCCCCCAGACGACCAGAATGTCGTCAATATAGCGCAGCCAACACTGCGCATGGGAGCTCGCCGGCACGCCGTCCCCGAAAACCTCCCTCTCCCAATAACCGAGAAAGAGGTTGTCACCGCTGATCTCTGGTGATGGATAGGCGGTGTTCTCAGTGATGTCACTGCTGATCTCTGGTGATGGATAGGAGGTGTTCTCAGTGATGTCATCGCTGATCTCTGGTGATGGATAGGAGGTGTTCTCAGTGATGTCATCGCTGATCTCTGGTGATGGATAGGCGGTGTTCTCAGTGATGTCACTGCTGATCTCTAGTGATGGATAGGCGGTGTTCTCAGTGATGTCACCGCTGATCTCTGGTGATGGATAGGAGGTGTTCTCAGTGATGTCACTGCTGATCTCTAGTGATGGATAGGCGGTGTTCTCAGTGATGTCACCGCTGATCTCTGGTGATGGATAGGTGGTGTTCTCAGGGATGTCACCGCTGATCTCTGGTGATGGATAGGAGGTGATCTCAGTGATGTCACCGCTGATCTCTAGTGATGGATAGGTGGTGTTCTCAGTGATGTCACCGCTGATCTCTGGTGATGGATAGGCGGTGTTCTCAGTGATGTCACCGCTGATCTCTGGTGATGGATAGGCGGCGTTCTCAGTGATGTCACTGCTGATCTCTGGTGATGGATAGGTGGTGTTCTCAGTGATGTCACTGCTGATCTCTGGTGATGGATAGGCGGTGTTCTCAGTGATGTCACCGCTGATCTCTGGTGATGGATAGGAGGTGTTCTCAGTGATGTCACCGCTGATCTCTGGTGATGGATAGGAGGTGTTCTCAGTGATGTCACCGCTGATCTCTGGTGATGAATAGGCGGTGTTCTCAGTGATGTCACTGCTGATCTCTAGTGATGGATAGGCGGTGTTCTCAGTGATGTCACCGCTGATCTCTGGTGATGGATAGGAGGTGTTCTCAGTGATGTCACCTCTGATCTCTGGTGATGGATAGGAGGTGTTCTCAGTGATGTCACTGCTGATCTCTGGTGATGGATAAGAGGTGTTCTCAGTGATGTCACCGCTGATCTCTGGTGATGGATAGGCGGTGTTCTCAGTGATGTCACCGCTGATCTCTGGTTATGGATAGGCGGAGTTCTCAGTGATGTCACCGCTGATTTCTAGTGATGGATAGGAGGTGTTCTCAGTGATGTCACTGCTGATCTCTGGTGATGGATAGGCGGTGTTCTCAGTGATGTCACCGCTGATCTCTGGTGATGGATAGGAGGTGTTCTCAGTGATGTCACCGCTGATCTCTGGTGATGGATAGGAGAGGAGGTGTTCTCAGTGATGTCACTGCTGATCTCTGGTGATGGATAGGTGGTGTTCTCAGTGATGTCACCGCTGATCTCTGGTGATCGATAGGAGGTGTTCTCAGTGATGTCACCGCTGATCTCTAGTGATGGATAGGAGGTGTTCTCAGTGATGTCACTGCTGATCTCTGGTGATGGATAGGCGGTGTTCTCAGTGATGTCACTGCTGATCTCTGGTGATGGATAGGAGGTGTTCTCAGTGATGTCACCGCTGATCTCTGGTGGTGGATAGGAGGTGTTCTCAGTGATTTAACCGCTGATCTCTGGTGATGGATAGGAGGTGTTCTCAGTGATGTCACCGCTGATCTCTGGTGATGGATAGGAGGTGTTCTCAGTGATGTCACCGCTGATCTCTGGTGATGGATAGGAGGTGTTCTCAGTGATGTCACCGCTTATCTCTAGTGATGGATAGGAGGTGTTCTCAGTGATGTCACCTCTGATCTCTAGTGGTGGATAGGTGGCATTCTCAGTGATGTCACTGCTGATCTCTGGTGATAGATAGGTGGTGTTCTTAGTGATGTCACCGCTTATCTCTAGTGATGGATAGGCGCCGTTCTCAGTGAAGTCACCGCTGATCTCTGGTGATAGCTTACTGTACATACAGTGTGTGCTCATCGCTGCTCCTCCGCCCCGTCCTGTACAGCAGGAGAGGGTAATTACTTATTTATGAGACAGTCTGCACAGAAGGTCGTCTTTCGAGGAGAAGTGTCTCCTGTGTGGGCTGGGATCTCCGTGTTGTAGATGGTGGGATTGATGACGCAGTGTGATCTGCGACGTTCTTCACAGTATGGTGGTTACTTCACTGACGTGCACAGGTTGCAGGCGAATGGCGATGCACAACATAGTGCGAGACATTGGCCTCTGACCTAAATATAATGCTGGATTGTCACTTTATTACAGTGGTAATCATGTATAATGAAAGGTTATTTTGTAATACACCGATATTTCAGAGAGCAGGTGCTGTGACCTCCAGCTTCTCAGCAAGGTGACTCCTGCAGCTGTGAGCCTCGGCTCCGAGTGCACGGAATATTGAGGTCAGTCTGCTGCCATCAGAGGAGCTGTCACTCACCGCCGGAGAACGCGGACCCAGGGGACACCGTACCCGTACACCTAAGAGTGAGGAGGCGGGAGGGTGGAGAGCAAGGTCACAGTGCTTCATCTTGAGGTGGGGGACACGTCCTTAAGGACAGAAGTGGTACTGTGCAGTGTAGAATAATACAGATACTGAGAATTACACCCAGTATACAGGACAGGAGAGGTGGTACTGTGCAGTGTATATATACAGAATAATACAGGTACTGGGGATTACACCCAGTATACAGGACAGGAGAAGTGGTACTGTGCAGTGTATATATACAGAATAATACAGACACTGAGAATTACACCCAGTATACAGGACAGGAAAGGTGGTACTGTGCAGTGTATATATACAGAATAATACAGATACTGAGGATTACACCCAGTATACAGGACAGGAGAAGTGGTACTGTGCAGTGTATATATACAGAATAATACAGATACTGAGGATTACACCCAGTATACAGGACAGGAGAAGTGGTACTGTGCAGTGTATATATACAGAATAATACAGATACTGAGGATTACACACAGTATACAGGACAGGAGAAGTGGCACTGTGCAGTGTATATATACAGAATAATACAGACACTGAGGATTACACCCAGTATACAGGACAGGAGAAGTGGTACTGTGCAGTGTATATATACAGAATAATACAGATACTGAGGATTACACACAGTATACAGGACAGGAGAAGTGGTACTGTGCAGTGTATATATACAGAATAATACAGATACTGAGGATTACACCCAGTATACAGGACAGGAGAAGTGGTACTGTGCAGTGTATATATACAGAATAATACAGACACTGAGGATTACACCCAGTATACAGGACAGGAGAAGTGGTACTGTGCAGTGTATATATACAGAATAATACAGATACTGAGGATTACACACAGTATACAGGACAGGAGAAGTGGTACTGTGCAGTGTATATATACAGAATAATACAGATACTGAGGATTACACACAGTATACAGGACAGGAGAAGTGGCACTGTGCAGTGTATATATACAGAATAATACAGACACTGAGGATTACACCCAGTATACAGGACAGGAGAGGTGGTACTGTGCAGTGTATATATACAGAATAATACAGGTACTGGGGATTACACCCAGTATACAGGACAGGAGAAGTGGCACTGTGCAGTGTATATATACAGAATAATACAGACACTGAGAATTACACCCAGTATACAGGACAGGAAAGGTGGTACTGTGCAGTGTATATATACAGAATAATACACATACTGAGGATTACACCCAGTATACAGGACAGGAGAAGTGGTACTGTGCAGTGTATATATACAGAATAATACAGATACTGAGGATTACACCCAGTATACAGGACAGGAGAAGTGGTACTGTGCAGTGTATATATACAGAATAATACAGATACTGAGGATTACACCCAGTATACAGGACAGGAAAAGTGGTACTGTGCAGTGTATATATACAGAATAATACAGATACTGAGGATTACACCCAGTATACAGGACAGGAGAAGTGGTACTGTGCAGTGTATATATACAGAATAATACAGATACTGAGGATTACACCCAGTATACAGGACAGGAGATGTGGTACTGTGCAGTGTATATATACAGAATAATACAGATACTGAGGATTACACCCAGTATACAGGACAGGAGAAGTGGTACTGTGCAGTGTATATATACAGAATAATACAGGTACTGAGGAGTACACCCAGTATACAGGACAGGAGAAGTGGTACTGTGCAGTGTATATATACAGAATAATACAGATTCTGAGGATTACACCCAGTATACAGGACAGGGGAAGTGGTACTTTGCAGTGTATATATACAGAATAATACAGATACTGAGGATTACACCCAGTATACAGGACAGGAGAAGTGGTACTGTGCAGTGTATATATACAGAATAATACAGATACTGAGGATTACACCCAGTATACAGGACAGGAGATGTGGTACTGTGCAGTGTATATATACAGAATAATACAGGTACTGAGGAGTACACCCAGTATACAGGACAGGAGAAGTGGTACTGTGCAGTGTGTATATATACAGAATAATACAGATACTGAGGATTACACCCAGTATACAGGACAGGAGAAGTGGTACTGTGCAGTGTATATATACAGAATAATACATATACTGAGAATTACACCCAGTATACAGGACAGGAGAAGTGGTACTGTGCAGTGTATATATACAGAATAATACAGGTACTGAGGATTACACCCAGTATACAGGACAGGAGAAGTGGTACTGTGCAGTGTATATATACAGAATAAGGCTATGTCCGCATGTTGCGTCGGAGTACCTGCAGTTTATTCTGCACGTTTTCCTTCCCTTGGCTTTTGACCTTTTTTTAGCGCTAAAAACGCATGCGTATTAAATGCGTTTTTAGTGCGTTTTCATCTGCGTTTATGCAGATGCATTTTGGAGACCAAGACACTGAGAAATAAAGTTGAAACAGTCAAAAAGAATGAAAAAAGAGAAAAAAAGGATAAAATTAACTTTTAATAAAACTATATGGGAAATTATCAATTTTAATGTAATAATAGCGGTTATGCACATTTTAACAGAAAAATAGGTAAAGCAGAGTGAAGGCAGATAGCCATAACGTACATGACTGAGGCAGTGATAGATCCAGGAAAGGGTTAAGGAGTAAGGGATGGGGGTTTTTACCTAAGGAATGTGGTGGGGGGGGGTGAGCGAGCAGGAGGAGAGATGGGGGCAGGGGCCATATAAGAAATAGGTCCCATGTTAAGGTGTCATTCCTTTGTCCTGGACTCAAAGACTGAACAAGCAGTTGTGAATGCCTTGCTGAAGAGCGTTCAGGCCGCGGCTTTGACATGTAGGCCCGAATGGATTCAGGCCCAGCTAGACGAATTGCTAAAGAGTGCCCGGGATACAGCATCTGTCCCTTCTGAACTTTCTGAACATCAAACTCTAAGAAGATCAAGACCTCCTGAGAGACTAACTTCTGAAATGGCCAATAGGACTCACAATAGGATCATAAGTCCTTCCGTTACCTCTAGGAAAAGAGCAAAGCGCAGCACGGCCTCTGATCCATCTTACAAACCAGGAAGGAAACTACAGTACAAGAATAACAAGGGACAGAGAAAAGAGCCCGACCACCTAACCAGAGAGACACCAAGAAGTGCAAGGAGAAAGTCCAGCTCTACTGAGGTGCCAGCCAGAGAAGCAGCCACACAAGCTACAACTGACGTGACCACAGCCCACGATGGATCCTTAGAACTTCCTCAACAAACTTTGCATCATTCTAGAGGACATCATACGGCCTCACCCCAGGAAATAAACCAACACGGGGGGATTGGCTTAGGACACACAACATTTCCGGATCCGGGTTCTCATTACACGAGGAGTGGTAGGAATCCAAAAGACAACTGCGCAAAAGTACTTTAACCAGACAAAGACTTCTTCGGCCGGCTCAGGATATGAGTCCGGCAAGAAATCTACAGCTACAAGACTCAGCAGAGATTCCAGACAATGACTATGACACAGATAACGACTCCCCACTAGAGGGCAGCAGCACGCAGCACTTCAATAATGGAGGGGCTGTAGAGACTATAACTAATACGTCACGAACGGCTGGTCAACCTAGGACGCAGCCAGGTATTGGTGAGAACACTTTTTCTTGTCCTATATCTAGTGTAACAACACCTGTAATGAGTCCAGTGGGCGCAGTTGGGGGTACAGGTCCCGGCAATGTAGGATGGGATCTTAATTCAGTAGTACAGCAATTAGTGTCCGGGGTTAAGGAGGCTTTGAGTCAGTCTAGCTTACCCATAACTTCTTCTCCTATTGCTGCATGGTGTGGGAATGGTCCCCGGACACCGGAGGTGGTAAGTCAGTCGTGTGCTGATCCAGACACACAGGAGGACGCAGTAATTTCACAAGGGGTTCCATTATCTGATGCAGCAAAAGGAGAATTATATGTATGTTTTGAGGGTCCTCTAGGAATTCATTTGAAACAGGAGGTTAGGGAGAAGATTTGGGCCGACAAATATGTGGAAATATTTTCATTATTGCCCCTTAGGGCTATGTCGGCAGATCATCAGCAATCGGATTGTCGGCAGCAAACAGAAAAGGTTGCTGCTGGCAGTTCAATGATAGCCAGTGCAGATTCGGAAACACATGCAGGTACAAACATGTATGCACCTTCTGTAGTGGAAACCATAGCCTATCAAAATGCTTTAAACGAAATAAAACCCCAACAGCAGAGATTAACCAAAAAAGGGGAAACCCCAATTAGACTCGGGGAGATGGCGGGCTATCTAAGCAGGTACCCAGATAGAAAAGCAGCACAATTGCTGGGGGAGGGTTTCTCAGAAGGTTTTAAGATCCCATCTACTTCAGGCCCATTAACCTGTTCTCGTAACCTTGCTTCAGCTTATACATATTCTCACATTGTCTCCACAAAACTAAACAAAGAAATTGGCCTGGGCCGCATGGCAGGCCCATTCCCCAAAATGCCAATAGAAAACTTAAGGGTCTCTCCATTGGGGGTGGTCCCAAAGAAGGAACCCAATAAGTTTAGGCTGATCCATCATCTGTCCTTCCCTCATGGAAGCTCAGTTAATGATGGAATCGATCAGGAACTTTGCACAGTCTCGTATACTTCATTTCATACAGCGATTGCATGGGTTCAGAAGTACGGCAGAGGAGCTTTAATGGCAAAAACAGACATTGAAGCTGCCTTTAGACTCTTACCAGTCCATCCAGAAAGCTTCCATCTCTTGGGTTGTCAGTGGCAGGGAATGTTTTATGTAGACTTGTGTTTACCGATGGGCTGCTCCATCTCATGCTCCTTGTTTGAATCATTTAGCACATTTTTGCAGTGGGTAGTAAAGAAGGAAGCCGGCGTGCGTTCTGTCCTGCATTATCTAGATGATTTCCTATGTATTGGTCCACCAAAGTCATTTGTTTGTGCTTCATTATTGGCAGCGATTCAGTCGGTTTTTAAGTGTTTTGGAGTACCGTTAGCATCAGATAAAACAGAAGGCCCGTCTACACTTATCAAGTTTTTAGGAATTTTGATTGACAGTGAAGCAATGGAGTGCAGATTACCGGATGACAAGGTCAGTGATCTGCTGGAGGCAGTCAGAGAAGTTAGATCCCACCGTAAGATCAGATTAAAGGATCTACAATCGCTGTTAGGAAAAATGAACTTTGCGTGTCGCATTATTCCAATGGGTAGAGTTTTTTGTAGGCGCCTAGCTGCAGCTACCTCAGGCATAACCTTTCCACATCACTTTGTGCGGCTGGCTAGAACATTAAAGGACGATCTGGCGGTATGGGAACAGTTCTTAATAGAGTTTAATGGGAGGTCATTGTGGATCAGACCACCGGTTTCAAATTTTGATCTAGACATCCACACTGATGCAGCGGGGTCAACTGGTTTTGGTGCATATTGTTCTGGACAGTGGTGTGCAGATAGGTGGCCAGAGAGTTGGAGAAACAATGGGTTAACACGAAACTTAGTACTCCTTGAATTGTTCCCCATAGTGGTTGCTTGTGAAATTTGGTGCAATATTTTCCAAAACCGAAAAGTGAGATTTCATTGTGATAACTTGGGAGTTGTAGAAGTCATCAACAAACAATCAGCTTCTTCCCTGCCTGTTGTTACGTTGCTGCGTCATCTAGTGCTGCGCTGCTTAAAGTCACATTGTCAGATTACAGCTGTGCATGTCCCCGGTGTTTGCAATTCTGTGGCTGATGCTCTGTCTCGTTTTCAGTGGGACAGATTCCGTTCGTTAGCCCCGATGGCAGAGGTACAAGGCAAGAAGTGTCCGGATTTTCTGTGGTCACTGCCAGTGACACCGCATACGCTCTGATAGAACGGTCTGTGGGTGTAAGCACATGGCAGAGGTACCAGTCAGCATGGAGGGAATGGGAAGACTTGTGTGCTCTAGTGGCACATGATGCCAGGTTACATGACAATGTTTCCTTGTTGTTATTTTACATTAGCAGGGCCTTTGTGGACGGTACTTCATTGTCCACTATTGATAGGAAAATGTCTGGATTAGCTTTTTGGTTTAAGTTGCACGACTTCACTGATTACACAAAGCAATTTTTAGTTAAGCAGGCCCTAAAGGGTTACAGAAAAAGTTGTAAGAAGACCAGAGATAAACGGCGTCCGATTTCTTTCCAGTTATTGCAGCAGATACTGAGTGTACTAGGCTGAGTCTGGAGCAGTCCGTTTGAAGTGTTTCCCTTTAGTTGTGCATTCACACTGGCCTTTTTTTTGGCGCTTTTGAGAATCAGCGAGTTGGTGTCGAGTAGCTCCACCAGAAGTGGGGGTCTACAAGCCGAGGACGTGCATCAGTACACAGACAGATTGGAATGTTTTCTGGCAAAGTCAAAAACTGATCAACAGGGTAGAGGAAAATGGATCACATTGTTTCCTTTAAGCAATTCATGAGGATTGTAAGTCATTGTCACAATTTCAATTCACAGCAGTTCTTAAAAAATGCCTGACAATATTGGGAGAGTCTCCAAATGCATTCACTTCACACTCATTTAGGATAGGAGCAGCCACAGAAGCTGTAGATGGGGCTTAGAGCCTGACATAGTTAAAAAAATCGGGAGATGGGAATCGAGCAGATTTAAGAGTTACATTCGATTACATTTATTATAAATGGCGTACATGTATATATATGTGTACATTTTGGTAATCTTATAGTAGTTGTGTCTTCATTTAGACAATTGTGTGATAATTGTGTTTTTGTCTTTTGTTTTAGCTGAACAGCAATGCCTGGTTTGGATCATGGGACATTCAATTGTTTTTTGGGGGGCCTTACGTGCAGCAGTCAGGCCTAATGGCAAACAGTTGGGGTTGCCCAGTTCCTTGGCACGGGTGACATGGATAGGAAAGAGGGGAATGCAGTGGCATCAGCTGTTGAGAGAAATCCAGTATCATGTGGAGTTCTACCGCCCCCCGGACGTCTTACTTATCCATTTAGGTGGTAATGATTTAGCAATAAGAACATCAAGACATTTAGTTAGGAACATAAAGCTTGATATGTTGAATTTATGGAGGTCTTACCCAGAAACAGTGGTGGTCTGGTCGGATATAGTAGCTAGACAAATGTGGAGAACAGCGCGATCAGTGGCTCGCATCAATAATACAAGGATAAAAGTTAATAAAAAAAAAAAAAAAAAAATAAAAAAAAAAATAACAAAATTTGTGTTGGAAAACGGAGGGGTGGCCATACGTCACCAGATGCTGGAAAATACAAAGGAACATTTTTGGAGAGATGATAAGGTACATCTTAATGACATTGGCATTGATATATGGATGTTGGGAATACAAGAAGGAGTAGAACGAGCCATTAAGTTGTGGAGGAACTCACTCTTGTAAGGTGTCACAAGAGCGAGTCTTGGCGGGATGTGGTTGTTTAAACCCCCTCTTTGTTGGTTGGAGAATTATGTTTTTAATGGGGTCCCTGGGCCAGAGCTCAGCGGACAGTGGAATATGGGTCCCTGGGGAGGAGCTCAGTGGACAGTGGAATAGATGGGTCCCTGGGGAGGAGCTCAGCGGACACAAGGAAAATGATCAAGGGGTATACCCAGATTCCCCCTTGAGCTAGGTGTACACGGCGGAGGGGGATATGGGGCTGGGATTTATAACAACCACATCTCTGGGCCGATAATCTTGTTTTTTCTTGTTGATGTTTTTTCTTATTAAAAATAAAGGGCTGCTGTGGCCAAAATTTTAATCCATGTCACGCAGTGTGTGGTGTCTTATTTATTAGGTTTCCAGGAGCGCAATTCACTAGTCCATCAGTCAAGCAGAGTGAAGGCAGATAGCCATAACGTACATGACTGAGGCAGTGATAGATCCAGGAAAGGGTTAAGGAGTAAGGGATGGGGGTTTTTACCTAAGGAATGTGGTGGGGGGGGGTGAGCGAGCAGGAGGAGAGATGGGGGCAGGGGCCATATAAGAAATAGGTCCCATGTTAAGGTGTCATTCCTTTGTCCTGGACTCAAAGACTGAACAAGCAGTTGTCCCACCCACCCTCCCTATAATAAAGGGAAATGTATCAATATCAGGACTTTGCAACACTGTCAATATTCTAACAATGTTATTGGTATTCAACATCATCGGTATTTTATCAACATTATTAGTATTGTATCGTATTGTATCAATTGTTATCAGTAATGTATCCAAATTGACAATGTCATATCAACATATTAATATTGTATTAACATTTTAATATTGTATGTTACAGCAGCATTTGGCGGCGGCGGGATGTGGTTGTTTAAACCCCCTCTTTGTTGGTTGGAGAATTATGTTTTTAATGGGGTCCCTGGGCCAGAGCTCAGCGGACAGTGGAATATGGGTCCCTGGGGAGGAGCTCAGTGGACAGTGGAATAGATGGGTCCCTGGGGAGGAGCTCAGCGGACACAAGGAAAATGATCAAGGGGTATACCCAGATTCCCCCTTGAGCTAGGTGTACACGGCGGAGGGGGATATGGGGCTGGGATTTATAACAACCACATCTCTGGGCCGATAATCTTGTTTTTTCTTGTTGATGTTTTTTCTTATTAAAAATAAAGGGCTGCTGTGGCCAAAATTTTAATCCATGTCACGCAGTGTGTGGTGTCTTATTTATTAGGTTTCCAGGAGCGCAATTCACTAGTCCATCAGTCAAGTTTATTATTTTTTTACATTTAAATTTTCGGTTATTGTGCGTGTGTAAAGGAACATTAGAACCCATTAATTTTTGGCCAGAAAAGCATGCGTTTTTGGAGCCAAAAACGCAGTGGAAAAGCAGGTAAAAAGCATGAAAAGCGGAGGAATTGTGATTTTGGTTGCATTTTGCCATTTCTCATTGACTCCAATGTTAATGAAACGCTGCAGAAATGGCAAAAACAACTGACATGCTGCTTCTTTTTCAGCATGGATTTTGACCACAAATATGCAAATTAAACGCTGCTGAAAAAAAAGCAAAGTGCAGACAGGATTTCTGCTTTTCCCATAGACTTTGCTGGAAATCAAAACGCATGCGTTTTAGCGCAAAAACGCTGCCGCCAAAAACGCTGCAGAAACGCGGAAAAAACGCAACGTGCGAACATAGCCTAATACAGGTACTGAGGAGTACACCCAGTATACAGGACAGGAGAAGTGGCACTGCGCAGTGTATATATACAGAATAATATAGGTACTGAGGATCACACCCAGTATACAGGACAGGAGAAGTGGTACTGTGCAGTGTATATATACAGAATAATACAGATACTGAGGATTACACACAGTATACAGGACAGGAGAAGTGGTACTGCGCAGTGTATATATACAGAATAATACAGATACTGAGGATTACACCCAGTATACAGGACAGGAGAAGTGGTACTGTGCAGTGTATACATACAGAATAATACAGGTACTGAGGATTACACCCAGTATACAGGACTGGAGAAGTGGTACTGTGTAGTGTATACATACAGAATAATACAGATACTGAGGATTACACCCAGTATACAGGACAGGAGAAGTGGTACTGTGCAGTGTATATATACAGAATAATACAGATACTGAGGATTACACCCAGTATACAGGACAGGAGATGTGGTACTGTGCAGTGTATATATACAGAATAATACAGATACTGAGGACTACACCCAGTATACAGGACAGGAGAAGTGGTACTGTGCAGTGTATATATACAGAATAATACAGGTACTGAGGATTACACCCAGTATACAGGACAGGAGAGGTGGTACTGTGCAGTGTATATATACAGAATAATACAGACACTGAGGATTACACCCAGTATACAGGACTGGAGAAGTGGTACTGTGCAGTGTATATATACAGAATAATACACATACTGAGGATTACACCCAGTATACAGGACAGGAGAAGTGGTACTGTGCAGTGTATATATACAGAATAATACAGATACTGAGGTTTACACCCAGTATACAGGACAGGAGAAGTGGTACTCTGCAGTGTATATATACAGCATAATACAGATACTGAGGATTACACCCAGTATACAGGACAGGAGAAGTGGTACTGTGCAGTGTATATATACAGAATAATACAGGTACTGAGGATTACACCCAGTTTACAGGACAGGAGAAGAGGTACTGTGCAGTCTATATATACAGAATAATACACATACTGAGGATTACACCCAGTATACAGGACAGGAGAAGTGGTACTGTGCAGTGTATATATACAGAATAATACAGATACAGGGGATTACACCCAGTATACAGGACAGGAGAAGTGGTACTGTGCAGTGTATATATACAGAATAATACAGATACTGAGGATTACACCCAGTATACAGGACAGGAGAAGTCGTACTGTGCAGTGTATATATACAGAATAATACAGATACTGAGGATTACACCCAGTATACAGGACAGGAGAAGTGGTACTGTGCAGTGCATATATACAGAATAATACAGATACTGAGGATTACACCCAGTATACAGGACAGGAGAAGTGGTACTGTGCAGTGTATATATACAGAAAAATACAGATACTGAGGATTACACCCAGTATACAGGACAGGAGAAGTGGTACTGTGCAGTGTATATATACAGAATAATACAGATACTGAGGATTACACCCAGTATACAGGACAGGAGAAGTGGTACTGTGCAGTGTATATATATATACACAGAATAATACAGATACTGAGAATTACACCCAGTATACAGGACAGGACAAGTGGTACTGTGCAGTGTATATATACAGAAAAATACAGATACTGAGGATTACACCCAGTATACAGGACAGGAGAAGTGGTACTGTGCAGTGTATATACAGAATAATACAGATACTGAGGATTACACCCAGTATACAGGACAGGAGAAGTGGTACTGTGCAGTGTATATATACAGAATAATACAGATACTGAGAATTACACCCAGTATACAGGACAGGAGAAGTGGTACTGTGCAGTGTATATATACAGAAAAATACAGATACTGAGGATTACACCCAGTATATAGGACAGGAGAAGTGGTACTGTGCAGTGTATATACAGAATAATACAGATACTGAGGATTACACCCAGTATACAGGACAGGAGAAGTGGTACTGTGCAGTGTATATATACAGAATAATACAGATACTGAGGATTACACCCAGTATACAGGACAGGAGAAGTGGTACTGTGCAGTGTATATATACAGAAAAATACAGATACTGAGAATTACACCCAGTATATAGGACAGGAGAAGTGGTACTGTGCAGTGTATATACAGAATAATACAGATACTGAGGATTACACCCAGTATACAGGACAGGAGAAGTGGTACTGTGCAGTGTATATATACAGAATAATACAGATACTGAGGATTACACCCAGTATACAGGACAGGAGAAGTGGTACTGTGCAATGTATATATACAGAATAATACAGATACTGAGGATTACACCCAGTATACAGGACAGGAGAAGTGGTACTGTGCAGTGTATATATACAGAATAATACAGATACTGAGGATTACACCCAGTATACAGGACAGGAGAAGTGGTACTGTGCAGTGTATATATACATAATAATACAGATACTGAGGATTACAACCAGTATACAGGACAGGAGAAGTGGTACTGTGCAGTATGTATATATATATAGAATAATACAGGTACTGAGGATTACACCAGTATACAGGACAGGAGAAGTGGTACTGTGCAGTGTATATATACAGAATAATACAGATACTGAAGATTACACCCAGTATACAGGACAGGAGAAGTGGTACTGTGCAGTGTATATATACAGAATAATACAGATACTGAGGATTACACCCAGTATACAGGACAGGAGAAGTGGTACTGTGCAGTGTATATAGACATGATAATACAGATACTGAGGATTACACCCAGTATACAGGACAGGAGAAGTGGTACTGTGCAGTGTATATATACAGAATAATACAGATACTGAGGATTACACCCAGTATACAGGACAGGAGAAGTGGTACTGTGCAATGTATATATACAGAATAATACAGATACTGAGGATTACACCCAGTATACAGAACAGGAGAAGTGGTACTGTGCAGTGTATATATACAGAATAATACAGGTACTGAGGATTACACCCAGTATACAGGACAGGAGAAGTGGTACTGTGCAGTGTATATATACATAATAATACAGATACTGAGGATTACAACCAGTATACAGGACAGGAGAAGTGGTACTGTGCAGTGTATATATACAGAATAATACAGATACTGAGGATTCCACCCAGTATACAGGACAGGAGAAGTGGTACTGTGCAGTGTATATAGACATGATAATACAGATACTGAGGATTACACCCAGTATACAGGACAGGAGAAGTGGTACTGTGCAGTGTATATATACAGAATAATACAGATACTGAGGATTACACACAGTATACAGGACAGGAGAAGTGGTACTGTGCAGTGTATATATACAGAATAATACAGATACTGAGGATTACACCCAGTATACAGGACAGGAGAAGTGGTACTGTGCAGTGTATATATACAGAATAATACAGATACTGAGGATTACACCCAGTATACAGGACAGGAGAAGTGGTACTGTGCAGTGTATATATACAGAAAAATACAGATACTGAGGATTACACCCAGTATATAGGACAGGAGAAGTGGTACTGTGCAGTGTATATATACAGAATAATACAGATACTGAGGATTACACCCAGTATACAGGACAGGAGAAGTGGTACTGTGCAATGTATATATACAGAATAATACAGATACTGAGGATTACACCAAGTATACAGGACAGGAGAAGTGGTACTGTGCAGTGTATATATAAAGAATAATACAGATACTGAGGATTACACCCAGTATACAGGACAGGAGAAGTGGTACTGTGCAGTGTATATATACATAATAATACAGATACTGAGGATTACAACCAATATACAGGACAGGAGAAGTGGTACTGTGCAGTATGTATATATATATATATAATAATACAGGTACTGAGGATTACACCAGTATACAGGACAGGAGAAGTGGTACTGTGCAGTGTATATATACAGAATAATACAGATACTGAAGATTACACCCAGTATACAGGACAGGAGAAGTGGTACTGTGCAGTGTATATATACAGAATAATACAGATACTGAGGATTAGACCCAGTATACAGGACAGGAGAAGTGGTACTGTGCAGTGTATATAGACATGATAATACAGATACTGAGGATTACACCCAGTATACAGGACAGGAGAAGTGGTACTGTGCAGTGTATATATGCAGAATAATACAGATACTGAGGATTACACACAGTATACAGGACAGGAGAAGTGGTACTGTGCAGTGTGTATATACAGAATAATACAGACACTGAGGATTACACCCAGTATACAGGACAGGAGAAGTGGTACTGTGCAGTGTATATACAGAATAAAACAGATACTGAGGATTACACCCAGTATACAGGACAGGAGATGTGGTACTGTGCAGTGTATATATATACAGAATAATACAGATACTGAGGATTACACCCAGTATACAGGACAGGAGAAGTGGTACTGTGCAGTGTATATATACAGAATAATACAGGCACTGAGGATTACACCCAGTATACAGGACAGGAGAAGTGGTACTGTGCAGTGTATATATACAGAATAATACAGATACTGAGGATTACACACAGTATACAGGACAGGAGAAGTGGTACTGTGCAGTGTATATACAGAATAATACAGATACTGAGGATTACACCCAGTATACAGGACAGGAGATGTGGTACTGTGCAGTGTATATATACAGAATAATACAGATACTGAGGATTACACCCAGTACACAGGACAGGAGAAGTGGTACTGTGCAGTGTATATATACAGATTAATACAGATACTGAGGATTACACCCAGTATACAGGACAGGAGAAGTTGTACTGTGCAGTGTATATATACAGAATAATACAGATACTGAGGATTACACCCAGTATACAGGACAGGAGAAGTGGTACTGTGCAGTGTATATATACAGAATAATACAGATACTGAGGATTACACTCAGTATACAGGAAATGAGAAGTGGTACTGTGCAGTGTATATAGACATGATAATACAGATACTGAGGATTACACCCAGTATACAGGACAGGAGAAGTGGTACTGTGCAGTGTATATATACAGAATAATACAGATACTGAGGATTACAACCAATATACAGGACAGGAGAAGTGGTACTGTGCAGTATGTATATATATATAGAATAATACAGGTACTGAGGATTACACCAGTATACAGGACAGGAGAAGTGGTACTGTGCAGTGTATATATACAGAATAATACAGATACTGAAGATTACACCCAGTATACAGGACAGGAGAAGTGGTACTGTGCAGTGTATATATACAGAATAATACAGATACTGAGGATTAGACCCAGTATACAGGACAGGAGAAGTGGTACTGTGCAGTGTATATAGACATGATAATACAGATACTGAGGATTACACCCAGTATACAGGACAGGAGAAGTGGTACTGTGCAGTGTATATATGCAGAATAATACAGATACTGAGGATTACACACAGTATACAGGACAGGAGAAGTGGTACTGTGCAGTGTGTATATACAGAATAATACAGACACTGAGGATTACACCCAGTATACAGGACAGGAGAAGTGGTATTGTGCAGTGTATATACAGAATAAAACAGATACTGAGGATTACACCCAGTATACAGGACAGGAGATGTGGTACTGTGCAGTGTTTATATACAGAATAATACAGATACTGAGGATTACACCCAGTATACAGGACAGGAGAAGTGGTACTGTGCAGTGTATATATACAGAATAATACAGGCACTGAGGATTACACCCAGTATACAGGACAGGAGAAGTGGTACTGTGCAGTGTATATATACAGAATAATACAGATACTGAGGATTACACCCAGTATACAGGATAGGAGAAGTGGTACTGTGCAGTGTATATATACAGAATAATACAGATACTGAGAATTACACCCAGTATACAGGACAGGAGAAGTGGTACTGTGCAGTGTATATAGACATGATAATACAGATACTGAGGATTACACCCAGTATACAGGACAGGAGAAGTGGTACTGTGCAGTGTATATATACAGAATAATACAGATACTGAGGATTACACACAGTATACAGGACAGGAGAAGTGGTACTGTGCAGTGTATATACAGAATAATACAGATACTGAGGATTACACCCAGTATACAGGACAGGAGATGTGGTACTGTGCAGTGTATATATACAGAATAATACAGATACTGAGGATTACACCCAGTACACAGGACAGGAGAAGTGGTACTGTGCAGTGTATATATACAGATTAATACAGATACTGAGGATTACACCCAGTATACAGGACAGGAGAAGTTGTACTGTGCAGTGTATATATACAGAATAATACAGATACTGAGGATTACACCCAGTATACAGGACAGGAGAAGTGGTACTGTGCAGTGTATATATACAGAATAATACAGATACTGAGGATTACACCCAGTATACAGGACTTGAGAAGTGGTACTGTGCAGTGTATATAGACATGATAATACAGATACTGAGGATTACACCCAGTATACAGGACAGGAGAAGTGGTACTGTGCAGTGTATATATACAGAATAATACAGATACTGAGGATTACACACAGTATACAGGACAGGAGAAGTGGTACTGTGCAGTGTATATATACAGAATAATACAGATACTGAGGATTACACCCAGTACACAGGACAGGAGAAGTGGTACTGTGCAGTGTATATATACAGAATAATACAGATACTGAGGATTACACCCAGTATACAGGACAGGAGAAGTGGTACTGTGCAGTGTATATACAGAATAATAGAGATACTGAGGATTACACCCAGTATACAGGACAGGAGAAGTGGTACTGTGCAGTGTATATATACAGAATAATACAGATACTGAGGATTACACCCAGTATACAGGACAGGAGAAGTGGTACTGTGCAGTGTATATATACATAATAATACAGATACTGAGGATTACACCCAGTATACAGGACAGGAGAAGTGGTACTGTGCAGTGTATATACAGAATAATACAGATACTGAGGATTACACCCAGTATACAGGACAGGAGAAGTGGTACTGTGCAGTGTATATACAGAATAATACAGATACTGAGGATTACACCCAGTACACAGGACAGGAGAAGTGGTACTGTGCAGTGTATATATACAGAATAATACAGATACTGAGGATTACACCCAGTATACAGGACAGGAGAAGTGGTACTGTGCAGTGTATATACAGAATAATACAGATACTGAGGATTACACCCAGTATACAGGACAGGAGATGTGGTACTGTGCAGTGTATATATACAGAATAATACAGATACTGAGGATTACACCCAGTACACAGGACAGGAGAAGTGGTACTGTGCAGTGTATATATACAGAATAATACAGATACTGAGGATTACACCCAGTATACAGGACAGGAGAAGTGGTACTGTGCAGTGTATATACAGAATAATACAGATACTGAGGATTACACCCAGTATACAGGACAGGAGAAGTGGTACTGTGCAGTGTATATATACAGAATAATACAGATACTGAGGATTACACCCAGTATACAGGACAGGAGAAGTGGTACTGTGCAGTGTATATATACATAATAATACAGATACTGAGGATTACACCCAGTATACAGGACAGGAGAAGTGGTACTGTGCAGTGTGTATATATATAGAATAATACAGGTACTGAGGATTACACCAGTATACAGGACAGGAGAAGTGGTACTGTGCAGTGTATATATACAGAATAATACAGATACTGAGGATTACACCCAGTATACAGGACAGGAGAAGTGGTACTGTGCAGTGTATACAGAATAATACAGATACTGAGGATTACACCCAGTATACAGGACAGGAGATGTGGTACTGTGCAGTGTATATATACAGAATAATACAGATACTGAGGATTACACCCAGTACACAGGACAGGAGAAGTGGTACTGTGCAGTGTATATATACAGATTAATACAGATACTGAGGATTACACCCAGTATACAGGACAGGAGAAGTGGTACTGTGCAGTATATACAGAATAATACAGATACTGAGGATTACACCCAGTATACAGGACAGGAGATGTGGTACTGTGCAGTGTATATATACAGAATAATACAGATACTGAGGATTACACCCAGTACACAGGACAGGAGAAGTGGTACTGTGCAGTGTATATATACAGATTAATACAGATACTGAGGATTACACCCAGTATACAGGACAGGAGAAGTTGTACTGTGCAGTGTATATATACAGAATAATACAGATACTGAGGATTACACCCAGTATACAGGACAGGAGAAGTGGTACTGTGCAGTGTATATATACAGAATAATACAGATACTGAGGATTACACTCAGTATACAGGACATGAGAAGTGGTACTGTGCAGTGTATATAGACATGATAATACAGATACTGAGGATTACACCCAGTATACAGGACAGGAGAAGTGGTACTGTGCAGTGTATATATACAGAATAATACAGATACTGAGGATTACAACCAATATACAGGACAGGAGAAGTGGTACTGTGCAGTATGTATATATATATATAGAATAATACAGGTACTGAGGATTACACCAGTATACAGGACAGGAGAAGTGGTACTGTGCAGTGTATATATACAGAATAATACAGATACTGAAGATTACACCCAGTATACATGACTGATGGACTAGTGAATTGCGCTCCTGGTAACCTAATAAATAAGACACCACACACTGCGTGACATGGATTAAAATTTTGGCCACAGCAGCCCTTTATTTTATAAGAAAAAACATCAACAAGAAAAACAAGATTATCGGCCCAGAGATGTGGTTGTTATAAATCCCAGCCCCATATCCCCCTCCGCCGTGTACACCTAGCTCAAGGGGGAATCTGGGTATACCCCTTGATCATTTTCCTTGTGTCCGCTGAGCTCCTCCCCAGGGACCCATCTATTCCACTGTCCACTGAGCTCCTCCCCAGGGACCCATATTCCACTGTCCGCTGAGCTCTGGCCCAGGGACCCCATTAAAAACATAATTCTCCAACCAACAAAGAGGGGGTTTAAACAACCACATCCCGCCGCCAAATGCTGCTGTAACATACAATATTAAAATGTTAATACAATATTAATATGTTGATATGACATTGACAATTTGGATACCTTACTGATAACAATTGATACAATACTAATAATGTTGATAAAATACCGATGATGTTGAATACCAATAACATTGTTAGAATATTGACAGTGTTGACAAGTCCTGATATTGATACATTTTCCTTTATTATAGGGAGGGTGGGTGGGACAACTGCTGGTTCAGTCTTTGAGTCCAGGACAAAGGAATGACACCTTAACATGGGACCTATTTCTTATATGGCCCCTGCCCCCCATCTCTCCTCCTGCTTGCTGACCACCACCACATTCCTTAGGTAAAAACCCCCATCCCTTACTCCTTAACCCTTTCCTGGATCTATCACTGCCTCAGTCATGTACGTTACGGCTATCTGCCTTCACTCTGCTTGACTGATGGACTAGTGAATTGCGCTCCTGGTAACCTAATAAATAAGACACCACACACTGCGTGACATGGATTAAAATTTTGGCCACAGCAGCCCTTTATTTTATAAGAAAAACATCAACAAGAAAAAACGAGATTATCGGCCCAGAGATGTGGTTGTTATAAATCCCAGCCCCATATCCCCCTCCGCCGTGTACACCTAGCTCAAGGGGGAATCTGGGTATACCCCTTGATCATTTTCCTTGTGTCCGCTGAGCTCCTCCCCAGGGACCCATCTATTCCACTGTCCACTGAGCTCCTCCCCAGGGACCCATATTCCACTGTCCGCTGAGCTCTGGCCCAGGGACCCCATTAAAAACATAATTCTCCAACCAACAAAGAGGGGGTTTAAACAACCACATCCCGCCAAGACTCGCTCTTGTGACACCTTACAAGAGTGAGTTCCTCCACAACTTAATGGCTCGTTCTACTCCTTCTTGTATTCCCAACATCCATATATCAATGCCAATGTCATTAAGATGTACCTTATCATCTCTCCAAAAATGTTCCTTTGTATTTTCCAGCATCTGGTGACGTATGGCCACCCCTCCATTTTCCAACACAAATTTTGTTATTTTTTTATTAACCTTTATCCTTGTATTATTGATGCGAGCCACTGATCGCGCTGTTCTCCACATTTGTCTAGCTACTATATCCGACCAGACCACCACTGTTTCTGGGTAAGACCTCCATAAATTCAACATATCGAGCTTTATGTTCCTAACTAAATGTCTTGATGTTCTTATTGCTAAATCATTACCACCTAAATGGATAAGTAAGACGTCCGGGGGGTGGTAGAACTCCACATGATACTGGATTTCTTTCAACAGCTGATGCCACTGCATTCCCCTCTTTCCTATCCATGTCACCCGTGCCAAGGAACTGGGCAATCCCAACTGTTTGCCATTAGGCCTGACTGCTGCACGTAAGGCCCCCCAAAAAACAAATGAATGTACCATGATCCAAACCAGGCATTGCTGTTCAGCTAAAACAAAAACAAAAACACAATTATCACACAATTGTCTAAATGAAGACACAACTACTATAAGATTACCAAAAAGTACACATATATATACACATGTACGCCATTTATAATAAATGCAATCTAATGTAGCTCTTAAATCTGCTCGATTCCCATCTCCCGATTTTTTTAACTATGTCCGGCCCTAAGCCCCATCTAGCCGCTTCTGTGGCTGCTCCTATCCTAAATGAGTGTGAAGTGAATGCATTTGGAGACTCTCCCAATATTGTCAGGCATTTTTTAAGAACTGCTGTGAATTGAAATTGTGACAATGACTTACAATCCTCATGAATTAGTAATGAACCTTGGATATTTGGCCTTATTGAGACATAGTTTCTAAAACAGATGACCGGGCCAGCCCTGGAACCGCTTAAAGGAAACAATGTGATCCATTTTCCTCTACCCTGTTGATCAGTTTTTGACTTTGCCAGAAAACATTCCAATCTGTCTGTGTACTGATGCACGTCCTCAGCTTGTAGACCCCCTCTGTCTGTGTACTGATGCATGTCCTCAGCTTGTAGACCCCCTCTGTCTGTGTACTGATGCATGTCCTCAGCTTGTAGACCCCCTCTGTCTGTGTACTGATGCATGTCCTCGGCTTGTAGACCCCCACTTCTGGTGGAGCTACTCGACACTAACTCGCTGATTCTAAAAGCTCCAAAAAAGGCCAGTGTGAATGCACAACTAAAGAGAAACACTTCAAACGGACTGCTCCAGACTCGGCCTAGTACACTCAGTATCTGCTGCAATAACTGGAAAGAAATCGGACGCCGTTTATCTCTGGTCTTCTTACAACTTTTCCTGTAACCCTTTAGGGCCTGCTTAACTAAAAAATGCTTTGTGTAATCAGTGAAGTCGTGCGACTTAAACCAAAAGGCTAATCCTGACATTTTACTATCAATACTGGACAATGAAGTACCGTCTACAAAAGCCCTGCTAATGTAAAATAACAACAAGGAAACATTGTCATGTACACTGGCATCATGTGCCACTAGAGCACACAAGTCTTCCCATTCCCTCCATGCTGACTGGTACCTCTGCCATGTGCTTACACCCACAGACCGTTCTATCAGAGCGTATGCGGTGTCACTGGCAGTGACCACAGAAAATCCGGACACTTCTTGCCTTGTACCTCTGCCATCGGGGCTAACGAACGGAATCTGTCCCACTGAAAACGAGACCGAGCATCAGCCACAGAATTGCAAACACCGGGGACATGCACAGCTGTAATCTGACAATTTGACTTTAAACAGCGCAGCACTAGATGACGCAGCAAAGTAACAACAGGCAGGGAAGACACTGATTGTTTGTTGATGACTTCTACAACTCCCAAGTTATCACAATGAAATCTCACTTTTCGGTTTTGGAAAATATTGCACCAAATTTCACAAGCAACCACTATGGGGAACAATTCAAGGAGTACTAAGTTTCGTGTTAACCCATTGTTTCTCCAACTCTCTGGTCACCTATCTGCACACCACTGTCCAGAACAATATGCACCAAAACCAGTTGACCCCGCTGCATCAGTGTGGATGTCTAGATCAAAATTTGAAACCGGTGGTCTGATCCACAATGACCTCCCATTAAACTCCATTAAGAACTGTTCCCATACCGCCAGATCGTCCTTTAATGTTCTAGCCAGCCGCACAAAGTGATGTGGAAAGGTTATGCCTGAGGTAGCTGCAGCTAGGCGCCTACAAAAAACTCTACCCATTGGAATAATGCGACACGCAAAGTTCATTTTTCCTAACAGTGATTGTAGATCCTTTAATCTGATCTTACGGTGAGATCTAGCTTCTCTGACTGCCTCCAGCAGATCACTGACCTTGTCATCCGGTAATCTGCACTCCATTGTCTCACTGTCAATCAAAATTCCTAAAAACTTGATAAGTGTAGACGGGCCTTCTGTTTTATCTGATGCTAACGGTACTCCGAAACGCTTAAAAACCGACTGAATCGCTGACAATAATGCAGCACAAACAAATGACTTTGGTGGACCTATACATAGGAAATCATCTAGATAATGCAGGACAGAACGCACGCCGGCTTCCTTCTTTACTACCCACTCCAAAAATGTGCTAAATGATTCAAACAAGGAGCATGAGATGGAGCAGCCCATCGGTAAACACAAGTCTACATAAAACCTGCCACTGACAACCCAAGAGATGGAAGCTTTCTGGATGGACTGGTAAGAGTCTAAAGGCAGCTTCAATGTCTGTTTTTGCCATTAAAGCTCCTCTGCCGTACTTCTGAACCCATGCAATCGCTGTATCAAATGAAGTATACGAGACTGTGCAAAGTTCCTGATCGATTCCATCATTAACTGAGCTTCCATGAGGGAAGGACAGATGATGGATCAGCCTAAACTTATTGGGTTCCTTCTTTGGGACCACCCCCAATTGAGAGACCCTTAAGTTTTCTATTGGCATTTTGGGGAATGGGCCTGCCATGCGGCCCAGGTCAATTTCTTTGTTTAGTTTTGTGGAGACAATGTGAGAATATGTATAAGCTGAAGCAAGGTTACGAGAACAGGTTAATGGGCCTGAAGTAGATGGGATCTTAAAACCTTCTGAGAAACCCTCCCCCAGCAATTGTGCTGCTTTTCTATCTGGGTACCTGCTTAGATAGCCCACCATCTCCCCGAGTCTAATTGGGGTTTCCCCCTTTTTGGTTAATCTCTGCTGTTGGGGTTTTATTTCGTTTAAAGCATTTTGATAGGCTATGGTTTCCACTACAGAAGGTGCATTCATGTCTGTACCTGCATGTGTTTCCGAATCTGCACTGGCTATCATTGAACTGCCAGCAGCAACCTTTTCTGTTTGCTGCCGACAATCCGATTGCTGATGATCTGCCGACATAGCCCTGAAAGGGCTGATTAACCCCACGTGGCGCTGTCATGAGACGCATCCATAAACCAATATCTTTGTGATCCCAACGAATCCCTTGGCGACCAGCCTTTCGTTGGCGAAACTGCTCATCATAGCGCAGCCATGCTAAACCTCCATACACACGGTGCGCCTCCCCGATAGAATTCATGTAACAAAATAAGGCAGAGCAATGTTCAGGAGTTTTTTGGCCTATTACACTTGCTAATATGGCAAAAGCCTGGAACCAATTGGCAAATGTTTGGGGGATGAGACGATACCGTCTTTCTTGTTCCTCTCTTTTCCTCTCATCAAACCTTACTCTATCCAAGTTATATTTTTCTAAGGGCAATAATGAAAATATTTCCACATATTCGTCGGCCCAAATCTTCTCCCTAACCTCCTGTTTCGAATGAATTCCTAGAGGACCCTCAAAACATACATATAATTCTCCTTTTGCTGCATCAGATAATGTAACCCCTTGTGAAATTACTGCGTCCTCCTGTGTCTCTGGATCAGCACACGACTGACTTACCACCTCCGATGTCCGGCGACCATTTCCACACCATGCAGCAATAGGAGAAGAAGTTATGGGTAAGCTAGACTGACTCAAAGCCTCCTTAACCCCTGACACTAATTGCTGTACTACTGAATTAAGATCCCATCCTACATTGCCGGGAACTGTACCCCCAACTGCGCCCACTGGACTCATTACAGGTGTTGTTACACTAGATATAGGACAAGAAAAAGTGTTCTCACCAATACCTGGCTGCGTCCTAGGTTGACCAGCCGTCCGTGACGTATTAGTTATAGTCTCTACAGCCCCTCCATTATTGAAGTGCTGCGTGCTGCTGCCCTCTAGTGGGGAGTCGTTATCTGTGTCATAGTCATTGTCTGGAATCTCTGCTGAGTCTTGTAGCTGTAGATTTATTGCCTGACTCCAATCCTGAGCCGGCCGATGAAGTCTTTGTCTGGTTAAAGTACTTTTGCGCAGTTGTCTTTTTGGATTCCTACCACTCCTCGTGTAATGTGAACCCGGATCCGGAAAAGTTGTGTGTCCTAAGCCCATCCCCCCGTGTTGGTTCAGTTCCTGGGGTGAGGCCGTATGATGTCCTCTAGAATGATGCAAAGATTGTTGAGGAAGTTCTAAGGATTCATGGTGGGCTGTCGTCACGTCACTTGTAGCTTGTGTGGCTGCTTCTCTGGCTGGCACATCAGTAGAGCTGGACTTTCTCCTTGGACTTCTTGGTGTCTCTCCGGTTAGATGGTCTGGCTCTTTTCTCTGTCCCTTGTTCTTCTGATACTGTAATTTCCTTCCTGGTTTGTAAGAAGGATCAGAGGCTGTGCTGCGCTTTGCTCTTTTCCTAGAAGTAACAGAAGGACTTATGATCCTATTGTGAGTCCTTTTGGCCATTTCAGAAGTTAGTCTCTCAGGAGGTCTGGATCTTCTTAAAGTTTGATGTTCAGAAAGTTCAGAAGGGACAGATGCTGTATCCCGGGCACTCTTCAGCAATTCGTCTAGCTGGGCCTGAATCCATTCGGGCCTACACGTCAAAGCCGCAGCCTGAACAGTCTTCAGCAAGGCATCCATACTGCTGGTTCAGTCTTTGAGTCCAGGACAAAGGAATGACACCTTAACATGGGACCTATTTCTTATATGGCCCCTGCCCCCCATCTCTCCTCCTGCTTGCTGACCACCACCACATTCCTTAGGTAAAAACCCCATCCCTTACTCCTTAACCCTTTCCTGGATCTATCACTGCCTCAGTCATGTACGTTACGGCTATCTGCCTTCACTCTGCTGGACAGGAGAAGTGGTACTGTGCAGTGTATATATACAGAATAATACAGATACTGAGGATTAGACCCAGTATACAGGACAGGAGAAGTGGTACTGTGCAGTGTATATAGACATGATAATACAGATACTGAGGATTACACCCAGTATACAGGACAGGAGAAGTGGTACTGTGCAGTGTATATATGCAGAATAATACAGATACTGAGGATTACACACAGTATACAGGACAGGAGAAGTGGTACTGTGCAGTGTGTATATACAGAATAATACAGACACTGAGGATTACACCCAGTATACAGGACAGGAGAAGTGGTATTGTGCAGTGTATATACAGAATAAAACAGATACTGAGGATTACACCCAGTATACAGGACAGGAGATGTGGTACTGTGCAGTGTATATATACAGAATAATACAGATACTGAGGATTACACCCAGTATACAGGACAGGAGAAGTGGTACTGTGCAGTGTATATATACAGAATAATACAGGCACTGAGGATTACACCCAGTATACAGGACAGGAGAAGTGGTACTGTGCAGTGTATATATACAGAATAATACAGATACTGAGGATTACACCCAGTATACAGGACAGGAGAAGTGGTACTGTGCAGTGTATATATACAGAATAATACAGATACTGAGGATTACACCCAGTATACAGGACATGAGAAGTGGTACTGTGCAGTGTATATAGACATGATAATACAGATACTGAGGATTACACCCAGTATACAGGACAGGAGAAGTGGTACTGTGCAGTGTATATATACAGAATAATACAGATACTGAGGATTACACACAGTATACAGGACAGGAGAAGTGGTACTGTGCAGTGTATATACAGAATAATACAGATACTGAGGATTACACCCAGTATACAGGACAGGAGATGTGGTACTGTGCAGTGTATATATACAGAATAATACAGATACTGAGGATTACACCCAGTACACAGGACAGGAGAAGTGGTACTGTGCAGTGTATATATACAGAATAATACAGATACTGAGGATTACACCCAGTATACAGGACAGGAGAAGTGGTACTGTGCAGTGTATATACAGAATAATACAGATACTGAGGATTACACCCAGTATACAGGACAGGAGAAGTGGTACTGTGCAGTGTATATATACAGAATAATACAGATACTGAGGATTACACCCAGTATACAGGACAGGAGAAGTGGTACTGTGCAGTGTATATATACATAATAATACAGATACTGAGGATTACACCCAGTATACAGGACAGGAGAAGTGGTACTGTGCAGTGTGTATATATATAGAATAATACAGGTACTGAGGATTACACCAGTATACAGGACAGGAGAAGTGGTACTGTGCAGTGTATATATACAGAATAATACAGATACTGAGGATTACACCCAGTATACAGGACAGGAGAAGTGGTACTGTGCAGTGTATATATACAGAATAATACAGATACTGAGGATTACACCCAGTATACAGGACAGGAGAAGTGGTACTGTGCAGTGTATATATACAGAATAATACAGATACTGAGGATTACACCCAGTATACAGGACAGGAGAAGTGGTACTGTGCAGTGTATGTAGACATGATAATACAGATACTGAGAATTACACCCAGTATACAGGACAGGAGAAGTGGTACTGTGCATTGTTTATATACAGAATAATACAGATACTGAGGATTACACACAGTATACAGGACAGGAGAAGTGGTACTGTGCAGTGTATATATACAGAATAATACAGATACTGAGGATTACACCCAGTATACAGGACAGGAGATGTGGTACTGTGCATTGTTTATATACAGAATAATACAGATACTGAGGATTACACACAGTATACAGGACAGGAGAAGTGGTACTGTGCAGTGTATATATACAGAATAATACAGATACTGAGGATTACACCCAGTGTACAGGACAGGAGATGTGGTACTGTGCAGTGTATATATACAGAATAATACAGGTACTGATGATTACACCCAGTATACAGGACAGGAGAAGTGGTACTGTGCAGTGTATATATACAGAATAATACAGGTACTGAGGATTACACCAGTATGCAGGACAGGAGAAGTGGTACTGTGCAGTGTATATATACAGAATAATACAGATACTGAGGATTACACCCAGTATACAGGACAGGAGAAGTGGTACTGTGCAGTGTATATATACAGAATAATACAGATACTGAGGATTACACCCAGTATACAGGACAGGAGAAGTGGTACTGTGCAGTGTATATATACAGAATAATACAGATATTGAGGATTACACCCAGTATACAGGACAGGAGAAGTGGTACTGTGCAGTGTATATACAGAATAATACAGATACTGAGGATTACACCCAGTATACAGGACAGGAGAAGTGGTACTGTGCAGTGTATATATACAGAATAATACAGGTACTGAGGATTACACCAGTATACAGGACTGGAGAAGTGGTACTGTGCAGTGTATATATACAGAATAATACAGATACTGAGGATTACACCCAGTATACAGGACAGGAGAAGTGGTACTGTGCAGTGTGTATATACAGAATAATACAGACACTGAGGATTACACCCAGTATACAGGACAGGAGAAGTGGTACTGTGCAGTGTATATATACAGAATAATACAGATACTGAGGATTACACCCAGTATACAGGACAGGAGAAGTGGTACTGTGCAGTGTATATATACAGAATAATACAGATACTGAGGATTACAGCCAGTATACAGGACAGGAGAAGTGGTACTGTGCAGTGTATATATACAGAATAATACAGATACTGAGGATTCCACCCAGTATACAGGACAGGAGAAGTGGTACTGTGCAATGTATAGTGTTGTTAGGCATTGCTGGCTGTTGGCTGGTGCTGAGTGTTGGCATCGTTGGGCATTGACTGTTGCTGAGTGTTGGGTGTTAGTTGTTGCTGAGATTAATTGGGTGTTGGACGTTGTCTTGTGCTGGGTGTTGGGTGTTGTTGGCTGTTGAGCGTTGGCTGTTGTTGGGCATTGTTAGGTGCTGCTGAGCGTTTGGCATTGTATGTTGTTGGGCGCCGGCCTGTTGGGCGTTCTATGTTAGGTGTTGCTGTGCATTGTCTTTTGCTGGGTTATTGTGCATTGTATGTTATTGGCTGTTGTTAGGCACCATTGCCTTTTTCTGAGCATTTGTTGTTGCTGGGTGTTCCTGTGCATTGTATGTTATTAGGTATTGGCTGTTGCTGGGTGTTGTTGGCTGTTGCTGGGCGTTGGCTATTGCTGGGTGTTGTTGGGCATTGCTTTAGTATTGGGACATGGTCCATTAGGCCGCTGATTGTCACTTGGATTCGTCCTATAGGCCCCTGGTTAGCTCATGTACTTATTTTATAAATCACCCAATCTGGTAAAAAAGGAAAATCTATTCTAAGTGTCTGAACATGGCGTTATCCCGGCTCTCCTTCCCCACAGCGTCTGTCAGACACATTTGTAATGGGAGTATAATGACTCAATCGATCCGTTCAGTGAGGTGCGTGCAAACTGAAAATGTCTCCACGGTCTTAATCCCGGCACAGACGGATATTGATTTCTTAATCTGACCCTCAGCTTTGTCTCCTGAGCTTGGAGTGGTCGAGATATTTCTTCCCTTTAAGGCCTAGACATTGTAAGCGGCGTGGCCTAGGAGAACCAATCAGATCTCCTGTCTCTAAAATAAAATGAGCTCACTGCTCATTTTGCTAAGGAGAGAAGGAGAGAAAGTTGCTAAGGACAGAAATAATAAAATTATGTTCTCTTCTGTGAGCTGCACTGTGTCCATCTTTGTTAGGATTATGGAGTCGCCCCTAGCAACCAGTCATTGTCAGTCACACCTAGACATCCCGTCCGTCTTGGCTTCTGAATGACCATTGTGGTGCTACATTTACACTGTAGCAGTTATGATGGCAACTGGTGTGGCGACACGTGGGTCAGTGGGTGCTCTCCTGTGGAGACACGGGGGTCAGTGGGTGCTCTCCTGTGGAGACACTGGGGTCAGTGGGTGCTCTCCTGTGGAGACACGGGGGTCAGTGGGTGCTCTCCTGTGGAGACACGGGGGTCGGTGTGTGCTCTCCTGTGGAAACATGGGGGTCGGTGGGTGCTCTCCTGTGGAGACACGGGGGTCAGTGGGTGATTTCCTGTGGAGACACATGGCTCAGTGGGTGCTCTCCTGTGGAGACACATGGGTCAGTGGGTGCTCTCCTGTGGAGACACGGGGGTCAGTGGGTGCTCTCCTGTGGAGACACTGAGGTCAGTGGGTGCTCTCCTGTGGAGACACGGGGGTCGGTGGGTGCTCTCCTGTGGAGACACGGGGGTCGGTGGGTGCTCTCCTGTGGAGACACGGGGGTCGGTGGGTGCTCTCCTGTGGAGACACGGGGGTCGGTGGGTGCTCTCCTGTGGAGACACGGGGGTCAGTGGGTGCTCTCGTCCGCTGACTGTCCTCCTTTAGAAAGACAGCATCCCCCAGGGCTCATCCCAACTGAACGCTGACCTCCTTAACCGTGGGCGGAACACTACTCAGACAACACAGGGTGAGGGAATCACAATATTAAGACTTTATTGGATCCCCAAACAATTAACGGCATATGGCACATAACCAGTAAAACCCCAGAATGTAACAGGCAACAGTTTCTCCCCCTTCCGCTGGCTTACCAGGGATTAGAATGTCCGTGTCTCAGAGCTTCCAGGGCTACTTACTCCAAACCAGCAGCACCCCGCTTTCGGCGGGCACCCACCGAGAATGGAATAACGCTGGATTTAGGAGGCTGGCTGAGGACCGCGAAGCCTGTAGTCCGGTGCCTAGATTGTCCCAAGCTGGAATCCTTCCTTAGGTAGTCCTTGATATCTCAGCCGAATCCTTGTGTGACGCCCTGGACCCCAGGGGTCACAGAATAACATCACATACACACACCCCCCTCCCCTGGTCAGGAACACCCGTCAAACAAAACCCTTGTTGCCTCCCTCCAGGGTCTGATATCCACACCAGGTGGGCGGAGCCAGGCGGTTGGCCCCACCCACCGAGGAGTTCACAGGCCTGGAGGCGGGAAAAGTAGTCAGTCAAGTTCAGGAGTTGAAGTACAGAGGTGGTAGAGAGAGAAGGAGAGACTGTGTGTGTCTGGGTCGGAACCCAGGCACCATCAGCAAGGTCGGCAGACGGTGGTGGCCGTCTGCAGGAGTTGGTGGAAGTCTGCGGAACCGTAGGACCGGGGTCGGGCGGTAGCCCGCCTGTACCGAACCGGGGAGTGGATTGAAGCCAAGCACCAAGGCAGGGTACTCAGACCCCGACTAGGCTCGGAAGCCGCCGTAAAGGTCTAATTCTCTGATTGCGGTCTGGACCTCAGGGGTTCATTCCCAACCAAGTCCCGTCAGAAGGCAACAGCCCAACCCGTCCGGATAAGAGCCACCGCCAACGGCCAGAGATCCAAGGGCCAGCGCCTGCGGGCAAAACGGGCTCTCCCGACACGTACAAGCCGGGGAGCAGACCACCCGTGGGAATCCATAGGGGTCAAACACTTACACATAGGTGCAGGGAACGACAGCCACCATCAGCCCGTCCGGGGAGAGTGAAGATACTGCAGCCGACTGCGGGCCCCGTCCATCCAGCCGTTTGGTTTACCAGAGACTCTGTTCTTGACTACCTGAGTGAGTACACCAGTGCCATCCGGCACAGCGCTGCACCGTAACGCTGCCCCGCATCCACGCTGCCTCCCCGCATCGGCACCTGCACCTATCCCCTCCTCCCTACTCCTCAACCGGGGCCCCGGGACCAACAGCCCCTACCCACGGAGGGGCCAACACCTCAGCTGCTCTCCGCCATCGCTCCCGGGAACCCCCGTCACCAGCAGCGGTGGTGCCCACCATCACCACAACCCCGTGGGTGGCGTCACAACCGACATTCCAGCACCAAACCTCCCCCTTTCAATCGTGGGCGAGGAGGTGCTGCTCGAGCTCCCGGGTCCGGCCCCGTGCTCGAGCCACCGAGGAGCAGAAGCACCGGACCCGAGCGCCAGCGAACCCCAAGGCGAGCGGCGTTCCCAAACCCCTCCGCCCGCGACACTTGCATTCGATGCTGAAATCCCTGTAGTATTATAATGCAGGTTCGGTTATGGCTTGCCAATCGGATCCGCAGATCCTAGATTGGTATCATGTAGCAAGAGTCTAACCGGGCAATGGACAGTCCTCCTTCTTATACCCCTGAGCTCTCTATTCAGACCATTGGGGTCTTCATGATTGGTGGGTAAGACTGGGCTCTGATTGGCTAGATTTCAAGCCGTATACAAAATATCCATAGTAGTAAAGGTCTCTGGCAGAGACGAGAGAGAGACAGCTAAGTTACATCGCATCTAGCAATACACATAGTAATACAATGGGAGGTTCGCATAATTGAGTTGTTTGGGTATCTGACCTTCACTGGCCAAGGCAATTACATGAGTCAACAAGAACTTTAACACTAGACTCCTATGGGGTACTTCTAACATAGCGAGATCGCTAGCAAGATCGCTGCTGAGTCACGGATTTTGTGACTCAACAGTGACCTCATCAGCGATCTCGCTGTGTGTGACGACACTAAGCAGCGACCTGGCCCCTGCTGTGAAATCGCTGATCATTACACACAGTGCTGGTTAATTTTTTGCTCGTTGCTCTCCCACTGTGAAGCACCCATCGCTGTCTTTGACAGCGAGAGATCAACGATCTGAATGTGCAGGGAGCAGGGAGAAGGCGTCTGGAAGTTGCGGACGCTGGTAACCAAGGTACACATCAGGTAACCAAGTGAAGCGCTTTGCTTGGTTACCCGATATTTACCTTGGTTACTAGCGTACGTCGCTCTCAGGCTGCCAGTTCTGTCTCCCTGCACACGTAGCCAGGGTACACATCGGGTAACTAAGCAAAGTGCTTTGCTTAGTAACCCGATGTGTATCCTGGCTACAAGTGCAGGGAGCCAGTGCTAAGCGGTGTGCGCTGGTAACCAGGGTAAATATTGGGTAACCAAGCAAAGCATTTTACTTAGTTACCCGATATTTACCTTGGTTACCAAGCGCAGCATCGTTTCCACGAGTCGCTGCGGGCTGGTGGCTGGTCACTGGTGAGATCTGCCTGATTGACAGCTCACCAGCGACCATGTAGCGATGCACCAGCGATCGTGGTCGGAATCGCTGGTACGTCGTTTAGTGAGATGGTACCCTAAGAGTCTTGTAGAAACAATGAGGGGCTTATCCCCTGTTTATAAACAAACTATCATCATGTCATTACTAGACACTGGGTCAGGCAGATTGAACCAGCAATGGACCAGCAGACATAATGGTGGCTCCCAGACAGATGAAGTTAATGACCTTATAATATAAATTAATTATGAATTAAGAATATTAATATAAAACCAACCAAAAATCCCCAAATAAACACAAAATCACGAGAAAAGGAACAAACTAATATACAGTATTTATTGAGACCAGATTGATGCATTGTATTGAGAGTTCATATCCGTTTGGCCTCAAGTTGTGCCAAATGATGGCTGGTCCCGCCACCCCGAATATCCAGGTGCAATAGATTATACCTCTAACCTTGAGAAAGGCCCCATTTAAATTGTGACACAGGTTCTCTAAGATGGCCCATTTCACTCCTCTGTCCGATTTGCCTTCTGTCCCAGTACTTCATCCAGCACATCTTTCTCCTGCATGGCCTACCTCTCCACATTGTGTCCAATTAGAGGCATCCAGTTCACATCTCAGTCCTGGAAAGCCACCTGTAAGCTTCTGGGGGTCACCTTGGACTTCTTGTCGGCCTACCATCCGAAGTCCAATGGTCAAGTGGAGTAAGCTAATCAGATCCTGACGAATTTCTTGCAGTACTTTGTCAATGAACACCACAGCGACTGGGTCAAGCTTCTACCATGGTCAGAGTTCTACAATAATCACGTGAGCCCTCCGCTCACTCTCAGTTCTGTGTATGTATGGGCCCAAAATCCCTTTTCCTGTGGTTATCACCTTGGGCACTGATGGCCTTGTAAAGAGTTTCTCTGAAATCTGAGCTGAGGTCAAGTCCTCTCTGGAGCAATCGTCCTTCCGAATGAAAAGGCATGCAGATAAAACACCCCAGGGTCTTTAATCTCTCTGGCCTGGAGACAAAGTATGGCTCTTCTAGATACGTCTGCCTCAAGTTACCTTACTACAAGCTGGGTCCCCATTTTATTGGTTCCTTCGAGGTGCTCCAGCATATCAAAGTTGTGTCCTACAAGCTGAAGCTTCTGGCCTCCTTGTGCATCCCGAACTCTGTCCATGTGTATCTGCTATTTCAAGAACCCTGGCACCCTGCTTTCACTGGTCAGTGCTGAAGACACCTTTGAGGTAAAAGTACATCCTTGATTGGAACGGTTTTGGTTCTGAGGAGACCTCATGGAAGCACATGGAAAATATTAATGCCCCTCTTCTCCTTAAAAGATTCCTGAAAAAGGGGGTGTTGGGGGGGGGGGGGGTACGGTAACGTCAGAACTGACGTTCCTGCACTGTCCTATCCCCTTCCCCGGCAGAGACACAGGCTCATTCTCCCTCCTGGCCGCTCCATCCCTGTTGCTGGCTCCCCGTACCTGCGCACGCTGCACAGGCCTTTTGGGAACACACTTATGGCATCCACACATTTATAAAGGGCCAGCATGCCCAAACTTGAAAGTGCCACTCAGCCTATGGCCCCCTTCAGATGCACGTGTCTCCGGTATGTGCTAGGCCCGTGCCCACATGTACCGGAGACACAGGCACACGTAAACCCATTAAAAGCAATGGGTTTATGTGCAAGCACGTGTGCAGCCATTGGCCCGTGCCTCCGTGTGGAGCAGACGTGTGTCCGTGTGCTCCACACGGATGCATGTCTGTTCTTCTCCGGCAGCACAGGTGTCACACGGCCCGCACCCGTACCACACGGATGTAGTGTGGATGCAGTCCCGTGTGACGCGCCGGAGAAAACACACGTGTCAGAGAAAAAACCCCAAAACATTTACTCACCTTCTCCAGCCCTCCTGTCTCTGCTGTCACTTGCTGCCGACCGCCGCTCATTTAATATTCACTTCACTGCGGCCGTCAGCAACGGGGAGTCGGCAGGACTGGAGACCGAAGATCAGCACCACGGACAGCGACGCCAGGGACAGGTGAGCAGAAAGTTCTGTTCTCCTTGTGTTATCACGGATAGCACACGGAGAACACACGTAGTGCCATAAACACGGCACACGGAGGGGAAAACGCACCTTTGACACGTCTGTGAAAGACGTGCGTGATTTTCTCGGACGTGTGAAGGGGGCCTATGGCTGAGATGCACTATGTATTTAAGGCCTCCGACACACATCCGTGCCGCCGGTACGTGTTTGCCATTTTTGCACGTACCGGCGGCACGGAGACACGTTCAGCAATGCTACCCTATTGTAGCAGGCACACACATGTAAAACCACACGGAACGTGTGTCCGTGTGCGTTTGTACGTGTGTGCGTTTTTCTACACGCTGACATGTCCACGTTTTCACCGGCAGCACGGGTGTCACACGGCCCGCACCCGCCGTACCACACGGATGTAGTGTGGATGCGGTCCCGCGTGACATGCGCCGGAGAAAACACACGTGTCAGTGAAAAAAAAAAAAAAACACTTACTCACCTTCTCCAGCCCTCCTGTCTCTGCCGCTGCTGCCACTTGCTGCCGACCGCCGCTCATTATGCTCATTTAATATTCACTTCACTGAGGCCGGCAGCAGCAGCGGGGAGACGGGAGGGCTGGAGACCGAAGATCAGCACCATGGACAGCAGCGTGGACAGCAGCGCGGACCACGTGAGTATGCAAATTACCGGTTCTACGTGTGCTATCGCGGATAGCATACGTAGAACACACGTGGACCGCACGTATCCGAGACACGTACTTACCACACGCAACACGCAGGGTAAATACGTGTCTCGTGGCACGTGCGTGTTTTTAACGGAAGTGTGTTTCAGGCCTAAGGCATATGGGAGGTGACTGTGTAACGTGGTCTAATCTTAGAGATACATTGCTAGTTGTTCACATCCCTTGCCTATGTGATCCTGCTGTGTTACTTATGCGGGCTTCACACGGTACAATCTATCGTGCGATCGCACGAGTGATCGTACCCGCCCCCGTCGTTTGTGCGTCACGGGAAATTAGGTGCCCGTGGCGCACAAAGTCGTTAACCCCCGTCACACGTACTTACCTGCTGAGCGACCTCGCTGTGGGCGGCGAACATCCACTTCCTGAAGGGGGAGAGACGTTCGGCGTCACAGCGACGTCACACAGCGGCCGACCAATAGAAGTGGAGGGACGGAGATGAGCGGGACGTAAACATCCCGCCCACCTCCTTCCTTCCGCATAGCCGGCGGGAGCCGCAGGACGCAGGTAAGCTGTGTTCATCGTCCCCGGGGTGTCACACGGAGCGATGTGTGCTACCCCGGGTACGATGAACCACCGGCGCAAAGTAGAATAAACGATTTTTTAAAAATGAGCGACCTGTACACGATTCACGATTCGTAACCGATTTGCGATCGTTTACAGACACTCATAGGTGTCACACGGGACGACGTCGCAAGCGATGCCGGATGTGCGTCACGAAAACCGTGACCCCAACGACATATCGCAAGATAGATCGTCTCGTGTGACGCCCGCATTAGACTTGTCTGTACCGGCCACTCCTGCTGCATCGTTCTTTATCAGTGGAGCCTGCTGGTCCTTCTGCATCATTCCTTATTGGCTGAGCCTGCTGTATCGGCCACTCACCGCTGCACCTATCCGTACCTGTTATACCTCTGCCGTACCCGCTGCTGAATCTATCTATACCGGCCGTGCCTGCCTCATCAGCCGTCCTGGCAGCATCTGCCTTATCTGGCACTATCAGTGTCCATACCACTAGGGCAGCTCTCACAGCACAGTCTCTCTGAATGGCACCTGGTGGCTACCAGCAGCCCAGTCCATCCTCCCCATCAGAGGCTCTGGTGAATACCCGATGTGTGACGAAGTCGCGCCCCTCAGATGTATCGTGTGCTGCGACCCAGGGGTCCACTCCCGCTTGCATACGCGAGTATTACACCACCCATTGGACTTTTTAGAAACCAGGCTCCTCCTCCTTTTATGAGACATGACTTGTGCGGTGGCAGTGATGGGCTGTTATGCTGCAAAATTAATTGTGAAGGGGTGGGGCATGTTATAGGAGGCTCCTCCTCCAGTTAGTGGCGGTGTCCTCTGTATCCAGAGAATGACCGAGACGTAATTATTAATCCATGTGGGATAAGAACGTCCTTTGTGAGATCTCATTCTGCCGGCGTCGTCCTCGCCAATTACGAGTTATCTTTGAAGTGATTTTGCGGAGGCAGAGGCTGGACGAGCGCTATTCATCTTCTCATTAACCGCACTCGGGCCGCTCACATCTCCTCATTCCGCAGATAAGAGGACGAGCGGAAAAGCAATTTGGATTTGCGCGGCCGTGTTAGAAGCGGCTGACTGTGTAGTGCGGGGGTAGCGGGCTCAGATCCAGTGATTACCAAGACGGGGGGATGAACAGGCGCTGTCAATGTAGGGCACTTAGGCTATGTTCACACTAGAAAAATGATTTTTCTTAAGAAATTTCTTAAGAAATTTCTTAAGAGTGCACCTGTGTTAAAAAACGCACCAAAAACGCACCTGCGTTTTTGCCGCGTTTTCGGTGCGTTTTTGGTGCGTTTTAGGTCCGTTTTTGGTGCGTTTTTACCGCTGGTTGCTCCCTGCGTTATTGTGCCAATTATCTATGGCAAAAAACGCAGTTAGCTGCAGAAAAGAAGTGACATGCTCATTCTTTTTCTTAAGAAAATCTACTGAAAGAATTTTCTTAAGAAAAAAACGCAGTGTGTGCACAGCTAATTTTTTTTGCCATAGGTTTTGCTGGGGAATGTCTGCAGAAAGGTTACAAGAATTTCTCAAGAAATTTCTGCAGCAAAAACGGACCAAAAACGGACCAAAAACGCAGGTAAAAAACGCAGTGTGTGAACACAGCCTTATCCCGCAGTGTGTCTGACAACTCGGTAAAGTGAGTTGTCAGGACCATAGTCCCCTTTTCAGCTGCTCTGCTCAGCCCAGGAGTCACCTTGTGTAATACAGACCCCCTTTCTTATATCAGGGGTCTTCTATGTATATTCTAGTGGAAATACCTCCAGCTACGGTATATAATATACAAAACTACCAGGAGGTGACTGGCCCCACGGACATCCCATAATGTGATCAGTAGGGTGTAGGGGCTCCTGGTGGGCTGGTGTCCTGGGCTATGTGCTCCTAAACCTGGCCCAGGATATCAGCGGCTCCCGGACAGTTTATGCGTTACCCAGGAGCTGCACACACAGATGGGCATCTTCCTGACCCTGTATATCCTCTGACATGCCACCCTGAAATTGTCTCCATGTGCCACCCTGGAGCAGCCAGATCCCGTATGCCACTCTGGAGTTTTACCCATGTGCCACCCTAAAGGAAATGTCCCTCTGTGCCACCCCGAAGGAACCAGAGCCCCTATGCCACCATGAAATTGTCTCCGTGAGCCACCCTGGAGAAAATGCCCCCCTGTGCCACCCCTGAGGAGCCAGAGCCCCTATGCCACCCTGGAGGAGACGTCCCTGTTTGCCACATTGGAGGAGATGTCCTCCCCTGTACCACCCAGGAGGAACCAGAGCTCCTATGCCACTCTGAAGGAGATGTCCCCATGTGCCACCCCGAAGGAGCCGGATCCCCTTAGCCACCACGGAGGAGCCGAAACCCCTGTGCCACCCCAGACTAGCAGTCACCCTTGTGTCCCGTCGTGCTTCCAGTAATAACAAGGACACAAGCAAATCACAAAATTAAGGAAGACAGCAGAGATAAACAGAGTCCTGGTCTATGGACACTTCCTGCTTCGCTGCCTTTCTGGGAGCGTGTTTCCTCCCTAGAGCCCTGAAAGCATAATGGTGGAAAACAGTGATCCCTGAAATGTCCAGGGGTTAACGGGGAAGTGTAAGAGACGGACATGTCCCATATGTATTACAAAGGGTAGGTATCTGCACTGTGCATTCAGTAAGGGAGTGTATCCCTTCCACGTATACAGGTGTCTGTACGGGCCCCTCCTCTGTATATACAGTACAGACCAAATGTTTGGACACACCTCATCTCTAGAACAACTGTTAAGAGGAGACTTTGTGCAGCAGGTTTTCATGGTAAAATAACTGCTAGGAAACCACTGCTAAGCACAGGCAACAAGCAGAAGAGACTTGTTTGGGCTAAAGAACACAAGGAATGGACATTAGACCAGTGGAAATCTGTGCTTTGGTCTGATGAGTCCAAATTTGAGATCTTTGGATCCAACCACCGTGTCTTTGTAGAAAAGGTGAACGGATGGGCTCTACATGGCTGGTTCCCACCGTGAAGCATGGAGGAGGAGGTGTGATGGTGTGGGGGGGGCTTTGCTGGTGACACTGTTGGGGATTTATTCAAAATTGAAGGCATACTGAACCAGCATGGCTACCACAGCATCTTGCAGCGGCATGCTATTCCATCTGGTTTGTGTTTAGTTGGACCATAATTTATTTTTCAACAGGACAATGACCCCAAACACACCTCCAGGCTGGGTAAGGGCTATTTGACTAAGAAGGAGAGTGATGGGGTGCTACGCCAGATGACCTGGCCTCCACAGTCACCAGACCTGAACCCAATCGAGATGGTTTGGGGTGAGCTGGACCGCAGAGTGAAGGCAAAAGGGCCAACAAGTGCTAAGCATCTCTGGGAACTCCTTCAAGACTGTTGGAAAACCATTTCCGGTGACTACCTCTTGAATCTCATCATAGTCATCAAGACATATTTTCAGTTGTTTCACACTTTTTTAAGTATTTCATTCCACATGTGGTAATTCATAGTTTTGATGCCTTCAATGTCAATTTACAATTGTTAGAGTCATGAAAATAAAGAAAACTCTTTGAATGAGGAGGTGTGTCCAAACTTTTGGTCTGTACTGTAGGTGGCTGCGCGGCTCTTCCTCTGTATATACAGGTGTTTGTGTGTCTCCTCCTCTGTATATACAGGTGTCTGTGCGGCTCTTCGTCCCCTATGTATACAGGTGTCGGTGCAGCTGTACCGCCCCCGTGCCAGCAGCCGAGACTGCTGCTCGGATCCGGATCCGCGGTGGCTCAAGGGGTCTCCGGACCCGAGGGGTTGTGCGACCACTCAAAACAAAAAGGGGGGTATTTGCAGGGGAGTGATATGTGTAATGTTCGTGACGCCACCCACGGTGTGTGGTAAGGTGGAGTACCACTGCTGCCGTTAGGAGCACCCAGTGGCAATGGGATGGCAGCCAGGTGTTTAACCCCTCTGTGGGTAGGGGGAAATGCCCCGGGGCTCGGTGATGTTGGCGAAGGGACACCGTTGAGGAGGTTAGGGTCACTGTGTACTCACTCAGTCCGATAACGCTGACACCGACAACTTGTAAACCAAAGTTCTAAGCACCACTGCAGCAGGGAGGGAGCACGCCTGGATCCCGTGCCTGTTGGTGTTGCTTGTTAGCCTGTGGCCTTTTCCTTGGCACCTTTCTACTAATTAGCCCCTGTAGTGTAGAACTAGTCGGGTCCTGCTCACTCGTATGGCTAACGGAGTGAGCTTGCTCTCAGGGTTCACACTTGGGATTTTCTGGACTGTGTATTGGGAAAGTTCTATCCCCCTCGTTGCGCTAGTACCCCGATTTTGGAGCGGGTGGAGAACGAATCTTGAAGGCTCCTTCCTCGTCAGGTGAATTACCAGGACGCTTGAAGCTACTTCCCGGCCTAGGGTCCATGTACCCCGCTGTGCCCTGGCCCCTGCTCGGAGATGGTACAAGGCCGCCGGCTGCCCTCCTCGGCAGATCCGTGCCCCTTGTCAGAATCCCCTGCGACCGGGGTTCCAGCTCCTACCAGGCCCAGACCAACATCTGCCACCTAGTAACAAGGAGCCCAGCTCCTAATCTCCTCCAACTGACTTGTGACCTCTCCTCATGAGAGTCACCACCACACAAGTGAACTGCTCCTAACACACCTGACCCTCCCTTACCAACCCCCCAAGTGGGCAGCTTTATTCCCTTCAGGCTACCCATTAGTGTGTCTGGTGGGTGTGCTGCAGAGTGTTTCTATAGTTTTGCTTAGCTGTTCTTAGCAACACCAAAGGCCAGGGACCCGTAACCAAGGAGGAGATGGATATCATGCAGAAGGACAGATTGCACAATACCCTGTGACGACCTGATAGGCCAGGGCGTCACACAGCTCTTCCTCCCCTGTGTATATAGGTGTCTGTGCTGCTCCTCCTGCCCTGTGTATATAGGTGCCTGTGCTGCTCCTCCTGCCCTGTGTATATAGGTGCCTGTGCTGCTCCTCCTCCCCTGTGTGTACAGGTGTCTGCGCGGCTCCTCCTCCCCTGTGTGTACAGATGTCTGTGCGGCTTCTCCCCTATGTGTACAGGTGTCTGTGCGGCTCCTCCTCCCCTGTGTGTACAGGTGTCTGTGCACCTCCTCCTCCCCTGTGTGTACAGGTGTCTGTGCGGCTCCTCCTCCCCTGTGTATATAGGTGTCTGTGCTGCTCCTCCTCCCCTGTGTGTACAGGTGTCTGTGCGGCTCCTCCTCCCCTGTGTATATAGGTGTCTGTGCGGCTCCTCCTCCCCTGTGTGTACAGGTGTCTGTGCGGCTCCTCCTTCCCTGTGTATATAGGTGTCTGTGCTGCTCCTCCTCCCCTGTGTGTATACAGGTGTCTGTGCGGCTCCTCCTCCCGTGTGTACAGGTGTCTGTGCGGCTCCTCCTTCCCTGTGTATATAGGTGTCTGTGCTGCTCCTCCTCCCCTGTGTGTATACAGGTGTCTGTGCGGCTCCTCCTCCCGTGTGTACAGGTGTCTGTGCGGCTCCTCCTTCCCTGTGTATATAGGTGTCTGTGGTGCTCCTCCTCCCCTGTGTGTATACAGGTGTCTGTGCGGCTCCTCCCCTGTGTGTACAGGTGTCTGCGCCCCTCCTCCCCCCCAACCACACCTATTGCCAATCCATATCATACGCATATATTGCCTGGGTCTCAGCTTCCCATACACGGTAAGTTTTTTAACTGCATGAGAGGACACACACAAGCTAGGGACCCCAACGTAGAGAAATACTTTGGCGTGGTGTTGGGGCTCTATTGCATTGATCAATTCAGTAGCTAAATTTCTCTTTATTCATATATTCATGGCAGTAATGCAGATTCCATTTTTCACATTTCATTCTTACAAATAGCTATTGGATTTTTCAAGTCAGTATTCACACAGCAGTTTCTGCTATTACATGTATTCCCCTTCCATAGTCACTGGTGTGCATACCTTACCTCCCCATAGTGATGTTTTTTTAGGTTTTTGCACCCAGTTCAGACTTAGAATGGTGTTCCAAACGTTATCCTTATTGTACAGGTGTCTGCGCCCCTCCTCCTCCCCTGTGTGTACAGGTGTCTGTGCGGCTCCTCCTCCCCTGTGTGTACAGGTGTCTGTACGGCTCCTCCTCCCCTGTGTGTAGAGGTGTCTGTGCGGCTCCTCCTCCCCTGTGTGTATATAGGTGTCTGTGCTGCTCCTCCTCCCCTGTGTATACAGGTGTCTGCGCGGCTCCTCCTCCCCTGTATACAGGTGTCTGCGCGGCTCCTCCTCCCCTGTGTGTGTACAGGTGTCTGCGCGGCTCTTCCCCTGTGTGTACAGGTGTCTGTGCGGCTCCTCCCCTGTGTGTACAGGTGTCTGCGCGGCTCCTCCTCCCCTGTGTATACAGGTGTCTGCGCGGCTCCTCCTCCCCTGTGTGTACAGGTGTCTGCGCGGCTCCTCCTCCCCTGTGTGTACAGGTGTCTGCGCGGCTCCTCCTCCCCTGTGTGTACAGGTGTCTGCGCGGCTCCTCCTCCCCTGTGTGTACAGGTGTCTGTGCTGCTCCTCCTCCCCTGTGTGTATACAGGTGTCTGTGCTGCTCCTCCTCCCCTGTGTGTACAGGTGTCTGTGCGGCTCCTCCTCCCCTGTGTGTGTACAGGTGTCTGTGCGGCTCCTCCCCTGTGTGTACAGGTGTCTGTGCGGCTCCTCCTCCCCTGTGTGTACAGGTGTCTGTACGGCTCCTCCTCCCCTGTGTGTAGAGGTGTCTGTGCGGCTCCTCCTCCCCTGTGTGTATATAGGTGTCTGTGCTGCTCCTCCTCCCCTGTGTATACAGGTGTCTGCGCGGCTCCTCCTCCCCTGTGTGTGTACAGGTGTCTGCGCGGCTCTTCCCCTGTGTGTACAGGTGTCTGCGCGGCTCCTCCTCCCCTGTGTATACAGGTGTCTGCGCGGCTCCTCCTCCCCTGTGTGTACAGGTGTCTGCGCGGCTCCTCCTCCCCTGTGTGTACAGGTGTCTGCGCGGCTCCTCCTCCCCTGTGTGTACAGGTGTCTGCGCGGCTCCTCCTCCCCTGTGTGTACAGGTGTCTGTGCTGCTCCTCCTCCCCTGTGTGTATACAGGTGTCTGTGCTGCTCCTCCTCCCCTGTGTGTACAGGTGTCTGTGCGGCTCCTCCTCCCCTGTGTATACAGGTGTCTGCGCGGCTCCTCCTCCCCTGTGTGTACAGGTGTCTGCGCGGCTCCTCCTCCCCTGTGTGTACAGGTGTCTGTGCTGCTCCTCCTCCCCTGTGTGTATACAGGTGTCTGTGCTGCTCCTCCTCCCCTGTGTGTGTACAGGTGTCTGTGCGGCTCCTCCCCTGTGTGTACAGGTGTCTGCGCGGCTCCTGCTCCCCTGTGTGTACAGGTGTCTGCGCGGCTCCTGCTCCCCTGTGTGTACAGGTGTCTGTGCGGCTCCTCCTCCCGTGTGTGTGTACAGGTGTCTGTGCGGCTCCTCCCCTGTGTGTACAGGTGTCTGCGCGGCTCCTCCTCCCCTGTGTGTACAGGTGTCTGTACGCTCCTCCTCCCCTGTGTGTACAGGTGTCTGTACGCTCCTCCTCCCCTGTGTGTACAGGTGTCTGTGCGGCTCCTCCTCCCCTGTGTGTACAGGTGTCTGTGCTGCTCCTCCTCCCCTGTGTGTATACAGGTGTCTGTGCTGCTCCTCCTCCCCTGTGTGTGTACAGGTGTCTGTGCGGCTCCTCCCCTGTGTGTACAGGTGTCTGCGCGGCTCCTGCTCCCCTGTGTGTACAGGTGTCTGCGCGGCTCCTGCTCCCCTGTGTGTACAGGTGTCTGTGCGGCTCCTCCTCCCGTGTGTGTGTACAGGTGTCTGTGCGGCTCCTCCCCTGTGTGTACAGGTGTCTGCGCGGCTCCTCCTCCCCTGTGTGTACAGGTGTCTGTACGCTCCTCCTCCCCTGTGTGTACAGGTGTCTGTACGCTCCTCCTCCCCTGTGTGTACAGGTGTCTGTGCGGCTCCTCCTCCCCTGTGTGTATACAGGTGTCTGTGCGGCTCCTCCTCCCCTGTGTATACAGGTGTCTGCGCGGCTCTTCCCCTGTGTGTACAGGTGTCTGTGCGGCTCCTCCTCCCCTGTGTGTACAGGTGTCTGTACGCTCCTCCTCCCCTGTGTGTACAGGTGTCTGTGCGGCTCCTCCTTCCCCTGTGTGTACAGGTGTCTGTACGCTCCTCCTCCCCTGTGTGTACAGGTGTCTGTGCGGCTCCTCCTCCCCTGTGTGTACAGGTGTCTGTACGCTCCTCCTCCCCTGTGTGTACAGGTGTCTGTGCGGCTCCTCCTCCCCTGTGTGTACAGGTGTCTGCGCGGCTCCTCCTTCCCCTGTGTGTACAGGTGTCTGTACGCTCCTCCTCCCCTGTGTGTACAGGTGTCTGTGCTGCTCCTCCTCCCCTGTGTATACAGGTGTCTGCGCGGCTCCTCCTCCCCTGTGTGTACAGGTGTCTGTACGCTCCTCCTCCCCTGTGTGTACAGGTGTCTGTGCGGCTCTTCCCCTGTGTATACAGGTGTCTGCGCGGCTCTTCCCCTGTGTGTACAGGTGTCTGCGCGGCTCCTCCTCCCCTGTGTGTACAGGTGTCTGTGCGGCTCCTCCTCCCCTGTGTGTACAGGTGTCTGCGCGGCTCCTCCTCCCCTGTGTGTACAGGTGTCTGCGCGGCTCCTCCTCCCCTGTGTGTACAGGTGTCTGTGCGGCTCCTCCTCCCCTGTGTGTACAGGTGTCTGTGCGGCTCCTCCTCCCCTGTGTGTACAGGTGTCTGTGCGGCTCCTCCTCCCCTGTGTGTACAGGTGTCTGCGCGGCTCCTCCTCCCCTGTGTGTACAGGTGTCTGCGCGGCTCCTCCTCCCCTGTGTGTACAGGTGTCTGCGCGGCTCCTCCTCCCCTGTGTGTACAGGTGTCTGCGCGGCTCCTCCTCCCCTGTGTGTAGAGGTGTCTGTGCGGCTCCTGTAGACTCCGCCTCTTACTCCGCCCCCGGAGTCTGCGCAGTAGCTCCGCGTTCTCAGTACCGGGATCCAGGACGCGGCAGTATGAGCCCCGGGCTGGCGGCGGAATAACCCGGTGTGCAGAGCTCGGCGGCCGGGGCACATGCGGCTGTGAGGCGGCGGCAGGATGACGGCTCTCCTCCTCGTCCTGCATCTCAGCCTGCTGGGCCTGGTCACGAGTGAGTACCGGGGCCCGAGCACGGGAGCCGGGGAGGTAGAGAGGGGACCAGGGAGGGGGCCCCGAGTGTGCGATGGAGGGGACAGAGGAGGGGTCCCAAGTGCGTGACAGAGGAGGGGGCCCCGAGTGTGTGACGGAGGGGACCAGGGAGGGGGCCCCGAGTGTGTGACGGAGGGGACCGGGGAGGGGGCCCCGAGTGTGTGACGGAGGGGACCGGGGAGGGGGCCCCGAGTGTGTGACGGAGGGGGACCGGGGAGGGGGCCCCGAGTGTGTGACGGAGGGGACCGGGGAGGGGGCCCCGAGTGCGTGACGGAGGGGACCGGGGAGGGGGCCCCGAGTGCGTGACGGAGGGGACCGGGGAGGGGGCCCCGAGTGCGTGACGGAGGGGACCGGGGAGGGGGCCCCGAGTGTGTGACGGAGGGGGACCGGGGAGGGGGCCCCGAGTGTGTGACGGAGGGGACCGGGGAGGGGGCCCCGAGTGTGTGACGGAGGGGACCGGGGAGGGGGCCCCGAGTGTGTGACGGAGGGGACCGGGGAGGGGGCCCCGAGTGTGTGACGGAGGGGACCGGGGAGGGGGCCCCGAGTGTGTGACGGAGGGGACCGGGGAGGGGGCCCCGAGTGCGTGACGGAGGGGACCGGGGAGGGGGCCCCGAGTGCGTGACGGAGGGGACCGGGGAGGGGGCCCCGAGTGCGTGACGGAGGGGACCGGGGAGGGGGCCCCGAGTGCGTGACGGAGGGGACCGGGGAGGGGGCCCCGAGTGCGTGACGGAGGGGACCGGGGAGGGGGCCCCGAGTGCGTGACGGAGGGGACCGGGGAGGGGGCCCCGAGTGCGTGACGGAGGGGACCGGGGAGGGGGCCCCGAGTGCGTGACGGAGGGGACCGGGGAGGGGGCCCCGAGTGCGTGACGGAGGGGACCGGGGAGGGGGCCCCGAGTGCGTGACGGAGGGGACCGGGGAGGGGGCCCCGAGTGCGTGACGGAGGGGACCGGGGAGGGGGCCCCGAGTGCGTGACGGAGGGGGCCGGGGAGGGGGCCCCGAGTGCGTGACGGAGGGGGCCGGGGAGGGGGCCCCGAGTGCGTGACGGAGGGGGCCGGGGAGGGGGCCCCGAGTGCGTGACGGAGGGGGCCGGGGAGGGGGCCCCGAGTGCGTGACGGAGGGGGCCGGGGAGGGGGCCCCGAGTGCGTGACGGAGGGGGCCGGGGAGGGGGGGCCGGGGAGGGGGCCCCGAGTGCGTGACGGAGGGGGCCCCGAGTGCGTGACGGAGGGGGCCCCGAGTGCGTGACGGAGGGGGCCCCGAGTGCGTGACGGAGGGGGCCGGGGAGGGGGCCCCGAGTGTGTGACGGAGGGGGCCCCGAGTGCGTGACGGAGGGGGACCGGGGAGGGGGCCCCGAGTGCGTGACGGAGGGGGACCGGGGAGGGGGCCCCGAGTGCGTGACGGAGGGGGACCGGGGAGGGGGCCCCGAGTGCGTGACGGAGGGGGACCGGGGAGGGGGCCCCGAGTGCGTGACGGAGGGGGACCGGGGAGGGGGCCCCGAGTGCGTGACGGAGGGGGACCGGGGAGGGGGCCCCGAGGGCGTGACGGAGGGGGACCGGGGAGGGGGCCCCGAGGGCGTGACGGAGGGGGACCGGGGAGGGGGCCCCGAGGGCGTGACGGAGGGGGACCGGGGAGGGGGCCCCGAGGGCGTGACGGAGGGGGACCGGGGAGGGGGCCCCGAGGGCGTGACGGAGGGGGACCGGGGAGGGGGCCCCGAGGGCGTGACGGAGGGGGACCGGGGAGGGGGCCCCGAGGGCGTGACGGAGGGGGACCGGGGAGGGGGACCGGGGAGGGGGCCCCGAGGACGTGACGGAGGGGGACCGGGGAGGGGGCCCCGAGGGCGTGACGGAGGGGGACCGGGGAGGGGGCCCCGAGGGCGGGCGAGAGGAGTGAGATGGGGGGGGGGGGGGAAGTGGGCCCCGAGGGCGGGCGAGAGGAGTGAGATGGGGGGAGGAAGTGGGCCCCGAAGAGAGGAGAGAAGGGATGATGATGATAATGTGTTTGTGTGTGTATGTATCTCCTGTGTATGTGCATCTATGTATGTATATGGGGGGGGGGGCCAATGTATCTGCAGGGGGAGTATGTGTATATCTGCTGAGGTGGAGGTGCATCTGGGTGTTGGTGTGCTTGCATGTCTGCTGGGTGAGCGCTCGTGCTCACTTGTTTACTGGGTGTTTGCACGCCCATCTGCTGGGGGTGTGTGCATGCAGTGTCTGCAGGGTGCAAGCTCGTTCGCGTGTCTGCAGAGTGTGTGTGTGTCTGCAGGGTGTGTGTGTGTCTGCAGGGTGTGTGTGTGTCTGCAGGGTGTGTGTGTGTCTGCAGGGTGTGTGTGTGTCTGCAGGGTGTGTGTGTGTCTGCAGGGTGTGTGTGTGTGTCTGCAGGGTGTGTGTGTGTGTCTGCAGGGTGTGTGTGTGTGTCTGCAGGGTGTGTGTGTGTGTCTGCAGGGTGTGTGTGTGTGTCTGCAGGGTGTGTGTGTGTGTCTGCAGGGTGTGTGTGTGTGTCTGCAGGGTGTGTGTGTGTGTCTGCAGGGTGTGTGTGTGTGTCTGCAGGGTGTGTGTGTGTGTCTGCAGGGTGTGTGTGTGTGTCTGCAGGGTGTGTGTGTGTGTCTGCAGGGTGTGTGTGTGTGTCTGCAGGGTGTGTGTGTGTGTCTGCAGGGTGTGTGTGTGTGTCTGCAGGGTGTGTGTGTGTGTCTGCAGGGTGTGTGTGTGTGTCTGCAGGGTGTGTGTGTGTGTCTGCAGGGTGTGTGTGTGTGTCTGCAGGGTGTGTGTGTGTGTCTGCAGGGTGTGTGTGTGTCTGCAGGGTGTGTGTGTGTGTCTGCAGGGTGTGTGTGTGTGTCTGCAGGGTGTGTGTGTGTGTCTGCAGGGTGTGTGTGTGTGTCTGCAGGGTGTGTGTGTGTGTCTGCAGGGTGTGTGTGTGTGTCTGCAGGGTGTGTGTGTGTCTGCAGGGTGTGTGTGTGTGTCTGCAGGGTGTGTGTGTGTGTCTGCAGGGTGTGTGTGTGTGTCTGCAGGGTGTGTGTGTGTGTCTGCAGGGTGTGTGTGTGTGTCTGCAGGGTGTGTGTGTGTGTCTGCAGGGTGTGTGTGTGTGTCTGCAGGGTGTGTGTGTGTGTCTGCAGGGTGTGTGTGTGTGTCTGCAGGGTGTGTGTGTGTGTCTGCAGGGTGTGTGTGTGTGTCTGCAGGGTGTGTGTGTGTGTCTGCAGGGTGTGTGTGTGTGTCTGCAGGGTGTGTGTGTGTGTCTGCAGGGTGTGTGTGTGTGTCTGCAGGGTGTGTGTGTGTGTCTGCAGGGTGTGTGTGTGTGTCTGCAGGGTGTGTGTGTGTGTCTGCAGGGTGTGTGTGTGTGTCTGCAGGGTGTGTGTGTGTGTCTGCAGGGTGTGTGTGTGTGTCTGCAGGGTGTGTGTGTGTGTCTGCAGGGTGTGTGTGTGTGTCTGCAGGGTGTGTGTGTGTGTCTGCAGGGTGTGTGTGTGTGTCTGCAGGGTGTGTGTGTGTGTCTGCAGGGTGTGTGTGTGTGTCTGCAGGGTGTGTGTGTGTGTGTGTGTCTGCAGGGTGTGTGTGTGTGTGTCTGCAGGGTGTGTGTGTGTGTGTCTGCAGGGTGTGTGTGTGTGTGTCTGCAGGGTGTGTGTGTGTGTGTCTGCAGGGTGTGTGTGTGTGTCTGCAGGGTGTGTGTGTGTGTGTCTGCAGGGTGTGTGTGTGTGTGTCTGCAGGGTGTGTGTGTGTGTGTCTGCAGGGTGTGTGTGTGTGTGTGTGTCTGCAGGGTGTGTGTGTGTGTGTGTCTGCAGGGTGTGTGTGTGTGTGTGTGTGTCTGCAGGGTGTGTGTGTGTGTGTGTGTGTCTGCAGGGTGTGTGTGTGTGTGTGTCTGCAGGGTGTGTGTGTGTGTGTGTGTCTGCAGGGTGTGTGTGTGTGTGTGTGTGTCTGCAGGGTGTGTGTGTGTGTGTGTCTGCAGGGTGTGTGTGTGTGTGTGTCTGCAGGGTGTGTGTGTGTGTGTCTGCAGGGTGTGTGTGTGTGTGTGTGTGTGTGTGTCTGCAGGGTGTGTGTGTGTGTGTGTCTGCAGGGTGTGTGTGTGTGTGTGTCTGCAGGGTGTGTGTGTGTGTGTGTCTGCAGGGTGTGTGTGTGTCTGCAGGGTGTGTGTGTGTCTGCAGGGTGTGTGTGTGTGTGTGTCTGCAGGGTGTGTGTGTGTCTGCAGGGTGTGTGTGTGTGTCTGCAGGGTGTGTGTGTGTGTGTCTGCAGGGTGTGTGTGTGTCTGCAGGGGGTGTGTGTGTGTCTGTCTGTGTGTGTGTCTGTCTGTGTGTGTGTGTGTCTGCTGGGTGTGTGTGTGTGTGTGTCTGCTGGGTGTGTGTGTGTGTGTCTGCTGGGTGTGTGTGTGTGTGTGTGTGTGTGTCTGCTGGGTGTGTGTGTGTGTGTGTCTGCTGGGTGTGTGTGTGTGTGTGTCTGCAGGGTGTGTGTGTGTGTGTGTCTGCAGGGTGTGTGTGTGTCTGCAGGGGGTGTGTGTGTCTGTCTGTGTGTGTGTCTGTCTGTGTGTGTGTCTGTCTGTGTGTGTCTGTCTGTGTGTGTCTGTGTGTGTGTGTGTCTGCTGGGTGTGTGTGTGTGTGTGTCTGCTGGGTGTGTGTGTGTGTGTCTGCTGGGTGTGTGTGTGTGTGTGTGTCTGCTGGGTGTGTGTGTGTGTCTGCTGGGTGTGTGTGTGTGTGTGTGTGTGTGTCTGCTGGGTGTGTGTGTGTGTCTGCTGGGTGTGTGTGTGTGTGTGTCTGCTGGGTGTGTGTGTGTGTGTGTCTGCTGGGTGTGTGTGTGTGTGTGTGTCTGCTGGGTGTGTGTGTGTGTGTATGTGTATCTGCTGGGTGTGCTCGCCCAATATCTAATCCGATATTGTGGATATGCTGATATCTGAGTGTGACACAACTATCTCCTCCGTCATGTGACCTGTCCCAGGGGTGCGGACACTATAAGTTGCGCTGCTTCCCCGGAAGGTGTGAGGTTGTGTCTCGGGCTTCAGTGAGTTTGGTGCATGATCTCCTCCATTACTGTGTGGTGACCAGCAGAGGGCGACTCTTCATGATGTCTTATGTATTACAGGAAGTATGGGCACAGACACCGAGGAGCGGCTCGTGGAATTCCTTCTGGACCCATCCCGCTACAACAAGCTGATCCGCCCCGCAACCAACGGATCCGAACAAGTCACCGTTCAGCTGATGGTATCCCTGGCCCAACTGATCAGCGTGGTGAGTGATTAGTGATGGATAGGCGGTGTTCTCAGTGATGTCACCGCTGTTCCCTGGTGATGGATAGGCGGTGTTCTCAGTGATGTCACCACTAATCCCTGGTGATGGATAGGTGGTGTTCTCAGTGATGTCACCGCTGATCTCTGGTGATGGATAGGTGGTGTTCTCAGTGATGTCACCGCTGATCTCTGGTGATGGATAGGTGGTGTTCTCAGTGATGTCACCGCTAATCCCTGGTGATGGATAGGTGGTGTTCTCAGTGATGTCACCGCTGATCTCTGGTGATGGATAGGTGGTGTTCTCAGTGATGTCACCGCTGATCTCTGGTGATGGATAGGAGATGTTCTCAGTGATGTCACCGCTGATCTCTGGTGATGGATAGGAGGTGTTCTCAGTGATGTCACAGCTGATCTCTGGTGATGGATAGGAGGTGTTCTCAGTGATGTCACCGCTGATCTCTGGTGATGGATAGGAGGTGTTCTCAGTGATGTCACTGCTGATCTCTGGTGATGGATAGGAGGTGTTCTCAGTGATGTCACTGCTGATCTCTGGTGATGGATAGGAGGTGTTCTCAGTGATGTCACCGCTGATCTCTGGTGATGGATAGGCGGTGTTCTCAGTGATGTCACCGCTGATCTCTGGTGATGGATAGGAGGTGTTCTCAGTGATGTCACCGCTGATCTCTGATGATGGATAGGTGGTGTTCTCAGTGATGTCACCTCTGATCTCTGGTGATGGATAGGCGGTGTTCTCAGTTATGTCACCGCTGTTCCCTGGTGATGGATAGGCGGTGTTCTCAGTGATGTCACCGCTAATCCCTGGTGATGGATAGGTGGTGTTCTCAGTGATGTCACCGCTGATCTCTGGTGATGGATAGGTGGTGTTCTCAGTGATGTCACTGCTGATCTCTGGTGATGGATAGGCGGTGTTCTCAGTGATGTCACTGCTGATCTCTAGTGATGGATAGGCGGTGTTCTCAGTGATGTCACCGCTGATCTCTGGTGATGGATAGGAGGTGTTCTCAGTGATGTCACCGCTGATCTCTGGTGATGGATAGGGGGTGTTCTCAGTGATGTCACCGCTGATCTCTGGTGATGGATAGGAGGTGTTCTCAGTGATGTCACCGCTAATCCCTGGTGATGGATAGGTGGTGTTCTCAGTGATGTCACCGCTGATCTCTGGTGATGGATAGGTGGTGTTCTCAGTGATGTCACCGCTGATCTCTGGTGATGGATAGGAGATGTTCTCAGTGATGTCACCGCTGATCTCTGGTGATGGATAGGAGGTGTTCTCAGTGATGTCACAGCTGATCTCTGGTGATGGATAGGCGGTGTCCTCAGTGATGTCACTGATGATCTCTGGTGATGGATAGGCGGTGTTCTCAGTGATGTCACTGCTGATCTCTAGTGATGGATAGGCGGTGTTCTCAGTGATGTCACCGCTGATCTCTGGTGATGGATAGGAGGTGTTTTCAGTGATGTCGCCGCTGATCTCTGGTGATGGATAGGTGTTCTCAGTGATGTCACCGCTGATCTCTGGTGATGGATAGGCGGTGTTCTCAGTGATGTCACCGCTGATCTCTGGTGATGGATAGGCGGTGTCCTCAGTGATGTCACTGATGATCTCTGGTGATGGATAGGCGGTGTTCTCAGTGATGTCACCACTGATCTCTGGTGATGGATAGGAGGTGTTCTCAGTGATGTCACCACTGATCTCTGGTGATGGATAGGAGGTGTTCTCAGTGATGTCACCGCTGATCTCTGGTGATGGATAGGTGGTGTCCTCAGTGATGTCACTGATGATCTCTGGTGATGGATAGGCGGTGTTCTCAGTGATGTCACCACTGATCTCTGGTGATGGATAGGAGGTGTTCTCAGTGATGTCACCACTGATCTCTGGTGATGGATAGGAGGTGTTCTCAGTGATGTCACCGCTGATCTCTGGTGATGGATAGGCGGTGTTCTCAGTGATGTCCCCGCTGATCTCTGGTGATGGATAGGAGGTGTTCTCAGTGATGTCACCGCTGATCTCTGGTGATGGATAGGAGGTGTTCTCAGTGATGTCACCGCTGATCTCTGGTGATGGATAGGCGGTGTTCTCAGTGATGTCACCGCTGATCTCTGGTGATGGATAGGCGGTGTTCTCAATGATGTCACCGCTGATTTCCTTTTTCTCTTTGCAGCATGAGCGGGAGCAGATAATGACGACGAATGTCTGGCTGACTCAAGTAGGTGGCTTTGACATTACTATTGTATTTGATGTTGTAGCATTATACCCAGGCCTGGAGATTATAACATCTTCTTAACCCTTTCTCCCCCAGGAGTGGGAGGATTACAGACTGACCTGGAATCCATCTGAGTTCGACAACATGAAGAAAGTGCGTCTCCCGTCCAAGCACATTTGGCTGCCGGACGTTGTCCTGTACAATAAGTGAGTGCAGCAGGTACACTTGGGTAGTGCCTTGTACTGTGGGGCCCCTGGAGCAGGTACACTGGGGTAGTACCTTGTACTGTGGGGCCCCTGGAGCAGGTACACTGGGGTAGTACCTTGTACTGTGGGGCCCCTGGAGCAGGTACACTGGGGTAGTACCTTGTACTGTGGGGCCCCTGGAGCAGGTACACTGGGGTAGTGCCTTGTACTGTGGGGCCCCTGGAGCAGGTACACTGGGGTAGTACCTTGTACTGTGGGGCCCCTGGAGCAGGTACACTGGGGTAGTACCTTGTACTGTGGGGCCCCTGGAGCAGGTACACTGGGGTAGTGCCTTGTACTGTGGGGCCCCTGGAGCAGGTACACTGGGGTAGTGCCTTGTACTGTGGGACCCCTGGAGCAGGTATACTGGGGTAGTGCCTTGTACTGTGGGGCCCCTGGAGCAGGTACACTGGGGTAGTGCCTTGTACTGTGGGGCCCCTGCAGCAGGTACACTGGGGTAGTGCCTTGTACTGTGGGACCCCTGGAGCAGGTACACTGGGGGGTAGTGCCTTGTACTGTGGGCCCCTGGAGCAGGTACACTGGGGGGTAGTGCCTTGTACTGTGGGGCCCCTGGAGCAGGTACACTGGGGGGTAGTGCCTTGTACTGTGGGGCCCCTGGAGCAGGTACACTGGGGGGTAGTGCCTTGTACTGTGGGGCCCCTGGAGCAGGTACACTGGGGGGTAGTGCCTTGTACTGTGGGGCCCCTGGAGCAGGTACACTGGGGGGTAGTGCCTTGTACTGTGGGCTCCTGGAGCAGGTACACTGGGGGGTAGTGCCTTGTACTGTGGGGCCCCTGGAGCAAGTACACTGGGGGATAGTGCCTTGTACTGTGGGGCCCCTGGAGCAAGTACACTGGGGGGTAGTGCCTTGTACTGTGGGGCCCCTGGAGCAAGTACACTGGGGTAGTGCCTTGTACTGTGGGCCCCTGGAGCAGGTACACTGGGGTAGTGCCTTGTACTGTGGGGCCCCTGGAGCAAGTACACTGGGGTAGTGCCTTGTACTGTGGGCCCCTGGAGCAGGTACACTGGGGGTAGTGCCTTGTACTGTGGGGCCCCTGCAGTAAGTACACCGGGGTAGTGTCTTTGTTTTATGGGGCCCTTACAGGGCTCATCATGGGGAGAATAAATGTATTGGTCTAGTGAGTGCAAGACCCCCAACTCAGACCCGTAAATGCATTTAGACCCCCACCTCCCGTCCCTCAGACCAGGCCCCTAAATGATTCTTCTGATGTCCCTGCGGACCCCTGGTGTGGATTGACTGTCTGTTCTCTTCCAGTGCGGATGGCATGTATGAGGTCTCCTTCTACTCTAATGCGGTGGTCTCGCACGATGGCAGCATCTTCTGGTTGCCCCCTGCCATCTATAAGAGTGCCTGTAAGATTGAGGTGAAGCACTTCCCTTTCGACCAGCAGAACTGCACCATGAAGTTCCGCTCGTGGACGTACGACCGCACCGAGCTGGACCTAGTGCTGAAGAGCGACGTGGCCAGCCTAGACGACTTCACCCCCAGCGGAGAGTGGGACATCATCGCACTGCCGGGGCGGAGGAACGAGAACCCCGAGGACTCCACCTACGTGGACATCACCTATGACTTCATCATCCGCCGCAAGCCCCTGTTCTACACGATAAACCTGATCATCCCCTGCATCCTCATCACCTCCCTGGCCATCCTGGTCTTCTACCTTCCCTCGGACTGTGGCGAGAAGATGACGCTGTGCATCTCTGTGCTGCTGGCGCTTACCGTCTTCTTACTGCTCATCTCCAAGATTGTGCCCCCCACGTCCCTCGATGTCCCACTTGTCGGCAAGTACCTAATGTTCACCATGGTTCTCGTTACTTTCTCCATCGTCACCAGCGTTTGTGTCCTCAACGTGCACCACCGTTCACCCACCACGCACACGATGCCGCCCTGGGTAAAGGTGGTCTTTCTGGACAAGCTGCCCACCCTGCTGTTCATGAAGCAGCCGAGGCAGAACTGCGCCCGGCAGCGCCTGCGCCAGCAGCGGCAGAGCCAGGAGAGGTCTGCAGGGAGCTTCTTCCTTCGGGACAACGCCAAATCCTGCACTTGTTACGTCAACCAGGCCTCAGTGAAAAAATTTGGCGCTGGCAGCCAGCTCCCAGAATTACCCGAGGGTGTGAACGGCTTCCGCGACAGGCAAGGGAAGGTGCGGCAGTGTCTGTGCGGCCTGGAGGAAGCGGTGGACGGAGTGCGCTTCATCGCCGACCACATGAAGAGCGAAGACGACGACCAGAGCGTAAGTGTGAGCCATATATTACTGCTGACAACCAGTCTGTATATCTTGTGTGAAAGGTTGTCAGCCCCGCCCCCTGTGACTGACAGCCTGCCTGTATAACCTGTGTGAGACATTTTCAGCCCCGCCCCCTGTGACTGACAGCCTGCCTGTATAACCTGTGTGAGACAGTCAGCCCCGTCCCCTGGTGCTGATATCATTTCTGTGCCTGTTGCAGGTGAGCGAGGACTGGAAGTACGTGGCCATGGTGATCGATCGGCTCTTCCTGTGGATCTTCGTCTTCGTCTGTGTCTTTGGGACGATCGGGATGTTCCTGCAGCCGCTGTTCCAGAACTACACATCCAACACGTTACTACAGCTGAACCACGGAGCCCCCGCCTCCAACTAAAGGGGGGCCGGCACCGGGACACAGAACTTTATTTATTAGGACATATATAATAAGACTGATGCTCTTCCAGCCAAAACCACGGGGGATGACTGTCAGGACCGGGCGGCACGGCTCCTCCATCACTACTAGTTGAGGCTTTCTGCCAAGGACGGACCCTGCACAGACTGAAGACCCCAGCACAACCCGAAAACGTGGAGGGGGGGGTGTCATGGGGAAATCACTTCTTACTCCAAGCAATAAAACACGAGGGAAAAGCTGCAGCCACAAGTGCAACATCTGTGTACTAGAAAGCAGCCTACATGGGACTGGCCACCCCTGACCTGGAGCGCGGGGCCTTGTGGGGCCGGCCGCCCCTGACCTGGAGCGCGGGGCCTCGTGGGGCCGGCCTCCCCTGACCTGGAGCGCGGGGCCTCGTCTGACCTGGAGCGCGGGGCCTCGTGGGGCCGGCCTCCCCTGAACTGGAGCGCGGGGCCTCGTGGGGCCGGCCTCCCCTGACCCGGAGCGCGGGGCCTCGTGGGGCCCGGCCGCCCCTGACCCGGAGCGCGGGGCCTCGTGGGGCCCGGCCGCCCCTGACCCGGAGCGCGGGGCCTCGTGGGGCCCGGCCGCCCCTGACCCGGAGCGCGGGGCCTCGTGGGGCCCGGCCGCCCCTGACCCGGAGCGCGGGGCCTCGTGGGGCCCCGGCCGCCCCTGACCCGGAGCGCGGGGCCTCGTGGGGCCCCGGCCGCCCCTGACCCGGAGCGCGGGGCCTCGTGGGGCCCGGCCGCCCCTGACCCGGAGCGCGGGGCCTCGTGGGGCCCGGCCGCCCCTGACCCGGAGCGCGGGGCCTCGTGGGGCCCGGCCGCCCCTGACCCGGAGCGCGGGGCCTCGTGGGGCCCGGCCGCCCCTGACCCGGAGCGCGGGGCCTCGTGGGGCCCGGCCGCCCCTGACCCGGAGCGCGGGGCCTCGTGGGGCCGGCCGCCCCGGAGCGCGGGGCCTCGTGGGGCCGGCCGCCCCGGAGCGCGGGGCCTCGTGGGGCCGGCCGCCCCTGACCCGGAGCGCGGGGCCTCGTGGGGCCGGCCGCCCCTGACCCGGAGCGCGGGGCCTCGTGGGGCCGGCCGCCCCTGACCCGGAGCTGCTCTTTAGAGGCGGAGTCCTTCTCTATAGTTACGTGAGTGGCCATATTCAAGGTTTGGACTTGCTATCAGTGAGTGTAAGCATCTTATAGGGCTGCGCAGGGAAGGGAATTAGCTTTCTCTGCTGCTGTCCAGGGCAGGATGACTGAGAAGATTCTGTATAACGACTGATGAATGACAGAGACAACTAATTCTCTTCAGACCTCCAGACTCCTAGTAAAGTATGATCCAACTGGAGGGGTACTCTTTGGGGCATTTGTCTCCAGCTTCCAGAAGGAGGAGGAGACTGACTAATGACCTAACTATTTACAGCACTCAGAGGGGGGGGAAATGGAGTAGGAAACTTACTGGGGACTATATTTGGGAAGGAAACTGATTACGTATGAAACTGAGGTCTTCATTTATAACTGCCAGAAGGGGAAGGAGACTTGCAGTAAAACTGAGGAAGAATATTAACTTTATTAGTGAGAGCAATAGTCAAAAGTACCAGAAGGGGAAGTAGACTGGTCTAAGAATTTTTGGGGGCGTTTTATTTATATCTACCAGAGGTGGTTGGAGACTGACTATAGACTTGCTGTGGGCAGGAGAGATGTGCTGGATCTTATATATTTTGCAGGTGATGTTTACATTCACTGAAAGCAACCATACATCATGAATACACATATTAGGAAGTGATACGAAGGCTGTAGAGCAGCTGCCCCCGGACTCGCCTCCAGCAGGGATCCCCCTGTAACAGTGATCACTTTGCACCAATGTATTTAGGATTGTGCCTCTTCCCCCGTCCCTCACCTGTTCTGCACCCGTCCATTGTATTGTATGAAGGCTGGCAGGGTGGTCCGATTATCACTCGCTTTACTTGACCCCAGGACTGAGATGCTGTGCCCGCCACTCACTTATTCTTTACTTTTAAAGGGGGAGAGAAGTTTTGTAAGTGGAGCACGGTGAGCGTCCACTCCACCTCTCCTCCCATGTGCGACCTCAGGGGCTGGGCGGACACGATTCACTGCTGGTTCTCATATAAAAGGAAAACTGTTTGTATCAAATGTCTCTCGGCAAAGCTTCATTGGGGCACTATGGAAAAGTTAGATCAGCATTCACAAGAGCTGAAATCTCCCAGAATTCTTTGCAAAGTGTATATTTTAGGACTTTTTCCCTATCTAATGTCAGTCAGTGGAGTATCTGCTGTCCTCGCACATTGCCGTGTGATATGTAGACACCGCCTGGCTCCTTCTTGTAAGGATGTGATCGAGAGAGACCTATCACAAGCAGGAGGCAGCTGAATCCCACAGGGCACTCGGGGCATCAGACAGTGTGGGCATTGTTTCATCGTATGCGGTGACTGCACAGCACAGCCCCTTTCTATTTTATTGCAGGAATGATCTTATCTGTTGAATGGTTATAACATACAGAGGAGCAAAGGGTCTGCAGCTTGTGAGGAGCGGGGATATCGTAGATGGTAAATGATCGATTGCTCTGTGAGAGAAACAAAATTATAATCTCTTAGTCCTGATACTTTAATGGCTTACAAAAATAAATGTTACAGAGCAGCTTTCCAGACTTCTCAGGTCCCTTCATCAGGCATGGTATAACAAAGTATCTGAAGAAACACAAATATATACACACAGCAGAGGCGGTATAATAAATGGACATTTAAATAAACACTGAGCTTAGATCCATGTAGGATCAGAGGCCTAGTGCCCTCACCATCTCTGGAGAAGACTCCTCAGATTCTGTATCTATACAAGATCAGAGGCCTGGTGCCCTCACTGTCTCTGGAGAAGACTCTTCAGATTCTGTATCCCTGCAAGATCAGAGGCCTGGTGCCCTCGCCATCTCTGGAGAAGACTCCTCAGATTCTGTATCTATACAAGATCAGATGCCTGGTGCCCTCACTGTCTCTGGAGAAGACTCTTCAGATTCTGTATCCCTGCAAGATCAGAGGCCTGGTGCCCTCATAGTCTCTGGAGAAGACTCCTCAGATTCTGTATCTATACAAGATCAGATGCCTGGTGCCCTCACTGTCTCTGGAGAAGACTCTTCAGATTCTGTATCCCTGCAAGATCAGAGGCCTAGTGCCCTCACCATCTCTGGAGAAGACTCCTCAGATTCTGTATCCGTGGAAGATCAGAGGCCTAGTGCCCTCACCGTCTCTGGAGAAGACTCTTCAGATTCTATATCCTTGCAAGATCAGAGGCCTAGTGCCCTCACCGTCTCTGGAGAAGACTCTTCAGATTCTGTATCTATATAAGATCAGATGCCTGGTGCCCTTACTGTCTCTGGAGCAGACTCCTCAGATTCTGTATCCCTGCAAGGTCAGTGGCCTGGTGTCCTCACCAACTCTGGAGCAAACTCCTCAGATTCTGTATCCATGTAGGATCAGAGGTCTGGTGCCCTCACAGTCTCCGGGGCCTAGTGCCCTCACAGTCTCTGGAGCAGACTCCTCAGATACTGTATCCGTGTAGGATCAAAGGTCTGTTGCCCTTACTGTCTCTGGATCAGACTCCTCAGTTTCTGTATCCATGTAGGAGCAGAGGTCTGGTGCCCTCAGTCTCTGGAGCAGACTCCTCAGATTCTGTATCCATGTAGGATCAGAGGTCTGGTGCCCTCACTGTCTCTGAGCAGACTGAGATTTTGTAGTGTGTCATAAATCCTCCTGACAGATTTAGTCCTGTGTGGACCGAGTAAAACATTGTAATGAATTTATATGAAGTTGCCTTTTAATATGACAACGTTCATGTGGTTTATGTTGTGTCCTGGAGCACAGAAATGTTTGGCCACAAGTAAATGTTTTTTTTTGTCTGTAATTGTGTGATGGTGAGCCCTCATCCCTGCTCTCAGTCTCTGTCCTGTTTCTCCAAAATAAAAACCTCCAATGGGACATATAGTGCACAGGATTTAGTAACCACATGGGAGGAGGAACATGTGAATGTCCCAGGAATCTTCTAGTCCTTCTGTTAGGGATCTGTATCCGGTCTTTGGTCTCTACATAAGCGCAGGTTTTGCAGCTCATCACATTATCAGGATAAGTTCCTTTTTGTGTATCTGAGGGCACAGAACTTCAGATCATGATGTTTCTTAAATTAGGAGGTTGCCTGTAGCAAAAGTGGATCTTTGAATATTGTTTTTTAACCGGTCATCCTTGTGTAGAACATGGTGCAGTTTCTTAGCCATTTTTCCTCAGCACCTCCAGGTGTGGGTTGTAGGTCCCCACCAGAGGTACACGACTATTTTCCTCTTTGTATTGAAGCCGTTCACTTCTAGGGGTCCTTGTGGCTCTAATGATCTGATCATCAATGGAGGTGGGGTGGTAGCCTTGGTTTAAAAATATCTTTTTAAGATGGGTTAAGTGTTCACCGCTGTCTGCTGGGCTGGACCAGATACGATTAGATCTGAGGGCCTGGCTGGAGACAGTGGACTTTTTTTGATGTGTTTGGGGTGGAAACTGTCCGATCTCAGGTATGTTGGATGTAATAGCTGAGAATTCTAGGATGGGAGTTTTCTATATGCTTCACAAGATTTAAGCCAGGTAACCCTGGGAGGACAATCATCTCAGGGGTGGGAACACTCACTGAAAAAACATCTGGGTGGGTAGAAAATCTTTAGCCGCTGGTAAGGAAGACCGCATTATTAAAAGGTCAGTGGTGTCTTATATATAGCTGGCTATCTACAATCGGTCTTCTACCCAAGAGTACCATCTTAGCCACCATGCATGTGAAATCCTTATACTCTAACATCCCACATGAAGATGGACTAACCACCGGCCATATGTTTCTTGAAGCTAATTGGATCCCTTCTGAGTCTGTGTTAAGATTCACCAGATCTATCCTCATGCACAACTTTTTCTTTTTTGGTGAGGAACTATATAGTGCAAAGGAACTGCTATGGGCAGCAAAATGGCACCGCAGTAGCCAACCTTCTTATTGCTAAACTGGAAATTGACTTTAGCATCCTGCTCCCTCAAACTCTCTGCCTACTTCTGCTACATCGATGACATCTTAATAATCTGGGCCGAGTCTGAAGAAGAACTTCTAAAATATCATGACAAATTCAATGCATTTCATCCAACCATAATCTTGACATTGGAACACTCAAAAATGCACTCAAGTTCCTCAATATCACCGTAAAAATTCAAAATGGTCCAATCCAGACATCGGTGTATCGGAAGCCTATTGACCGTCCCACAAACCTGAGATCGGACGGTTTCCATCTCAAACATATCAAAAAGTCCATTGTCTACAGCCAGGCCCCCAGATATAATCGTATCTGTTCCAGCCCAGCAGACAGGGATGAACACTTAACCCATCTTAAAGAGAATTTTAAACCAAGACTACCACCCCACCTCCATTGGTGAGCAGAGCATAAGAGCCACAAGGACCCCTAGAAGTGAACTGCTTCAATACAAACAAAAAGAGGGAAATAGTCGTGTACCTCTGGTGGTGACCTACCACCCTCAGCTAGAGGTACTGAGAAGAACGGCCAAGAAACTTCACCATGTTCTACACAAGGATGACCGGTTAAAAACAATATTCAAAGATTCTCCCTTGCTATAGGCAACCTCCTAATTTATGAAACATCATGATACGAAACTCAATTCCCTCATACACACCAACAGGACCTTTTTCTGGTAATGTGAAGAGCTACAAAACCTGCGCTCATGTAAAGACCAAAGACCAGATACAGATCCCACCACTAAGAAGGACTAAAAGATTCCTGGGACATTCACATGTTCCTCCTCCAATGTGATGTACTTAATCCGGTGCACTATATGTCCTACTGGGGTCTCTGACTGAGAGCAGGGATGAGGTCTCACAGTCACACAATTAGACAAAAAAACCATTTACCTGTGGCCAAACAGTTCTGTGCTCCAGGACACAACATATATAACATGAAAGTTGTCATATTAAAAGGAAACTTCAGGTGACAAAATCATTGAAGAGTCTGGGAGACAAATTCATTACAATGTTTGACTCTGTCAACACAGGACTGAATCTGTCAGGAGGATTTATGACTCACTCCTAAATCTGAGGGGTCTGCTCCAGAGACTGAGGGCACAGGCCTCTGATCCTGAATGGATATTGGGGCTAGAAAACGTTCACACCACTAATCAAAGCTAATTAAAGCCTCACTTTCTAAGCTCAGTGTTTAGATAAATTTCCATTTATTATACCGCCTGTGCTGTGTTTGTGCATATATTTGTGTTTCTTCAGATATTTTGTTATACCATGCCTGATGAAGGGACCTGAGAAGTCTGGAAAGCTGCTCTGTGACATCATTTATTTTATTTCTTAGCCATTAAAAGGTATCAGAACTACAAGATAATTTTGTTTCTCTCACTGAGAGCAATCGATCATTTTTCAACTGGCTAACACAGTACCATAACCTTTCTTTTAACTGTAGAGGGTAAGAAACTCTCACAGTATATTAGATAGCGTATCAATGCAGTACAAAACGAGTATGTGGCTAATCTGAGCGCAGAGCCTGATTAGAGCAGTGTGTCACTGGTCTGCCTGCTGCAGTGTTGTTACAATCCCAGTTATATCTGCTGTAGCAGAGCTGAGAATGCGGAGCTGTGCATTACTGTGCTCACACCACTCATTGTCAGCTTTCTGAGTACACTGGGCAGAGGAAGGAAGCTGACAATCAGGAGAGGATACACAGATTTGCCTGACTGTCAATGATAATCTCCAACTGATAAAACTGATTGTATAGAAACTATAGCACACAGCCTAATAAGTGACAAAACCCTGAAATAAAGCTCTCAGCTCTACATTATACTACTTTCAGTTTACATAGCAAAAACCTGCTGTATGGTGCAGACTACTAGATTCCAAAAAATAGTGTGGGGTTTTGGTTTTTTGTTTTTTTTTTTCTTTTTTAAACTGCAAGCTTAGAAGATTTGGTTTCCTTATTTGCTCCTATAACAACACTCTCAGGTCAGTTTTAATACTGTTTCTATACACTCACCAAAAAATGAAGGTTACTACAGAACAAACCAGAAAAGTGAAGAGTGTCTAGGTACTCTCCTGCACCCCAGGAAGAAGACACGCCTGTGTCCCCTGCAGCACCAGGGGGAGAATATGTGCCTGAAATAATCAATTACTCCCTATAATCAAATGGTTTCTCCAGGAAAGGAATAATCAGACATTATTAGGGGAGGAAACTACTCACCTCTGCTACACTCTATTACTGTGTCCTCTATTAGCACTACCGGGAACAACCAGCAAGTGCTGCTACAGGTTACTTTATACTAGTCTAGTGATGCAGCACTACTACCACCTGCTGGATGTTCTCAGTACTGCACCAGTAATACACCACACACTGACCTCTACTACCACCTGCTGGAAATTCTCAGTGCTGCACCAGTAATACACCACACACTGACCTCTACTACCACCTGCTGGAAATTCTCAGTACTGCACCAGTAATACACCACACAGTGACCTCTACTACCACCTGCTGGAAATTGTCAGTACTGCACCAGTAATAGACCACACACTGACCTCTACTACCACCTGCTGGATATTCTCAGTACTGCACCAGTAATAGCCCACACAGTGACCACTACTACCACCTGCTGGATATTCTCAGTACTGCACCAGTAATACACCACACAGTGACCTCTACTACCACCTGCTGGATATTCTCAGTACTGCACCAGAATTAGACCACAGTGACCTCTACTACCACCTGCTGGATATTCTCAGTACTGCACCAGTAATACACCACACAGTGACCTCTACTACCACCTGCTGGATATTCTCAGTACTGCACCAGAATTAGACCACAGTGACCTCTACTACCACCTGCTGGAAATTCTCAGTGCTGCACCAGTAATACACCACACAGTGACATCTACTACCACCTGCTGGATATTCTCAGTACTGCACCAGTAATACACCAAACAGGGACCTCTACTACCACCTGCTGGATGTTCTCTGTACTGCACCAGTAATACACCACACAGTGACCTCTACTACCACCTGCTGGATATTCTCAGTACTGCACCAGTAATAGACCACACAGTGACCTCTACTACCACATGCTGGATATTCTCAGTACTGCACCAGAATTAGACCACAGTGACCTCTACTACCACCTGCTGGATGTTCTCAGTACTGCACCAGTAATACACCACACACTGACCTCTACTACCACCTGCTGGATATTCTCAGTACTGCACCAGTAATACACCACACACTGACCTCTACTACCACCTGCTGGATATTCTCAGTACTGCACCAGAATTAGACCACAGTGACCTCTACTACCACCTGCTGGATGTTCTCAGTACTGCACCAGTAATACACCACACACTGACCTCTACTACCACCTGCTGGAAATTCTCAGTGCTGCACCAGTAATACACCACACAGTGACATCTACTACCACCTGCTGGATATTCTCAGTACTGCACCAGTAATACACCAAACAGGGACCTCTACTACCACCTGCTGGATGTTCTCTGTACTGCACCAGTAATACACCACACAGTGACCTCTACTACCACCTGCTGGATATTCTCAGTACTGCACCAGTAATAGACCACACAGTGACCTCTACTACCACATGCTGGATATTCTCAGTACTGCACCAGAATTAGACCACAGTGACCTCTACTACCACCTGCTGGATGTTCTCAGTACTGCACCAGTAATACACCACACAGTGACCTCTACTACCACCTGCTGGATATTCTCAGTACTGCACCAGTAATACACCACACACTGACCTCTACTACCACCTGCTGGATATTCTCAGTACTGCACCAGTAATAGACCACACAGTGACCTCTACTACCACCTGCTGGATGTTCTCAGTACTGCACCAGTAATAGACCACACAGTGACCTCTACTACCACCTGCTGGAAATTCTCAGTGCTGCACCAGTAATACACCACACAGTGACCTCTACTACCACCTGCTGGATATTCTCAGTACTGCACCAGTAATACACCAAACAGGGACCTCTACTACCACCTGCTGGATGTTCTCTGTACTGCACCAGTAATACACCACACAGTGACCTCTACTACCACCTGCTGGATATTCTCAGTACTGCACCAGTAATAGACCACACAGTGACCTCTACTACCACATGCTGGATATTCTCAGTACTGCACCAGAATTAGACCACAGTGACCTCTACTACCACCTGCTGGATGTTCTCAGTACTGCACCAGTAATACACCACACAGTGACCTCTACTACCACCTGCTGGATATTCTCAGTACTGCACCAGAATTAGACCACAGTGACCTCTACTACCACCTGCTGGATGTTCTCAGTACTGCACCAGTAATACACCACACACTGACCTCTACTACCACCTGCTGGAAATTCTCAGTGCTGCACCAGTAATACACCACACAGTGACCTCTACTACCACCTGCTGGATATTCTCAGTACTGCACCAGTAATACACCAAACAGGGACCTCTACTACCACCTGCTGGATGTTCTCTGTACTGCACCAGTAATACACCACACAGTGACCTCTACTACCACCTGCTGGATGTTCTCAGTACTGCACCAGTAATACACCACACAGTGACATCTACTACCACCTGCTGGATATTCTCAGTACTGCACCAGTAATAGACCACACAGGGACCTCTAGTACCACCTGCTGGATATTCTCAGTACTGCACCAGTAATACACCAAACAGGGACCTCTACTACCACCTGCTGGATGTTCTCTGTACTGCACCAGTAATACACCACACAGTGACCTCTACTACCACCTGCTGGATGTTCTCAGTACTGCACCAGTAATACACCACACAGTGACATCTACTACCACCTGCTGGATATTCTCAGTACTGCACCAGTAATACACCACACAGGGACCTCTAGTACCACCTGCTGGATATTCTCAGTACTGCACCAGTAATAGACCACACAGTGACCTCTACTACCACATGCTGGATATTCTCAGTACTGCACCAGAATTAGACCACAGTGACCTCTACTACCACCTGCTGGATATTCTCAGTACTGCACCAGAATTAGACCACAGTGACCTCTACTACCACCTGCTGGATGTTCTCAGTACTACACCAGAATTAAACCACACAGTGACCTCTACCACCACCTGCTGGATATTCTCAGTACTGCACCAGTAATAGACCACACAGTGACCTCTACTACCACCTGCTGGATATTCTCAGTACTGCACCAGTAATACACCACACAGTGACCTCTACTACCACCTGCTGGATGTTCTCAGTACTGCACCAGTAATAGACCACACAGTGACCTCTACTACCACCTGCTGGATATTCTCAGTACTGCACCAGTAATACACCACACACTGACCTCTGCTACCACCTGCTGGATATTCTCAGTACTGCACCAGTAATACACCACACAGTGACCTCTACTACCACCTGCTGGATGTTCTCAGTACTGCACCAGTAATACACCACACAGTGACCTCTACTACCACCTGCTGGATATTCTCAGTACTGCACCAGAATTAGACCACAGTGACCTCTACTACCACCTGATGGATGTTCTCAGTACTGCACCAGTAATAGACCACAGAGTGACCTCTACTACCACCTGCTGGATATTCTCAGTACTGCACCAGTAATACACCACACAGTGACCTCTACTACCACCTGCTGGATATTCTCAGTACTGCACCAGTAATAGATCACACACTGACCTCTACTACCACCTGCTGGATATTCTCAGTACTGCACCAGTAATAGACACTCAGTGACCTCTACTACCACCTGCTGGATATTCTCAGTACTGCACCAGTAATAGACCACACAGTGACCTCTACTACCACCTGCTGGATGTTCTCAGTACTGCACCAGTAATAGACCACACAGGGACCTCTACTACCACCTGCTGGATATTCTCAGTACTGCACCACAGAGTGACCTCTACTACCACCTGCTGGATGTTCTCACTACTGCACCAGTAATAGATCACACACTGACCTCTACTACCACCTGCTGGATATTCTCAGTACTGCACCAGTAATAGACCACACACTGACCTCTACTACCACCTGCTGGAAATTCTCAGTACTGCACCAGTAATAGACCACACAGTGACCTCTACTACCGCCTGCTGGATATTCTCAGTACTGCACCAGTAATAGACCACACAGTGACCTCTACTACCGCCTGCTGGATATTCTCACTACTGCACCAGTAATAGACCACACAGTGACCTCTACTACCACCTGCTGGAAATTCTCAGTACTGCTCCAGTAATACACCACACACTGACCTCTACTACCACCTGCTGGATATTCTCAGTACTGCTCCAGTAATACACCACACACTGACCTCTGCTACCACCTGCTGGAAATTCTCAGCACTGCACCAGTAATAGACCACACAGTGACCTCTACTACCACCTGCTGGAAATTCTCAGTACTGCACCAGTAATACACCACACCCTGACCTCTAGTACCACCTGCTGGATGTTCTCAGTACTGCACCAGTAATACACCACACACTGACCTCTACTACCACCTGCTGGATATTCTCAGTACTGCACCAGTAATACACCACACACTGACCTCTACTACCACCTGCTGGATATTCTCAGTACTGCACCAGTAATACACCACACACTGACCTCTACTACCACCTGCTGGATATTCTCAGTACTGCACCAGTAATACACCACACACTGACCTCTACTACCACCTGCTGGATATTCTCAGTACTGCTCCAGTAATACACCACACACTGACCTCTACTACCACCTGCTGGAAATTCTCAGTACTGCACCAGTAATAGACCACACAGTGACCTCTACTACCACCTGCTGGATATTCTCAGTACTGCACCAGTAATATACCACACAGTGACCTCTGTGGAGACACGGGGCTCAGTTGGGCGCTCTCGTCCACTAAAACCCGCCGCCTTTAGAAAGACAGCGTGGCTCAGGGCTCATCCCAACTGAACGCCGGCCTCCTTAACCATGGGCGTAACACTACTCAGACAACACAGGGTGAGGGAACCACAATAATTAGACTTTATTGGATCCCCAAACAATTAACGGCACATAACACATAACCAGCAAAACACACAAATGTAACAGGCAACAGAGTCTCACCCTTCCGCTGGCTCACCAGGGATTTAGAATGTCCATGCCTCACAGGTTCCAAGCTGTCTGAGGTCTGCAAAGTCTGTAACAGGTGACTGAACTGTCCCAACCTGAGTATCCTCCTTAGGTAGTCCTGGTTTGATGTTAAAATCCTGGTAGCCGGAGTCGAAATCCCTAGGCTGTGGATATGGTCTCCAACCGGATCCGGAGTCCCTAGATTGAAACCATAAGATATCCTGATCCTCTAGTCAGCTCCAAAGAGCTTAGACTGGATCCATCAGCATCCATCAACAACCCCTGGTGGCTTAAAAAAGTCCTTTTTATAGCCACAACCTTCCACTTGGATACACTGCGTCCTCATCGATTGGTTGGACAAGATTGCTTCTCCCATTGGAGGAATTTCAAGCTGCATGGACAATGTTCATTTAAATGATGTGCATAGAAAGACTGAGGGTGTACATGTAAACCGGGAGTCACCGACTAGACAATGGCTACTAAGGTAATTACATTATCAATACACAACTACAATACAATGGTTACTGGAAATGTCTGGAGAACAATACCTCTGGCTTTCAATGGCCAACACAATTACATTGAGTCAACAAGAGTCTTGTAAAAACAATGAGGGACTTCTCCCCCCCCCCCCCCTGTCTATAGACAATCTATCATGCTGTCTGGCTGGATTTTAAGAAACTTTAACCCATGAGAGTCCATGTCGTCACATTCCTCCCCCTTCTTAATATTAGCCAGACATGATAGGCTTCCGATCATCCTTCTCCTCTTGACGGCATTGTCCTTTTTAATGGTGAGGTCAGCAACAGAGGCTCGCATCTATACACCTCCCCCTGATTACCTCCCCCAAGTTGAGCAGCCATATTGTGGGCAAGCACTAAGGTGGGGTCCATGAGTTGGGCCTGCACAAATCTTCCACTATCAATCCTCCCCCAGTCAATAGCCACAGTGTGGTTAGGCTTACTCACGGTTCTTGGCTCAGAAGTCGATGATGGAGACCGGGAATGCAAACCATCCCTGGAAAAGATGTTAGAAAGATCCACATCAGGGTCCTGCTTGGCTTGGAGGTGGGTGATGGCTTCTTCAAACTGACTGGCTAGTCCTTGTCCTAGGTCATTCTCCAAAATGACTGGTGTGAGCAGGTAATTCACAAGCCCCACTTTCACTTCCCTTTGAGTGGTATCCAAAACAACAGGCTTGGTGGGGCCATCTATGAACCCCACTTCAACTTCCTCCTGGCTAATCCCTGAAACAACAGGTGTGTGGACGGTGTCCATAAGCTCCACATCAGCCTTGCTCTGGTCAGTCTCCACAATGTCAGGTATGGGGAGGCTGTTCACAATCCCCACATCGATCACTTCCTGGATGGTCCCCAAAATACCAGGTGTGGGGAGGCTATCCACAAGCTCCACCTCGACCTCTCTCTGGTCGGTTTTTAGGTCCAACTGCACACATGCCAGAGGGACGTCTGAGCGCTGGCCCTCAGCCAGGGAGATGGATAATTGGGAATCTGGTACAGGGTCTTCTGGAGAAACAATAACTGGGCTTACCAGAGTGATGGAAGATCCAATGTCTCGAAGTCCCTGAGCCTGTATATCACCGACCTTGACCGTCTGGATGTGGGGATGGAGGTTGGCTGGTGTATGGTGTCCGGCCTGCCGTAGGGTGTGGACTGGATAAACCACTTCCTCAGCTATTGGTGTTTCTTGGGAGCAGCATTCCTCAGGTCTCGTTGGTTCATCTCGGCATATGTTGACTGGTTGGAGTGGCAGATGGGCTCCAAGCATGCGGCCTCTGTTTTGAAGACAATCTTTATCTATATGTCCATTGGGCCCACATGTATAACAGCGCCATAGATTGGGCGAGTCACAGGCCCTGTTTGTAGTCCTTTGTTTTGGCGCAGCTTCTGCTGGGTAGCGGGACCATCCTTCTCGACCGGCTGGTGCTAGCAGTACTGCAGCTGGAATCCCATAAACATATTCCAGAACATAAGCCCTCTCTTCTCTTGAGGATCTAGGCCCCAATGCATCCAACAACGCTGTGGCTTGGGCCATTTTGGACAAAGTTGATTCCCAATTGTCACTAGATCCATGATGTGGCACATAGTCTACATCTTCTGGGTCAATATTGGCGGGATCCTCATCGTCCTCTTCATCATTCTGGGCATCCCAACAGACTAATTTCCGGATCAAGTCCGACCGAGTCTCAGCGCTCCAGCAGACAATCTCTCGCCTCCGGCACAGATCCTGCAGCATCCATTTACTGCAGCGGTCGTAACTCCTCTCTTCTCCTTGTCCCATGGCTGAGCTGGTGGGGTTGGACATGGCAGCGTCCGAAACCTGAATGCCTCCCCTATGGCCTGCTGGGTATGCTTATGTGCCTGCCTGGTTGTTGAGCCCTGGACGGTGTCCGAAAACACCAGTCCACTGCAGCTCCCCTGGGTAAACCAGGCTGAGTAGTATCCCACCGCTGCCACCAATTGTGGAGACACGGGGCTCAGTGGGCGCTCTCGTCCACTAAAACCCGCCGCCTTTAGAAAGACAGCGTGGCTCAGGGCTCATCCCAACTGAACGCCGGCCTCCTTAACCGTGGGCGTAACACTACTCAGACAACACAGGGTGAGGCAACCACAATAATTAGACTTTATTGGATCCCCAAACATAAAAACAATGAGGGACTTCTCCCCCGTCTATAGACAATCTATCATGCACTCTGGCTGGATTTTAAGAAACTTTAACCCATGAGAGTCCATGTCGTCACAACCTCTACTACCACCTGCTGGATATTCTCAGTACTGCACCAGTAATAAACCACACAGTGACCTCTACTACCACCTGCTGGATATTCTCAGTACTGCACCAGTAATACACCACACACTGACCTCTACTACCACCTGCTGGATATTCTCAGTACTGCACCAGTAATAAACCACACAGTGACCTCTACTACCACCTGCTGGATATTCTCAGTACTGCAACAGTAATAGACCACACAGTGACCTCTACTACCACCTGCTGGATATTCTCAGTAATGCACCAGTAATAGACCACACACTGACCTCTACTACCACCTGCTGGATATTCTCAGTACTGCACCAGTAATAGACCACACAGTGACCTCTACTACCACCTGCTGGATATTCTCAGTACTGCACCAGTAATAGACCACACAGTGACATCTACTACCACCTGCTGGATATTCTCAGTAATACACCAGTAATAGACCACACACTGACCTCTACTACCACCTGCTGGATATTCTCAGTACTGCACCAGTAATAGACCACACAGTGACCTCTACTACCACCTGCTGGATATTCTCAGTACTGCACCAGTAATACACCACACAGTGACCTCTACTACCACCTGCTGGATATTCTCAGTACTGCACCAGTAATAGACCACACAGTGACCTCTACTACCACCTGCTGGATATTCTCAGTAATGCACCAGTAATAGACCACACACTGACCTCTACTACCACCTGCTGGATATTCTCAGTAATGCACCAGTAATAGACCACACAATGACCTCTACTACCACCTGCTGGATGTTCTCACTACTGCACCAGTAATAGACCACACAGTGACCTCTGCTACCACCTGCTGGATGTTCTCAGTACTGCACCAGTAATAGACCACGCAGTGACCTTTACTACCACCTGCTGGATATTCTCAGTACTGCTCCAGTAATAGACCACACAGTGACATCTACTACCACCTGCTGGATGTTCTCAGTACTGCACCAGTAATAGACCACATAGTGTCCTCTACTACCACCTGCTGGATATTCTCAGTACTGCTCCAGTAATAGACCACACAGTGACATCTACTACCACCTGCTGGATATTCTCAGTACTGCACCAGTAATAGACCACACAGTGACCTCTACTACCACCTGCTGGATATTCTCAGTACTGCTCCAGTAATACACCACACAGTGACCTCTAATACCACCTGCTGGACATTCTCAGTACTGCTCCAGTAATACACCACACAGTGACCTCTACTACCACCTGCTGGATATTCTCAGTACTATACCAGTAATACACCACACAGTGACCTCTACTACCACCTGCTGGATATTCTCAGTACTGCTCCAGTAATACACCACACAGTGACCTCTAATACCACCTGCTGGACATTCTCAGTACTGCTCCAGTAATACACCACACAGTGACCTCTACTACCACCTGCTGGATGTTCTCAGTACTGCTCCAGTAATAGACCACACAGAGACCTCTACTACCACCTGCTGGATATTCTCAGTACTATACCAGTAATGGTGACCAGAAAAATGCCAACAGGAAAATTGCCCACAGGAAAATTGCCCACAGGAAAAATGCCCACATGAAAATTGCCCACATGAAAATTGCCCACAGGAAAATTGCCCACACGGAAAATTGCCCACATGGAAAATTGCCCACACAGAAAATTGCCAATTGCAGCATCAGAAAGTTTCAGATCTATGATATTTGAGGTGCAAGGTGAGGATGTTCACATGATATGTGAAAAATGTCCACAGAAAATTGCCAACAGACACAGACATGAATGCCCACTAGGATTGGGGACCATGTAACCCAGAATGGGAACATATATACTAGGAAGGGGGCATATATACCAGGATGGAGACAACGTGGACCATACATACCAGGATGAGGGCCTTATATACCAGCATTGGGACATATATACCAGGATGATGACATATTCACCAGGATGAGGACATATTCACCAGGATGATAGGCATATATACCAGGAGGGGGAGGGGAGGCAGTTCATAAGTCTTGGTAGAAGTTAGAACGCTAAGGGCCCATACATGTGAAAAACATGTGTGAGTGGTGGGAGCAGGTCCAAATTTCACACTGGGGCCCATTGGACTCTAGTTACACCACTGCAAAAACACAGTGCCGCCACTAGGAATTTCAGGACCCCATACTGGCAAAATTTCTGGGCCCCCCTGAGACTCTGCATAGGTTGCACCCCAGCTCTGTCTCCACCCCTCAAACCTTCCACACTCCTGACGCCATGCTTGGAAAAACGTGTGTGTGCATATATATATATATATATATATATAATCTAACATATAAAGCTGTATGTATCTATGTGTGTATGTCCGCTAAAGGAATCTGCACCATCACATTTACAATCACGAAATTTTCCAGATGCCTCATGTGAGTCAGGGACTGTCAGACTATGTTTTTATGAGAAAATTTAACCCCACGCTTTAGTTTTTCACCAAAAATCCTGCCACCATTAAAGTCAACGGAGCTGGGAGCTACAGGTCATTAATAGGAACTGTGATTGTTGCTATAAGAACAAAGGACATTCTTAGTATAAGAAGCTTATGATACGATAATATGATATCGGTGGGGAGACGGAGAGAGAGACAGAGAGAGAAAGAGACAGAGAGAGACAGAAAATGAAAGAGACAAATAGAGAGAGGCAGACAGGGAGCGAGGCAGTCAGGGAGACAGACAGACAGGAAATAAGACAGACGGAGTGAGACAGACAGGGAGAGGGAAAGAGGCAGACAGGGAAAGAGGCAGACACACAGGCAGAGACAGACAGGGAAAGAAACAGACAGAGAGGGAGACAGAGTGAGGCCAGGAGAGAGAGGGACAGTGGGGGAGAGAGAGACAGAGAGACAGCTACCAACCCAGGCAAGTCTGGATATGTGTCGCCCTGGGCAAGCCAGGGGACACAGGTCACAACACCACCACACCCCACACTCCAGGTAGGCACATCTGCTAACCAGAAATCCTTGTTGCCTTCCTCCAGAGGTTGATGATGCACACCAGGGGGTGTGCCAGGCGGTTGGCTCCGCCCACCAAGGAGCTCACAACACTGGAGGCAGGAAGAGACCAGGCAGTTCAGTCAGGGAGGAGGAAGTGGAAGGAGTGAAGATTAGCCCAGGCAGGGCAAGAGTAAACAACAGAGAAGAGCTCAGGGAGAGCTTGAGAGAGGAGTCCAGGAGGAGGAAGTGGAGGAGTTAAGGAAGGAAAGCGGAAAAGGAGGAAAAAGCAAGTAAAGTGACAGAAGAGAAAGAAAGCCTGAGAGCCCAGCTTTGTGTAGGGCCAGAACAGCAAGGTCAGCGACGGCGGTGACTGTTTGGAGGGGGACCGTTTGGAAGTTCCTGGAAGGACCCCGTTGGCTGTGTGCCCGGTGGTCTGGAGCAGTGTTCTGAAGGACAGTCAGCACCAGGGCAGGGGCCTCTCGGACCCCGGCAAGGCTAGGAGTCGCCAGATTTGCCAAATCCGTCAGTGACGGGGACGCAGATCCCCCAACAACCAAGTCCCGATTGACGGCAACAGCCCGACCATTACCGGGGAGACACCGCCACCGCCAAGGCACCAGTTTCCCCAGGGCCAGCGCCTGAGGGCAAAGTGTAGAGCTCCTCCGGCCCAGATTGCAGTCGGGGAGCGGGTAACCGGAGGGAATCCACCGCTACCATCAGACAACATAGGTGCAAGGAAGAGAAACGTCACCGTTACCTACCGGGAGTGCAGGTGCAGCCGTCTGTGGGACCGTCCTACCAGCCGTTGGTTTACCGTACAAACTGTGTCCGTGTGTCAGGCTGAGTGAGTACCATAGTGCCGCAAGGCACAGCGCTGCCCCCGCGTCCCTGCGCCCTCCAGGCCCTACACTTCACATCTCATCACCGGGCCCCGGGATCACCAACCCCTACCCACGGAGGGGCAACACAACACCTGGCTGCTCCGCATCACCATCCCCGGGACCCCCATACTGAGCAGCGGTGGTGCAATCACCACAACCGTGGGTGGCGTCACGAACTATAACAATCCCCTCACCCAACAAACATTTCCCCTTTCACTCACGGGCGAGGAGTGTCGCTCGAGACACCCCGGGATCCGGCCCACCGCTCGAGCCACCAAGGAGCAGCTGCCGGACCCGAGCAGAAGGGGTGAGCGCGGTGTGCTGACACCCTCCTCCCCGCCCGCGACAACTTGGCGTCACGAACAGGATCTTACCGCTCTGCCGTCAGGTAGAGGTGCGCCTTGTTACCGCCGGAGGTATCCGGCAGAAAAATTTCAGAAGCCGCCATCTTTGGCGCGAAAAGTTCCCGCTCGAGCGTCTTCTCGAGCAGTAGAAGCGCGAAGGCCAAAACCCCGCCCCGAGAGAGGAGGGGCCGGAAAGAGCTAAGGGGGACGGAAACAAGATGTCTGCGTCCGACGGAGCCGCTGGAGGAGCGGTGGTCGCAGCCGCAGCGGCACCCGCGGATGGGAATGGGCCTGCCCAGGTCCTGGCCGCACCGGCGGGAGGTGCCGCGGCTCCCGCGCTTGCTCAGGTCATGCTGTTTTCCTTGCCCTATGCACCCGGAGCTGCCTGGCTACCGCAGTATGACGGAAAACCGGATGCCCTACAGGCCTTCCGGAAAAAGCTTAACCCGTTGCTAGAGCTGTACCCCCTGACTGATAAGCAACGTGCTGCGATAGTGCTAGGCCAGTTAACCGGTGCGGCGGAGCAGGAAGCGGAGACCTGGGCCGAGGGGGACCGGCTCTCTGTAGCCACCATCTTCGAGAAGCTACAGACTGCCTTCGAGACCCGGACTGAAGCTGAGCTGAGGATGCAGTTTTACCAGTGCCGGCAACGAGCTGGGGATAGCATTCGGGACTATGCTCTACGTCTGCAGACCGCCCTCCGCACGCTGAAGCGGGTGAACTCTATTAATGAGGCGGATAGCAACAAGATGTTAGTGGAGCAATTTGCGCAGGGGATGAGGTCCCCTGAGGATCGTAAACAACTCCGGCTGTGGGCCCTAGAACACCCTGATGTGGACTTTGCTGTGTTAAAGGAGCGGGCTATTAAAGCACTACAGCCCCCAGCTGCTGAAGTTCTGGAACCCGTCCCGTGGCCCGTCGAGACAGCTCCTGTTATGGCGGCCTCAGCCAAACCAACCTCTGTAATGCCTGCAGCCCCGAGCAGCACCGTCGAAGATCTGGCAGCCCAGGTCCGTCGCCTGGACGGAGACCTTGCCAAAATCCTTGCTGCACTGCAACCTCTGACCAGATCTCAGCCTCCAGCACAGATACAACTTGCTGACAGTCCCGAAGATGTTCCCTGGATGCAGCGGAGAAGCGTTAACAACCCGCGGAGCAGACCTCCAATCTGCTACAAGTGCCGTAAGCCGGGCCATTATTACCGACAGTGCCCGTTAAACGAGCAACCCCTGGGGCCCCGGGCCAATCCTCAGGAGTAGAACACCGTGGCCCCCCGGACTGGCGAGACCGATATGTCGGGGCCCGCCCTATCATCCCCGTGGCTGTGGACGGCATACCAGTGATGGCTCTCTTGGACACTGGATCACAGGTAACTACCATACCGTACACGTTGTATCAGCAGTATTGGGCCACAGACGAGCTGGCGCCTCCGGACACTAGTATAAATTTGATTGCCGCTAATGGACTTCCATTGACCCAGGTGGGGTATAAAGAAGTGGCTATGACAGTGGGGCAAGCTGAACTGCAACATCAGGGCATGATTGTGATTATGAATGAACCCAGTGATCATAACCCGAAAATAGTGCTGGGAACCAATGTGATGGAACACTGCATGGCTGATGTGTTGAACCTTTTGCAACAGCTAGCCGCCACGGCGGCGGGGAGCCGGCAGAGGGCTGTGCAGCGTGAGATCCGCGCCCTGATGTACCGCCAGCATGTAAGCTCAACCGGAGGGGAGATTGGTGGAGTGCGAGTGATGGATGTTGCTCCATTGACTGTGCCCCCTAGGAGTGAGATGATGATCTGGTGTAGGGCAGCAGTAGGGCCTCAGGGGCGTGACTACCCTGCGATGATGGAGCCCATACCTTCCGAGCACTGGCCCACTGTAGTGGCCGCCCGAGGGGTGGTAGATGTGAAGAAAGGGAGAGTGCCTGTGAGAGTGTTGAACTGTGGGGAGGAAGAAGTCAGGCTCCCCCGGTATGCCACCATTGCCAAGCTGCTCACCCTGGACCCTCACACTATCCAGGAAGCCCGTCCATCCACACTCCCACCTACCACCAGCACTTCCCCACCCCAGGGGGACACCAAGGAGTGGCACCAACAGCTACATGTGGGCACTGACGATACCCCTACACATCACAGGGCAGGGGTACACAGGGTAGTGCAGGAGTACGAACAGGTTTTCAGTAAGCACCCCCTAGACTTTGGGCAGATCAAGGGGGTCCAACACCACATTCCCACGGGTGAACATCCCCCTATCAAAGAGAGGTATAGACCTATTCCCCCTGCACATTACCAGTGTGCCAAAGATATGTTGAAGAACATGAAGGAGGCAGGGGTTATTCGGGACAGTTGTAGTCCCTGGGCCGCTCCGTTGGTACTGGTCAAGAAGAAGGATGGTACCATGCGGATGTGTGTGGACTACCGGAAGATCAACCAGATAACCCATAAAGATGCCTATCCATTGCCTCGTATTGAAGAATCTTTGGCTGCACTGAGAACTGCAAACTACTTCTCGACCCTTGACCTCACCAGCGGATACTGGCAAGTGGCCGTGGCCCCCGAAGACCGGGAGAAGACCGCCTTCACCACCCCGATGGGGCTCTGCGAATTCAATAGCATGCCGTTTGGGCTGTGCAATGCCCCCGGGACCTTCCAACGGTTGATGGAGTGCTGTCTGGGACATTTAAACTTCGAGACCGTCCTGCTGTATTTGGATGATGTGATTGTTTATTCCCAGACATATGAGGCCCATCTGGAGCACCTGGCCGAGGTGTTCGCGTCCCTTGCCAAGTTCGGGATGAAGTTGAAGCCCTCCAAGTGCCATCTGCTGAAACCCAGGGTGCAGTATCTAGGACATGTGGTGAGTGCGGATGGCGTCGCCCCCGACCCTGAGAAGATCACTGCCATCCAGAGCTGGCCGAGACCAACCACAGTGAGGGAAGTAAGGCAGTTCCTGGGTCTGGTGGGGTACTATCGGCGCTTTATAAAGGGGTACACGAAGATGGCTGCCCCCATGCAAGATCTCCTCGTGGGACAGACCAAAGGTGGTAGACCCATTGGAGCCCCACTGCTGTGGGAGGACAAGCATGAGGAGTCCTTTGGCCAGTTGAAGGCGGCCTTGACCGGAGAAGAGGTCTTGGCGTACCCTGACTATGGGCGCCCGTTCATCCTCCACACGGACGCCAGTAACGTGGGGCTAGGAGCGGTCTTGTCCCAGGTCCAGGATGGAAAGGAGAAGGTGATTGCCTACGCCAGCCGAAAACTCCGGCCGACCGAAAGGAACCCTGAGAACTATAGCTCCTTCAAGCTCGAGCTATTGGCGTTGGTGTGGGCTATCACAGAGCGGTTCCGCCACTACCTGGCAGCAGCAAAATTCACCGCGTTTACGGACAACAATCCGCTAACTCACCTGAACACGGCCAAGTTGGGCGCGCTGGAGCAGCGGTGGGTAGCCCGGTTAGCTAACTATGATTTCACCATAAAGTACCGAGCTGGTCGTGTCAACATCAATGCAGATGCACTCTCCCGGATGCCCCATTTGTCAGAAGAGGGGTGTGAGGATGACGACCTCGAGGAGATTGAGTTGCCTGCGTTTCACCAGCCGCCTACTGAAAGAGTACAAGTATGTCAGCAACGGGTGGATCTGGATCCGCGGCCCAGTCAAGAGTGGCAGGACGCCCAGGACCAAGCGCCGGCTGTCCGCCTTGTCAAGACCCTGGTGGAACAAGGTGCTATGGGAATAGACCCTGCCGCTCCGGCCGAAGCCCAACGCTTGTGGAAAGAACGAAAACGGCTCTACCTACACCAAGGGCGGCTGTACCGTGAGCTGATCAACCCAAAGACCCATGAGAAAATATGCCAGTTGATCGTTCCTCAAGCTGAGGTTGCTACTGTCCTGCGGGCATACCATGATGGTGCTGGCCACTTCGGGTGGAAGAAGCTGGAGATGCTGTTGAGGGAACGGTTCTATTGGAGTGGGATGCGTGAATCGGTGGAAGCCTGGTGCCGAGAGTGCGGTCCTTGTACACTGAGGAGGAAGGACGAGACAAGCCAGAGGGCACCGTTACATCCCATCGTCACCCATCAGCCGCTGGAGCTGGTCGCCCTGGACCATGTCAAACTCACCCCTAGCCGAAGTGGGTACACCTACGCATTGACCATGGTAGACCACTACTCAAGATTTATGGTGGTAGTCCCCGTTAAGGACTTGACTGGTCGAACCGCTGCTCGAGCGTTCCAGGCCTATTTTTGCCGACCCCATGGGTATCCCGAGAAGGTGCTGACCGACCAGGGCCCGGCTTTTGAAGCAGAAGTGTTTCACGAATTCTGCCAGTTGTACGGCTGCAAGAAGATCCGGACCACTCCGTACCACGCCCAAACCAACGGCATGTGCGAGAAAATGAACCACTTGGTCCTGGGGCTCCTCAAGACGCTACCGCTGGAAGAACGGAACATGTGGCCGGAAAAGTTACCCGACTTGGTCGACATGTACAATAATATCCCATCCAGCTCGACGAAGTGCACCCCAGCGTATCTGATGAGGGCTCGGCCTGGCCGCCTGCCGGTGGATCTGGAGATGGGGTTGGAGGCTCCGGAAGCACTCCCTTCAACGGCAGAGTGGGAAAGCCGGAGGAGGGCCCAGTATCGGCAAATCCAGGAGTATGTGGAGAAAAACCTCAGTCGAAGTCGAGAACAACAAGAGCACCGGTTCAACCAGAAGGCGCCTGCAGGTCCTTTCCAGCCAGGGGATGTGGTGCTGAAACGGAAGAGAAAAGCCCACAAACTGGATGACCAGTGGGAGCAAGTCCCTTACGTCATACAACCCACAGAGTGGGACAATGGGAAGACCTACCAGATCAGTCGTGACCAAGGGGGCACCCTGGCTACAGTTTCTCGGGACCATCTAAAAAAAATGCCCCCCAGCGTTGAAAGCAGAGGCTGAAGTACCGGTTCCTCCACCAGTGGAAAAGGCAGCAGAGGTAATCCACACTGTAATGGGTGACTTCCCAGCAAACTGGCCTACACAGAACGGCGCGGTGATACTTCCAGTGATACTGTTCCCACAACCCGTGGATGAAGAAGTAGTGGAAGCGGTTAACCGTGAGCCAGAACCAGTGCCAGTGCCCAGGGATGAACCTGTATCCAGCCCCCCTGCACCTCCGCCTGCTCCACACTATAGCAGGGAGGAGGAACCGATTGTTCCCTCTACCCCACTGCCTAGCACCACTGACACCGGGCCCCGAAGGTCCACCCGTTCCAACCTAGGTAGACCCCCACTTAGGTACAGGGAGACCGTTCTATGAGTAAGAGGGGCCCGCAAATGTAAAAGGTTGTTGTGTGTTTGTTTGAAAAAGATGAAAGTTTTGAAAAATAGAAAAACACTGATTGAACCGAGTTTTCACCTGATTCACCGTGTGATTTGCAACCGGCTGGAGCCGGCACCGTTGTCCCCGTGGGGACCGTTTAAAGTTTTGCATGGGAACTATCCATGGACAAGCCCGTGAACTCTGCAGGGCACCACAAACGTTAAGTGGCTTGTAAATATGTTGGGTACAGTTACCGTTTCCGCTATGCCGCCTCCGGAGAGGCAGGTTGGAGGGAGGGCCCTGAGCAGAGCAGGCCAGGGCCCAGCCACCAAAGGAACCGGTGGCCACCCTCTGGAGGGGAAGGACAGATCCCGCTCGGGTAACTTGTGCTGGACTGTGGGTCAAGGGGTGCTGCCTGGGTTTTAGGGGCAGCATCAGGGCCAGGTTGCTTGGGTGGGAGAGAGCGGAAACCGTGACCGTATACCGTTGCAACGTTTAAGTAAATGTGCCTCCCGTCTTGGGAAGAGTTTTGATTGAAAAATGTATTTATGTTTTGTTTAACCCTTGTTACCCCCTTTTTACAGAAAAATAAAACCGGTGTAGGACGGCAGCCCGCGGACGGTCTGTATTTTGCTAAGGGGGAATGTGTCGCCCTGGGCAAGCCAGGGGACACAGGTCACAACACCACCACACCCCACACTCCAGGTAGGCACACCTGCTAACCAGAAATCCTTGTTGCCTTCCTCCAGAGGTTGATGATGCACACCAGGGGGTGGGCCAGGTGGTTGGCTCCGCCCACCAAGGAGCTCACAACACTGGAGGCAGGAAGAGACCAGGCAGTTCAGTCAGGGAGGAGGAAGTGGAAGGAGTGAAGATTAGCCCAGGCAGGGCAAGAGTAAACAACAGAGAAGAGCTCAGGGAGAGCTTGAGAGAGGAGTCCAGGAGGAGGAAGTGGAGGAGTTAAGGAAGGAAAGCGGAAAAGGAGGAAAAAGCAAGTAAAGTGACAGAAGAGAAAGAAAGCCTGAGAGCCCAGCTTTGTGTAGGGCCAGAACAGCAAGGTCAGCGACGGCGGTGACTGTTTGGAGGGGGACCGTTTGGAAGTTCCTGGAAGGACCCCGTTGGCTGTGTGCCCGGTGGTCTGGAGCAGTGTTCTGAAGGACAGTCAGCACCAGGGCAGGGGCCTCTCGGACCCCGGCAAGGCTAGGAGTCGCCAGATTTGCCAAATCCGTCAGTGACGGGGACGCAGATCCCCCAACAACCAAGTCCCGATTGACGGCAACAGCCCGACCATTACCGGGGAGACACCGCCACCGCCAAGGCACCAGTTTCCCCAGGGCCAGCGCCTGCGGGCAAAGTGTAGAGCTCCTCCGGCCCAGATTGCAGTCGGGGAGCGGGTAACCGGAGGGAATCCACCGCTACCATCAGACAACATAGGTGCAAGGAAGAGAAACGTCACCGTTACCTACCGGGAGTGCAGGTGCAGCCGTCTGTGGGACCGTCCTACCAGCCGTTGGTTTACCGTACAAACTGTGTCCGTGTGTCAGGCTGAGTGAGTACCATAGTGCCGCAAGGCACAGCGCTGCCCCCGCGTCCCTGCGCCCTCCAGGCCCTACACTTCACATCTCATCACCGGGCCCCGGGATCACCAACCCCTACCCACGGAGGGGCAACACAACACCTGGCTGCTCCGCATCACCATCCCCGGGACCCCCATACTGAGCAGCGGTGGTGCAATCACCACAACCGTGGGTGGCGTCACGAACTATAACAATCCCCTCACCCAACAAACATTTCCCCTTTCACTCACGGGCGAGGAGTGTCGCTCGAGACACCCCGGGATCCGGCCCACAGCTCGAGCCACCAGGAGCAGCTGCCGGACCCGAGCAGAAGGGGTGAGCGCGGTGTGCTGACACCCTCCTCCCCGCCCGCGACAGATATTATATATATATATATATATATATATATATATATATATATATATATATATAGACACACATATGCTGTAGATACATACATATATACACTCACACAAACACAAATACACACGGCCAAAAGTGTTAGCACCCTTGAAGTTGTTTCAGAAAAAGAAGTGTTTCCCTAAAAAAATTACTTTACAGACATCACTAGGGGGGGCGCACAGACATAACTAGGGGGATACACAGACATCTAGGAGGGTACACAGACATCACTAGGTGGGGTACACAGACATCACTAGGGGGGTACACAGACATCCCTAGGTGAGCACAGACATCCCTAGGTGAGCACAGACATCCCTAGGTGGGCACGAACATCCCTAGGGGGACACAGACATCACTAGGGGGTACAGATATCACTAGTCGGGGCATGGACATCACTGGGTGGCACGGTCAGCAATTGCAGAGTACAGACATCACTAGGGGGGCAAACAACACTGGAGGTGGTACACTGCATTGGACGGAACACAACACTGGTGGTGATAAACCACACTGGAGGGGGCTGCACAGACAGCGCATTGGGGGGCTGCACAGAGCACTGGGGGGTGGCACAGAGCCCTGGGGGGGCAGCACAGAGCACTGGGGGGTGGCACAGAGCCCTGGGGGGCAGCACAGAGCACTGGGGGGCGGCACAGAGCACTGGGGGGTGGCACAGAGCACTGGGGGGATGGCACACAGCACTGGAGGGCGGCACGCAGCACTGGGGGCAGCACACAGCACTGGGGGGCTACACACAGGACTGGAGGCTGCACACAGCACTAAGGGGCTGCACACAGCATTGGGTGGGCTGCACAGAGCATTGGGAGCATGTACACAGCAATGTGGGCTTGCACACAGTGCTAGGGGGCTGCACACAGCACTGGAGGGGCTGCAGACAGCATTGAGGGGGCTACATGCAGCACTAGCGGACTGCACACAGCATTGGGGGGGCTGCACACAGCATTGGGGGGCTGACCTCACTGGAGAGCAGGCACAAAATAGAGAGGGGACTCCAGACTCTGCTCAGGGGGGAACTGAAAAGGTCATTTCAGGCCTGTGGTTCCAACACCTCAGCTAAAGCAAGGCAGGGGCACCCCCGCCTCCCATCCCCGGCGGTGTTCAGCTCACCAAACGCCTACCTTTCCCCGCCGGATGCCATGTCCTCGCCACCTCCACGTTGCCCGCAGCACTGTGATGAGGCGCAGAGTGATGACCTCATCACATTGGGCTGCGGGATGACGCGCCGCCTCCCTGCTCTGTTCCATGCGCCTTGTTTTAGCAGTGTGTGTGTGCAGTGGCTGAAACAGGCGAGCCCCTTTGCTACGGCTGTGACTGGGGCCCGGTTAAGAGGGGAGGCCTGGCCTGCCCAGGGCTTAACAAAGCTAAGTAATTACCCCTGGCCTGTCCAGGTCCCCTCTCTTCACCGGGCCCCCTACAGCAGTCACAGTAGTAATGCCCTGATGGCGGCCCTGCAAAAACATATCATACATTTCCAGCACAAACACAAGGTCGTGCAAGCGACAGAGTCTCACCTTATTACTACTGTGCCTTTGGGGATTTCAGGACCAACGATCTCTGCCAGCAGCACCCTGCTTTTGGTGGGCTCCCACTAAGATGATAATGTATTAGATGTGACCTGCAGTCCCATGTAACTCTCCAGATAATACAGTGATACTTTTGTGAGTACAGATAGTAGTGATTGCTCCTCTGGATCACACTGCTGCTGGTTCTGGATGTGCTGCTGTTTTAGGCTTGTGGGAGGAGTAAGGCTACTTTCACACTTGCGTTCAGCGCAATCCGCCGCTATGGAGAATAGCGCAGTCTGTTAATGCACTGCGCTATTCTCCATCGACTTGTATTGACAATGCACTGTAACGCAAGTGTCTGCGTTCCATCCGCTGGACGACGCTGCATCGTTATTTTGACGCTGCATTGAACGGAGGAAACGCTACATGTAGCGGTTTTTGGGTCATTAAAATAACACACCTCTGTTGGAATCCGCCAAAGTGTCTAATGATTGTCTATGGTGGCGGATTCCGCCGCTATGCGCTAAGCGGTGGAGTCCGCTGACGGATACCGTCACGTTCTACTGAGCATGCTCAGCATGTCTAGCAGAACGATCGAAATCGTTTAAAATCACTCCTGGTCTCTCTCCCCCCTCTCACTCCCTCTCTCATACTCACCGATCACGGGCGCGACGCTGCACAGTTGTCACAAAGCTCCGAAGGCTTTTCCTCTTTTGAAAATTCCGGCCGCTCATTATTCCATCTAGTATTCACTGCTTCCCTCGCCCACCGGTGCCTATGATTGGTTGCAGTCAGATCCGCCCCCATGCTGAATGACAGCTGTCTCACTGCAACCAATCACAACCGCCGGTGGGAGGTCTATATCGTGCAGTACAATAAATAAATAAATAATTTAAAAAAACGGCATGCGGTCCCCCTAATTTTGATACCAGCCAAAGTAAAGTCACACATCTGAAGAATGTAATCTCAGGATGGGGAGCCCCACATTATGGGGAGCTCCCCAGCCTAACAATATCAGCCAGCAGCCGCCCGGAATTGCCGCATCCATTAGATGCGACAGTCCTGGGACTCTACCTGGCTCATCCCGAATTGCTTTGGTGCGGTGGCAAATCGAGGTAATAAGGAGTTAATGGCAGCAGCCCATAGCTGCCACTAAGTCCTAGGTTAATCATGGCAGGTGTCTATGAGACAACCACAATGATTAACCTGTAAGTGAAAGTAAATAAACACATACACCCGAAAAAATACTTTATTTGGAATAAAAGAATGAAAACCACCCTCTTTAACCACTTTTTTAATCCCCAAATACCCCTCCAGGTCTGGCGCAATCCATACGAGGTCCCGCGTCGCATCCAGCTCTGCTACATGAAGCTGACAGGAGCGGCCGTAGAACACCGCCGCTCTCTGTCAGCTCCAGGCAGCAACTGAAGTGAGTCACGCTGTCAGCGGGGACGTCACTGAGGTAATGTGTGCGGTGATGAAGGGAGCGGTAGTGCCGGTGTGTATGCAGTGATGATGAGTGATGTAGTGCCTGCGTGTGTGCGGTGATGATAGGAGCAGTAGTGCCGGGGTGTGTGCGGTGATGATGATAAGTGCAGTAGTGTCGGGGTGTGTGCAGTGATGAGGATGAGTGCGGTAGTGTCGGGGTGTGTGCAGTGATGAGGATGAGTGCGGTAGTGTCGGGGTGTGTGCAGTGATGATGGGGGCTCTCTCTCTTGGCTTAATGCAACGTGTTATTTCACAGGAATCTGTTGCCTTTATATGTAAGGTCCTGGTGGTGTAAACTGGACCGTGCACCGGACTACTCCAGTGGAGCAACCCGGAACTAACCCCTATACAGGGACTGTCCGGTCAACCCGCCAGAGGGCCTTGATGCACGGTACCTGATGCACTAGCTGTACAGGCACAGTTCTTTCCGGAAAGAGGAAGGAAGATGTCCCTGAGGTCACAGGGTTCCAGATGGTAGTCCCGATAACAAGGCTCTGGTTCAGGTGCCGGGTGGAGATGACAGGTGGAACCGGATCCAGCTGGACGACAGGGCGGAGGTCACCACATGGAGCTGGGGATCGGAGCCGGGTCTGGGTTGAAGAAGATGGTGGAGTCCTCAGCCGACCATCACCGACAGGAGTTAAGCAGCAGTCATGGTTAGGACCGGTTGGCGTGGCAGGACGGGCTCTGCGAGACAGACAAGGGTTAATACTGGACAAGGCAAAAGGGGACCTAAACTCCTAGCTTACTAAACACGTAGAACAGGCCCCGCCCACCTGGAAGAAGAATCCTCTTATACCCTGTACCTGCAAGCCAATATCCTGTTTCTGGACGCTGGCCCTTTAAGAGAGGGTCAATGACCGCACGCCCTAACGCGCATGCGCGAGGCCCGAGTGCCTGAGACCAGGGAAGGAAGCGGCGCCGAAGAAGCAGGAGTGCAGGGCAGAGTGTCCTGTGATGCAGAGGGGCGCCTGGAGCGGGGACACATGGAGGACACCGGCGAGGGAGAGGGAGCAGGAGGACCGTGGAAGGGAGGACCGGGGATAGGAGTGGTGAGCGGGGAGCGCCGTCGGGAACCGGGGAGCATGCCACGGGGATCGGGGAGCGCGACACGGGGACCGGGGAGCATGACATTATATCACACTATTTACAACGCATCCGTGACATGCGTCACACAACGCATTATGACAAATGCCGTTCAACGCAAGTATAAAGTATCCTAAGGCAGCATCAGTGAGAGATGAGAGCAGATCATAAATCTGAAACATTGCGATGCTGCACTTGGCGATTTTCTGTGTGGGCAATATTCCATGTGGGCAATTTTCCATGTGGGCAATTTTCCTGTGGGCATTTTTCAGGGAACCACCAGTAATAGACCACACAGTGACCTCTACTACCACCTGCTGGATATTCTCAGTACTGCACCAGAATTAGACCACAGTGACCTCTACTACCACCTGCTGGATATTCTCAGTACTGCACCAGTAATACACCACACACTGACCTCTACTACCACCTGCTGGATATTCTCAGTACTGCACCAGTAATAGACCACACAGTGACCTCTACTACCACCTGCTGGATATTCTCAGTACTGCACCAGTAATGCACCACACAGTGACCTCTACTACCACCTGCTGGATATTCTCAGTACTGCACCAGTAATACACCACACACTGACCTCTACTACCACCTGCTGGATATTCTCAGTACTGCACACCAGTAATAGACCACACACTGACCTCTACTACCACCTGCTGGATATTCTCAGTACTGCACACCAGTAATACACCACACAGTGACCTCTACTACCACCTGCTGGATATTCTCAGTACTGCACCAGTAATACACCACACACTGACCTCTACTACCACCTGCTGGATATTCTCAGTACTGCACCAGTAATACACCACACAGGGACCTCTACTACCACCTGCTGGATATTCTCAGTACTGCACCAGTAATACACCACACACTGACCTCTACTACCACCTGCTGGATATTCTCAGTACTGCACACCAGTAATACACCACACAGTGACCTCTACTACCACCTGCTGGATATTCTCAGTACTGCACCAGTAATACACCACACACTGACCTCTACTACCACCTGCTGGATATTCTCAGTACTGCACCAGTAATAGACCACACAGTGACCTCTACCACCACCTGCTGGATATTCTCAGTACTGCACACCAGTAATACACCACACACTGACCTCTACTACCACCTGCTGGATATTCTCAGTACTGCACCAGTAATACACCACACACTGACCTCTACTACCACCTGCTGGATATTCTCAGTACTGCACCAGTAATACACCACACACTGACCTCTACTACCACCTGCTGGATATTCTCAGTACTGCACCAGTAATACACCACACACTGACCTCTACTACCACCTGCTGGATATTCTCAGTACTGCACCAGTAATAGACAACACAGTGACCTCTACTACCACCTGCTGGATGTTCTCAGTACTGCACCAGTAATACACCACACAGTGACCTCTACTACCACCTGCTGGACATTCTCAGTACTGCACCAGTAATATACCACACACTGACCTCTACTACCACCTGCTGGATATTCTCAGTACTGCACCAGTAATAGCCCACACACTGACCTCTACTACCACCTGCTGAATATTCTCAGTACTGCACCAGTAATACACCACACACTGACCTCTACTACCACCTGCTGGATGTTCTCAGTACTGCACCAGTAATACACCACACAGTGACCTCTACTACCACCTGCTGGATATTATCACTACTGCACCAGTAATACACCACACACTGACCTCTACTACCACCTGCTGGATATTATCACTACTGCACCAGTAATACACCACACAGTGACCTCTACTACCACCTGCTGGATATTCTCAGCACTGCACCAGTAATAGACCACACAGTGACCTCTACTACCACCTGCTGGATATTCTCAGTACTGCACCAGTAATACACCACACACTGACCTCTACTACCACCTGCTGGATGTTCTCAGTACTGCACCAGTAATAGACCACACAGTGACCTCTACTACCACCTGCTGGATATTCTCAGTACTGCACCAGTAATACACCACACAGGGACCTCTACTACCACCTGCTGGATATTCTCAGTGCTGCACCAGTAATAGACCACACAGTGACCTCTACTACCACCTGCTGGATGTTCTCAGTACTGCACCAGTAATACACCAAACAGGGACCTCTAATACCACCTGCTGGATGTTCTCTGTACTGCACCAGTAATACACCACACAGTGACCTCTACTACCACCTGCTGGATATTCTCAGCACTGCACCAGTAATACACCACACAGTGACCTCTACTACCACCTGCTGGATATTCTCAGTACTGCACCAGTAATACACCACACACTGACCTCTACTACCACCTGCTGGATATTCTCAGTACTGCACCAGTAATAGACCACACAGTGACCTCTACTACCACCTGCTGGATATTCTCAGTACTGCACCAGTAATAGACCACACAGTGATCTCTACTACCACCTGCTGGATATTCTCAGTACTGCACCAGTAATACACCACACAGTGACCTCTACTACCACCTGCTGGATATTCTCAGTACTGCACCAGTAATAGACCACACAGTGACCTCTACTACCACCTGCTGGATATTCTCAGTACTGCACCAGTAATAGACCACACAGTGACCTCTACTACCACCTGCTGGATATTCTCAGTACTGCACCAGTAATAGACCACACAGTGACCTCTACTACCACCTGCTGGATGTTCTCAGTACTGCACCAGTAATACACCAAACAGGGACCTCTACTACCACCTGCTGGATGTTCTCTGTACTGCACCAGTAATACACCACACAGTGACCTCTACTACCACCTGCTGGATATTCTCAATACTGCACCAGTAATAGACCACACAGTGACCTCTACTACCACCTGCTGGATATTCTCAGTACTGCACGAGTAATACACCACACAGGGACCTCTACTACCACCTGCTGGATATTCTCAGTACTGCACCAGTAATACACCACACACTGACCTCTACTACCACCTGCTGGATATTCTCAGTACTGCACCAGTAATACACCACACAGTGACCTCTACTACCACCTGCTGGATATTCTCACTACTGCACCAGTGATAGACCACACACTGACCTCTACTACCACCTGCTGGATATTCTCAGTACTGCGCCAGTAATAGACCACACAGTGACCTCTACTACCACCTGCTGGATATTCTCAGCACTGCACCAGTAATAGACCACACAGTGACCTCTACTACCACCTGCTGGATATTCTCAGTACTGCACCAGTAATACACCACACACTGACCTCTACTACCACCTGCTGGATATTCTCAGTACTGCACCAGTAATACACCACACAGTGACCTCTATTACCACCTGCTGGATATTCTCAGTACTGCACCAGTAATAGACCACACACTGACCTCTACCACCTGCTGGATATTCTCAGTACTGCAACAGTAATAGACATTCAGTGTCCTCTACTACCACCTGCTGGATATTCTCAGCACTGCACCAGTAATACACCAAACAGTGACCTCTACTACCACCTGCTAGATATTCTCAGTACTGCACCAGTAATAGACCACACAGTGACCTCTACTACCACCTGCTAGATATTCTCAGTACTGCACCAGTAATGCACCACACAGTGACCTCTACTACCACCTGCTGGATATTCTCAGTACTGCTCCAGTAATAGACCACACACTGACCTCTACTACCACCTGCTGGACATTCTCAGTACTGCACCAGTAATACACCACACAGTGACCTCTACTACCACCTGCTGAATATTCTCAGTACTGCTCCAGTAATAGACCACACACTGACCTCTACTACCACCTGCTGGATGTTCTCAGTACTGCACCAGTAATACACCACACAGTGACCTCTACTACCACCTGCTGAATATTCTCAGTACTGCTCCAGTAATAGACCACACACTGACCTCTACTACCACCTGCTGGATATTCTCAATACTGCACCAGTAATACACCACACACTGACCTCTACTACCACCTGCTGGATATTCTCAGTACTGCACCAGTAATAGACCACACAGTGACCTCTACTACCGCCTGCTGGACATTCTCAGTACTGCACCAGTAATACACCACACAGTGACCTCTACTACCACCTGCTGGAAATTGTCAGTACTGCACCAGTAATACACCACACAGTGACCTCTACTACCACCTGCTGGAAATTGTCAGTACTGCACCAGTAATACAACAAACAGTGACCTCTACCACCTGCTGGATATTCTCAGTACTGCACCAGTAATAGACCACACACTGACCTCTACTACCACCTGCTGGATATTCTCAGTACTGCACCAGTAATACACCACACAGTGACCTCTACTACCACCTGCTGGAAATTGTCAGTACTGCACCAGTAATACACCACACATTGACCTCTACTACCACCTGCTGGAAATTGTCAGTACTGCACCAGTAATACACCACACAGTGACCTCTACTACCACCTGCTGGAAATTGTCAGTACTGCACCAGTAATACACCACACAGTGACCTCTACTACCACCTGCTGGATATTCTCAGTACTGCAACAGTAAAAGACCACACAGTGTCCTCTACTACCACCTGCTGGATGTTCTCAGTACTGCACCAGTAATAGACCAAACAGTGACCTCTACTACCACCTGCTGGAAATTGTCAGTACTGCACCAGTAATACACCACACAGTGACCTCTACTACCACCTGCTGGATGTTCTCAATACTGCAACAGTAATAGACCACACAGTGACCTCTACTACCACCTGCTGGATATTCTCAGTACTGCAACAGTAAAAGACCACACACTGACCTCTACTACCACCTGCTGGATATTCTCAGTACTGCACCAGTAATACACCACACAGTGACCTCTACTACCACCTGCTGGATATTCTCAGAACTGCAACAGTAAAAGACCACACAGTGTCCTCTACTACCACCTGCTGGACATTCTCAGTACTGCACCAGTAATACACCACACAGTGACCTCTACCACCTGCTGAATATTCTCAGTACTGCACCAGTAATAGACCACACAGTGACCTCTACTACCACCTGCTGGATATTCTCAGTACTGCAACAGTAATAGACATTCAGTGTCCTCTACTACCACCTGCTGGATGTTCTCAGTACTGCAACAGTAATAGACCACACAGTGACCTCTACTACCACCTGCTGGAAATTGTCAGTACTGCACCAGTAATACACCACACAGTGACCTCTACTACCACCTGCTGGATATTCTCACTACTGCACCAATAATAGACCACACAGTGAACTCTACTACCACCTGCTGGAAATTGTCAGTACTGCACCAGTAATACACCACACAGTGACCTCTACTACCACCTGCTGGATGTTCTCAGTACTGCAACAGTAATAGACCACACAGTGACCTCTACTACCACCTGCTGGATATTCTCAGTACTGCAACAGTAAAAGACCACACACTGACCTCTGCTACCACCTGCTGGATATTCTCAGTACTGCACCAGTAATAGACCACACAGTGACCTCTACTACCACCTGCTGGATATTCTCAGTACTGCTCCAGTAATAGACCACACAGTGACCTCTACTACCACCTGCTGGATATTCTCAGTACTATACCAGTAATACACCACACAGTGTCCTCTACTACCACCTGCTGGACATTCTCAGTACTGCACCAGTAATACACCACACAGTGACCTCTACCACCTGCTGGATATTCTCAGTACTGCAACAGTAAAAGACCACACAGTGACCTCTACTACCACCTGCTGGATATTCTCAGTACTGCTCCAGTAATACACCACACAGTGACCTCTACTGCCACCTGCTGGATATTCTCAGTACTGCTCCAGTAATAGCCCACACAGAGACCTCTACTACCACCTGCTGGATATTCTCACTACTGCACCAGTAATACACCACACACTGACCTCTACTACCACCTGCTGGATATTCTCAGTACTGCACCAGTAATAGACCACACAGTGACCTCTACTACCACCTGCTGGATATTTTCACTACTGCACCAGTAATACACCACACAGTGACCTCTACTACCACCTGCTGGATATTCTCAGTACTGCACCAATAATAGACCACACAGTGAACTCTACTACCACCTGCTAGATCTTCTCAGTACTGCACCAGTAATACACCAAACAGTGACCTCTACTACCACCTGCTGGATATTCTCAGTACTGCTCCAGTAATACACCAAACAGTGACCTCTACTACCACCTGCTGGATATTCTCAGTACTGCACCAGTAATACACCAAACAGTGACCTCTACTACCACCTGCTGGATATTCTCAGTACTGCACCAGTAATACACCACACAGGGACCTCTACTACCACCTGCTGGATATTCTCAGTACTGCTCCAGTAATACACCACACAGTGACCTCTACTACCACCTGCTGGATATTCTCAGTACTGCTCCAGTAATACACCAAACAGTGACCTCTACTACCACCTGCTGGATATTCTCAGTAATGCACCAGTAATAGACCACACACTGACCTCTACTACCACCTGCTGGATATTCTCAGTACTGCACCAGTAATACACCACACAGTGACCTCTACCACCTGCTGGATGTTCTCAGTACTGCACCAGTAACACACCACACAGTGACCTCTACCACCTGCTGGATATTCTCAGTACTGCACCAGTAATACACCACACAGTGACCTCTACCACCTGCTGGATGTTCTCAGTACTGCACCAGTAATACACCACACAGTGACCTCTACTACCACCTGCTGGATATTCTCAGTACTGCACCAGTAATACACCACACACTGACCTCTACCACCACCTGCTGGATATTCTCAGTACTGCTCCAGTAATAGACCACACAGAGACCTCTACTACCACCTGCTGGATATTCTCAGTACTGCAACAGTAATACATCACACAGGGACCTCTACTACCACCTGCTGGATATTCTCAGTACTGCACCAGTAATACACCACACAGTGACCTCTACTACCACCTGCTGGATATTCTCACTACTGCACCAGTAATACACCACACAGTGACCTCTACTACCACCTGCTGGATATTCTCAGTACTGCTCCAGTAATAGACCACACAGAGACCTCTACTACCACCTGCTGGATATTCTCAGTGCTGCACCAGTAATACACCACACAGTGACCTCTACTACCACCTGCTGGATATTCTCAGTACTGCAGCAGTAATAGACCACACAGTGACCTCTACTCCCGCCTGCTGGATATTCTCAGTACTGCTCCAGTAATACACCACACAGTGACCTCTACTACCACCTGCTGGATATTCTCAGTACTGCAGCAGTAATAGACCACACAGTGACCTCTACTCCCGCCTGCTGGATATTCTCAGTACTGCTCCAGTAATACACCACACAGTGACCTCTACTACCACCTGCTGGATATTCTCAGTACTGCTCCAGTAATAGACCACACACTGCCCTCTACTACCACCTGCTGGATATTCTCAGTACTGCACCAGTAATACACCACACAGTGACCTATATTACCACCTGCTGGATATTCTCAGTACTGCACCAGTAATAGACCACACAGTGACCTCTACTACCACCTGCTGGATGTTCTCAGTACTGCACCAGTAATACACCAAACAGGGACCTCTACTACCACCTGCTGGATGTTCTCTGTACTGCACCAGTAATAGACCACACAGTGACCTCTACTACCACCTGCTGGATATTCTCAGTACTGCACCAGTAATACACCACACACTGACCTCTACTACCACCTGCTGGATATTCTCAGTACTGCGCCAGTAATAGACCACACAGTGACCTCTACTACCACCTGCTGGATATTCTCAGCACTGCACCAGTAATAGACCACACAGTGACCTCTACTGCCACCTGCTGGATATTCTCAGTACTGCACCAGTAATACACCACACAGTGACCTCTACCACCTGCTGGATATTCTCAGTACTGCACCAGTAATACACGACACAGTGACCTCTACTACCACCTGCTGGATATTCTCAGTACTGCACCAGTAATACACGACAAAGTGACCTCTATTACCACCTGCTGGATATTCTCAGTACTGCACCAGTAATAGACCACACACTGACCTCTACCACCTGCTGGATATTCTCTGTACTGCAACAGTAATAGACATTCAGTGTCCTCTACTACCACCTGCTGGATATTCTCAGTACTGCACCAGTAATAGATATTCAGTGTCCTCTACTACCACCTGCTGAATATTCTCAGTACTGCTCCAGTAATAGACCACACACTGACCTCTACTACCACCTGCTGGATATTCTCAATACTGCACCAGTAATAGACACTCAGTGACCTCTACTACCACCTGCTGGACATTCTCAGTACTGCACCAGTAATACACCACACAGTGACCTCTACTACCACCTGCTGGATATTCTCAGTACTGCACCAGTAATAGACCACACACTGACCTCTACTACCACCTGCTGGATATTCTCAGTACTGCACCAGTAATACACCACACAGTGACCTCTACTACCACCTGCTGGATATTCTCAGTACTGCTCCAGTAATAGACCACACAGAGACCTCTACTACCACCTGCTGGATATTCTCAGTGCTGCACCAGTAATACACCACACAGTGACCTCTACTACCACCTGCTGGATATTCTCAGTACTGCAGCAGTAATAGACCACACAGTGACCTCTACTCCCGCCTGCTGGATATTCTCAGTACTGCTCCAGTAATACACCACACAGTGACCTCTACTACCACCTGCTGGATATTCTCAGTACTGCAGCAGTAATAGACCACACAGTGACCTCTACTCCCGCCTGCTGGATATTCTCAGTACTGCTCCAGTAATACACCACACAGTGACCTCTACTACCACCTGCTGGATATTCTCAGTACTGCTCCAGTAATAGACCACACACTGCCCTCTACTACCACCTGCTGGATGTTCTCAGTACTGCACCAGTAATACACCAAACAGGGACCTCTACTACCACCTGCTGGATGTTCTCTGTACTGCACCAGTAATAGACCACACAGTGACCTCTACTACCACCTGCTGGATATTCTCAGTACTGCACCAGTAATACACCACACACTGACCTCTACTACCACCTGCTGGATATTCTCAGTACTGCGCCAGTAATAGACCACACAGTGACCTCTACTACCACCTGCTGGATATTCTCAGCACTGCACCAGTAATAGACCACACAGTGACCTCTACTGCCACCTGCTGGATATTCTCAGTACTGCACCAGTAATACACCACACAGTGACCTCTACCACCTGCTGGATATTCTCAGTACTGCACCAGTAATACACGACACAGTGACCTCTACTACCACCTGCTGGATATTCTCAGTACTGCACCAGTAATACACGACAAAGTGACCTCTATTACCACCTGCTGGATATTCTCAGTACTGCACCAGTAATAGACCACACACTGACCTCTACCACCTGCTGGATATTCTCTGTACTGCAACAGTAATAGACATTCAGTGTCCTCTACTACCACCTGCTGGATATTCTCAGTACTGCACCAGTAATAGATATTCAGTGTCCTCTACTACCACCTGCTGAATATTCTCAGTACTGCTCCAGTAATAGACCACACACTGACCTCTACTACCACCTGCTGGATATTCTCAATACTGCACCAGTAATAGACACTCAGTGACCTCTACTACCACCTGCTGGACATTCTCAGTACTGCACCAGTAATACAACAAACAGTGACCTCTACCACCTGCTGGATATTCTCAGTACTGCACCAGTAATAGACCACACACTGACCTCTACTACCACCTGCTGGATATTCTCAGTACTGCACCAGTAATACACCACACAGTGACCTCTACTACCACCTGCTGGAAATTGTCAGTACTGCACCAGTAATACACCACACAGTGACCTCTACTACCACCTGCTGGAAATTGTCAGTACTGCACCAGTAATACACCACACAGTGACCTCTACTACCACCTGCTGGATATTCTCAGTACTGCAACAGTAAAAGACCACACAGTGTCCTCTACTACCACCTGCTGGATGTTCTCAGTACTGCACCAGTAATACACCACACACTGACCTCTACTACCACCTGCTGGATATTCTCAGTACTGCACCAGTAATACACCAAACAGTGACCTCTACTACCACCTGCTGAATATTCTCAGTACTGCACCAGTAATAGACCACACACTGACTTCTACTACCACCTGCTGGATATTCTCAGTACTGCACCAGTAATACACCACACACTGACCTCTACTACCACCTGCTGGATATTCTCAGTACTGCACCAGTAATACACCACACACTGACCTCTACTACCACCTGCTGGAAATTGTCAGTACTGCACCAATAATAGACCACACAGTGACCTCTACTACCATCTGCTGGATGTTCTCAGTACTGCACCAGTAATACACCAAACAGTGACCTCTACTACCACCTGCTGGAAATTGTCAGTACTGCACCAGTAATACACCACACAGTGACCTCTACTACCACCTGCTGGATGTTCTCAGTACTGCAACAGTAATAGACCACACAGTGACCTCTACTACCACCTGCTGGATATTCTCAGTACTGCAACAGTAAAAGACCACACACTGACCTCTACTACCACCTGCTGGATATTCTCAGTACTGCACCAGTAATACACCACACACTGACCTCTACTACCACCTGCTGGATATTCTCAGTACTGCAACAGTAAAAGACCACACAGTGACCTCTACTACCACCTGCTGGATATTCTCAGAACTGCAACAGTAAAAGACCACACAGTGTCCTCTACTACCACCTGCTGGACATTCTCAGTACTGCACCAGTAATACACCAAACAGTGACCTCTACTACCACCTGCTGGAAATTGTCAGTACTGCACCAGTAATACACCACACAGTGACCTCTACTACCACCTGCTGGATGTTCTCAGTACTGCAACAGTAATAGACCACACAGTGACCTCTACTACCACCTGCTGGATATTCTCAGTACTGCAACAGTAATAGACCACACACTGACCTCTACTACCACCTGCTGGATATTCTCAGTACTGCACCAGTAATACACCACACACTGACCTCTACTACCACCTGCTGGATATTCTCAGTACTGCAACAGTAAAAGACCACACAGTGACCTCTACTACCACCTGCTGGATATTCTCAGAACTGCAACAGTAAAAGACCACACAGTGTCCTCTACTACCACCTGCTGGACATTCTCAGTACTGCACCAGTAATACACCACACAGTGACCTCTACCACCTGCTGAATATTCTCAGTACTGCACCAGTAATAGACCACACAGTGACCTCTACTACCACCTGCTGGATATTCTCAGTACTGCAACAGTAATAGACATTCAGTGTCCTCTACTACCACCTGCTGGATGTTCTCAGTACTGCACCAGTAATACACCACACAGTGACCTCTACTACCACCTGCTGGATATTCTCAGAACTGCAACAGTAAAAGACCACACAGTGTCCTTGTGAGGCAAACCCTGGGATATGAAGATGAATTATGACTTCCAGTCATAATCGCTCTCATCACTCCATGGCAGTGCCCCCTCCCTTCTTGTTCTCAGATGTCCAGCATCTGTGAAGGTGTCACATCCCATGGCCATCTCCTGTGATATGGAGATTAGGTGATGTGGGAACAATGGACACAGGATGACTCCCTGCCGTGACCCTGTAGTAGGGGCTGCTATCTAGTTAGCAAGCTTGGAAGTATCCAGACAGGACGACTCCAGTAAAAAATGGTTCATATCTCGCAAGCCATATTTCCGATAAATATGGCAACCATAAAAATGGTGTCTCCGCATGCGGACGATGCTGGCACACCCTTTTTATGGGAGCAGGACCTGGGGAAATACCCCAGGCGTGATATCAGCCAATGGGGAACTAGTAGACAAGTCATGAGTCCTCTCGTTCTGTAGCTAAATTCATAGCTGTCACAATGAGAGCGTCGGCGTCCGCCTACGACGCTCCCAGGCCAAGTTATGGCCATATTCCATGTTGTGGATTTTGTCCATAACTCCAGCCAGGGGTGGAGCAGTGCTCCCTCTGAGGTCACTAAGGTAGGAGGGGACCTGGATTTGCCCAGGTTGATAACCCTACTTCGGCCATTTTCCAGTGTTCTTCTGCTCGGGGGGCCTGGTTGGGAAAGACCTGTGAGGGAGTTCCTGGAAACCTGGTCTACAGCGCCCCCCTGTGGCCAGACGCACAAGGTAACTGCTGGAACTGTGTATGCCTGTTTGTAACCCATGCTTTGATTGTAACTGTACTCTGACATAACTGTATATTCTGTAGATTCCCTATTGTATATATTGTAGTTTCTAGTGTGCTTTAGGCTGATTAAATTATATAATTAATCTTGGGCTGTTCTGTTATCTTGATCTTGAATCCCACGTCTGTGTGTTCGGCTAATAGTTACCGTGAAGCGGTTGGTGGCAGCGAGTTGTGCCAAGGATTATTGTGGGGAGGCCAGTGAGATTCGGGGAGGTTTTATATATTCCGCCCGCGGAGGTCGGGGGAATATATACCCTACTCTCACCGGGGACCCTTCAATAATCGGCATAAGTAGTATAGCGGCCTCCTTGCTTATCGTCGGGCAATTCCATAATTGGCCTGACTATAAGAGGGGCGCTAGAGAGCGCGTCACGTGCTCTGTCTGTCGGTCGGGAGGTATAAAGGAGGGGTGACCCCCACTTGTTACCCCCCGATTGTGACGTACTGGTAGCCAGCGCGGGGGATTTCTGAGTGACCCCCCCGGTGGTTCGTGACAGTCCTCTACTACCACCTGCTGGATATTCTCAGAACTGCAACAGTAAAAGACCACACACTGACCTCTACTACCACCTGCTGTATATTCTCAGTACTGCACCAGTAATACACCACACAGTGACCTCTACTACCACCTGCTGGATATTCTCAGAACTGCAACAGTAAAAGACCACACAGTGTCCTCTACTACCACCTGCTGGACATTCTCAGTACTGCACCAGTAATACACCACACAGTGACCTCTACCACCTGCTGAATATTCTCAGTACTGCACCAGTAATAGACCACACAGTGACCTCTACTACCACCTGCTGGATATTCTCAGTACTGCAACAGTAATAGACCACACAGTGACCTCTACTACCACCTGCTGGATATTCTCACTACTGCACCAATAATAGACCACACAGTGAACTCTACTACCACCTGCTGGAAATTGTCAGTACTGCACCAGTAATACACCACACAGTGACCTCTACTACCACCTGCTGGATGTTCTCAGTACTGCAACAGTAATAGACCACACAGTGACCTCTACTACCACCTGCTGGATATTCTCAGTACTGCACCAGTAATACACCACACAGTGACCTCTACTACCACCTGCTGGATATTCTCAGAACTGCAACAGTAAAAGACCACACAGTGTCCTCTACTACCACCTGCTGGACATTCTCAGTACTGCACCAGTAATACACCACACAGTGACCTCTACCACCTGCTGGATATTCTCAGTACAGCACCAGTAATACACCACACACTGACCTCTACTACCACCTGCTGGATATTCTCAGTACTGCACCAGTAATACACCACACACTGACCTCTACTACCACCTGCTGGATATTCTCAGTACTGCAACAGTAAAAGACCACACAGTGACCTCTACTACCACCTGCTGGATATTCTCAGTACTGCTCCAGTAATAGCCCACACAGAGACCTCTACTACCACCTGCTGGATATTCTCACTACTGCACCAGTAATACACCAAACAGTGACCTCTACTACCACCTGCTGGATATTCTCAGTACTGCTCCAGTAATACACCACACAGTGTCCTCCACTACCACCTGCTGGATATTCTCAGTACTGCTCCAGTAATACACCAAACAGTGACCTCTACTACCACCTGCTGGATATTCTCAGTACTGCTCCAGTAATACACCACACAGTGACCTCTACTACCACCTGCTGGATATTCTCAGTACTGCTCCAGTAATACACCAAACAGTGACCTCTACTACCACCTGCTGGATATTCTCAGTAATGCACCAGTAATAGACCACACACTGACCTCTACTACCACCTGCTGGATATTCTCAGTACTGCACCAGTAATACACCACACAGTGACCTCTACCACCTGCTGGATATTCTCAGTACTGCACCAGTAATACAACAAACAGTGACCTCTGCTACCACCTGCTGGATATTCTCAGTACTGCACCAGTAATACACCACACAGTGACCTCTACTACCACCTGCTGGACATTCTCAGTACTGCACCAGTAATACAACAAACAGTGACCTCTGCTACCACCTGCTGGATATTCTCAGTACTGCACCAGTAATACACCACACAGTGACCTCTACTACCACCTGCTGGATATTCTCAGTACTGCACCAGTAATACACCACACAGTGACCTCTACTACCACCTGCTGGATATTCTCAGTACTGCACCAGTAATACAACAAACAGTGACCTCTGCTACCACCTGCTGGATATTCTCAGTACTGCACCAGTAATACACCACACAGTGACCTCTACTACCACCTGCTGGATATTCTCAGTACTGCACCAGTAATAGACCACACAGTGACCTCTACTACCACCTGCTGGATATTCTCAGTACTGCTCCAGTAATACACCAAACAGTGTCCTCCACTACCACCTGCTGGATGTTCTCAGTACTGCACCAGTAATACACCAAACAGTGACCTCTACTACCACCTGCTGGATATTCTCAGTACTGCTCCAGTAATACACCACACAGTGTCCTCCACTACCACCTGCTGGATATTCTCAGTACTGCTCCAGTAATACACCAAACAGTGACCTCTACTACCACCTGCTGGATATTCTCAGTAATGCACCAGTAATAGACCACACACTGACCTCTACTACCACCTGCTGGATATTCTCAGTACTGCACCAGTAATACAACACACAGTGACCTCTACCACCTGCTGGATGTTCTCAGTACTGCACCAGTAATACACCACACAGTGACCTCTACTACCACCTGCTGGATATTCTCAGTACTGCACCAGTAATACAACAAACAGTGACCTCTGCTACCACCTGCTGGATATTCTCAGTACTGCACCAGTAATACACCACACAGTGACCTCTACTACCACCTGCTGGATATTCTCAGTACTGCACCAGTAATACACCACAGTGACCTCTACTACCACCTGCTGGATATTCTCAGTACTGAACCAGTAATACACCACACAGTGACCTCTACTACCACCTGCTGGATATTCTCAGTACTGCTCCAGTAATAGACCACACAGAGACCTCTACTACCGCCTGCTGGATATTCTCAGTACTGCAACAGTAATACATCACACAGGGACCTCTACTACCACCTGCTGGATGTTCTCAGTACTGCAGCAGTAATAGACCACACAGTGACCTCTACTCCCGCCTGCTGGATATTCTCAGTACTGCTCCAGTAATAGACCACACAGAGACCTCTACTACCACCTGCTGGATATTCTCAGTACTGCACCAGTAATACATCACACAGGGACCTCTACTACCACCTGCTGGATGTTCTCAGTACTGCAGCAGTAATAGACCACACAGTGACCTCTACTCCCGCCTGCTGGATATTCTCAGTACTGCTCCAGTAATAGACCACACAGAGACCTCTACTACCACCTGCTGGATATTCTCAGTACTGCTCCAGTAATACACCACACAGTGACCTCTACTACCACCTGCTGGATATTCTCAGTACTGCTCCAGTAATAGACCACACACTGCCCTCTACTACCACCTGCTGGATATTCTCAGTACTGCACCAGTAATACACCACACAGTGACCTATACTACCACCTGCTGGATATTCTCAGTACTGCACCAGTAATACACCACACACTGACCTCTACTACCACCTGCTGGATATTCTCAGTACTGCACCAGTAATACACCACACAGTGACCTCTACTACTACCTGCTGGATGTTCTCAGTACTGCACCAGTAATACACCACACAGTGACCTCTACTACCACCTGCTGAAAATTGTCAGTACTGCACCAGTAATACACCACACAGTGACCTCTACTACCACCTGCTGGATATTCTCAGTACTGCACCAGTAATAGACAACACAGTGACCTCTACTACCACATGCTGGATATTCTCAGTACTGCACCAGTAATAGACAACACAGTGACCTCTACTACCACATGCTGGATATTCTCAGTACTGCACCAGTAATAGACCACACAGTGACCTCTACTACTACCTGCTGGATGTTCTCAGTACTGCACCAGTAATACACCACACAGTGACCTCTACTACCACCTGCTGGAAATTGTCAGTACTGCACCAGTAATAGACCACACACTGACCTCTACTACCACCTGCTGGATATTCTCAGTACTGCACCAGTAATACACCACACAGTGACCTCTACTACCACCTGCTGGATATTCTCAGTACTGCACCAGTAATAGACAACACAGTGACCTCTACTACCACATGCTGGATATTCTCAGTACTGCACCAGTAATACACCACACAGTGACCTCTACTACCACCTGCTGGATATTCTCAGTACTGCACCAGTAATACACCACACAGTGACCTCTACTACTACCTGCTGGATGTTCTCAGTACTGCACCAGTAATACACCACACAGTGACCTCTACTACCACCTGCTGGAAATTGTCAGTACTGCTCCAGTAATACACCACACAGTGACCTCTACTACCACCTGCTGGATATTCTCAGTACTGCACCAGTAATACACCACACAGTGACCTCTACTACCACCTGCTGGATATTCTCAGTACTGCACCAGTAATACACCACACAGTGACCTCTACTACCACCTGCTGGATATTCTCAGAACTGCAACAGTAAAAGACCACACAGTGTCCTCTACTACCACCTGCTGGATGTTCTCAGTACTGCACCAGTAATAGACCACACAGTGACCTCTACTACCACCTGCTGGATGTTCTCAGTACTGCACCAGTAATACACCACACAGTGACCTCTACCACCTGCTGAATATTCTCAGTACTGCACCAGTAATAGACCACACAGTGACCTCTACTACCACCTGCTGGATATTCTCAGTACTGCAACAGTAATAGACCACACAGTGACCTCTACTACCACCTGCTGGATATTCTCACTACTGCACCAATAATAGACCACACAGTGAACTCTACTACCACCTGCTGGAAATTGTCAGTACTGCACCAGTAATACACCACACAGTGACCTCTACTACCACCTGCTGGATGTTCTCAGTACTGCAACAGTAATAGACCACACAGTGACCTCTACTACCACCTGCTGGATATTCTCAGTACTGCACCAGTAATACACCACACAGTGACCTCTACTACCACCTGCTGGATATTCTCAGAACTGCAACAGTAAAAGACCACACAGTGTCCTCTACTACCACCTGCTGGACATTCTCAGTACTGCACCAGTAATACACCACACAGTGACCTCTACCACCTGCTGGATATTCTCAGTACAGCACCAGTAATACACCACACACTGACCTCTACTACCACCTGCTGGATATTCTCAGTACTGCACCAGTAATACACCACACACTGACCTCTACTACCACCTGCTGGATATTCTCAGTACTGCAACAGTAAAAGACCACACAGTGACCTCTACTACCACCTGCTGGATATTCTCAGTACTGCTCCAGTAATAGCCCACACAGAGACCTCTACTACCACCTGCTGGATATTCTCACTACTGCACCAGTAATACACCACACAGTGACCTCTACTACCACCTGCTGGATATTCTCAGTACTGCACCAGTAATACACCACACACTGACCTCTACTACCACCTGCTGGATATTCTCAGTACTGCACCAGTAATAGACCACACAGTGACCTCTACTACCACCTGCTGGATATTCTCACTACTGCACCAGTAATACACCACACAGTGACCTCTACTACCACCTGCTGGATATTCTCAGTACTGCACCAATAATAGACCACACAGTGAACTCTACTACCACCTGCTGGATCTTCTCAGTACTGCACCAGTAATACACCAAACAGTGACCTCTACTACCAACTGCTGGATATTCTCAGTACTGCTCCAGTAATACACCAAACAGTGACCTCTACTACCACCTGCTGGATATTCTCAGTACTGCTCCAGTAATACACCAAACAGTGACCTCTACTACCACCTGCTGGATATTCTCAGTAATGCACCAGTAATAGACCACACAGTGTCCTCCACTACCACCTGCTGGATATTCTCAGTACTGCTCCAGTAATACACCAAACAGTGACCTCTACTACCACCTGCTGGATATTCTCAGTACTGCTCCAGTAATACACCACACAGTGACCTCTACTACCACCTGCTGGATATTCTCAGTACTGCTCCAGTAATACACCAAACAGTGACCTCTACTACCACCTGCTGGATATTCTCAGTAATGCACCAGTAATAGACCACACACTGACCTCTACTACCACCTGCTGGATATTCTCAGTACTGCACCAGTAATACACCACACAGTGACCTCTACCACCTGCTGGATATTCTCAGTACTGCACCAGTAATACAACAAACAGTGACCTCTGCTACCACCTGCTGGATATTCTCAGTACTGCACCAGTAATACACCACACAGTGACCTCTACTACCACCTGCTGGACATTCTCAGTACTGCACCAGTAATACAACAAACAGTGACCTCTGCTACCACCTGCTGGATATTCTCAGTACTGCACCAGTAATACACCACACAGTGACCTCTACTACCACCTGCTGGATATTCTCAGTACTGCACCAGTAATACACCACACAGTGACCTCTACTACCACCTGCTGGATATTCTCAGTACTGCACCAGTAATACAACAAACAGTGACCTCTGCTACCACCTGCTGGATATTCTCAGTACTGCACCAGTAATACACCACACAGTGACCTCTACTACCACCTGCTGGATATTCTCAGTACTGCACCAGTAATAGACCACACAGTGACCTCTACTACCACCTGCTGGATATTCTCAGTACTGCTCCAGTAATACACCAAACAGTGTCCTCCACTACCACCTGCTGGATGTTCTCAGTACTGCACCAGTAATACACCAAACAGTGACCTCTACTACCACCTGCTGGATATTCTCAGTACTGCTCCAGTAATACACCACACAGTGTCCTCCACTACCACCTGCTGGATATTCTCAGTACTGCTCCAGTAATACACCAAACAGTGACCTCTACTACCACCTGCTGGATATTCTCAGTAATGCACCAGTAATAGACCACACACTGACCTCTACTACCACCTGCTGGATATTCTTAGTACTGCACCAGTAATACAACACACAGTGACCTCTACCACCTGCTGGATGTTCTCAGTACTGCACCAGTAATACACCACACAGTGACCTCTACTACCACCTGCTGGATATTCTCAGTACTGCACCAGTAATACACCACACAGTGACCTCTACTACCACCTGCTGGACATTCTCAGTACTGCACCAGTAATACACCACAGTGACCTCTACTACCACCTGCTGGATATTCTCAGTACTGCACCAGTAATACACCACAGTGACCTCTACTACCACCTGCTGGATATTCTCAGTACTGCACCAGTAATACACCACACAGTGACCTCTACTACCACCTGCTGGATATTCTCAGTACTGCTCCAGTAATAGACCACACAGAGACCTCTACTACCGCCTGCTGGATATTCTCAGTACTGCAACAGTAATACATCACACAGGGACCTCTACTACCACCTGCTGGATGTTCTCAGTACTGCAGCAGTAATAGACCACACAGTGACCTCTACTACCACCTGCTGGATATTCTCAGTACTGCTCCAGTAATAGACCACACAGAGACCTCTACTACCACCTGCTGGATATTCTCAGTACTGCTCCAGTAATACACCACACAGTGACCTCTACTACCACCTGCTGGATATTCTCAGTACTGCACCAGTAATACACCACACAGTGACCTATACTACCACCTGCTGGATATTCTCAGTACTGCACCAGTAATACACCACACACTGACCTCTACTACCACCTGCTGGATATTCTCAGTACTGCACCAGTAATACACCACACAGTGACCTCTACTACTACCTGCTGGATGTTCTCAGTACTGCACCAGTAATACACCACACAGTGACCTCTACTACCACCTGCTGAAAATTGTCAGTACTGCACCAGTAATACACCACACAGTGACCTCTACTACCACCTGCTGGATATTCTCAGTACTGCACCAGTAATAGACAACACAGTGACCTCTACTACCACATGCTGGATATTCTCAGTACTGCACCAGTAATAGACAACACAGTGACCTCTACTACCACATGCTGGATATTCTCAGTACTGCACCAGTAATAGACAACACAGTGACCTCTACTACCACCTGCTGGATATTCTCAGTACTGCACCAGTAATAGACCACACAGTGACCTCTACTACTACCTGCTGGATGTTCTCAGTACTGCACCAGTAATACACCACACAGTGACCTCTACTACCACCTGCTGGAAATTGTCAGTACTGCACCAGTAATACACCACACAGTGACCTCTACTACCACCTGCTGGATATTCTCAGTACTGCACCAGTAATAGACAACACAGTGACCTCTACTACCACATGCTGGATATTCTCAGTACTGCACCAGTAATACACCACACAGTGACCTCTACTACCACCTGCTGGATATTCTCAGTACTGCACCAGTAATACACCACACAGTGACCTCTACTACTACCTGCTGGATGTTCTCAGTACTGCACCAGTAATACACCACACAGTGACCTCTACTACCACCTGCTGGAAATTGTCAGTACTGCTCCAGTAATACACCACACAGTGACCTCTACTACCACCTGCTGGATATTCTCAGTACTGCACCAGTAATACACCACACAGTGACCTCTACTACCACCTGCTGGATATTCTCAGTACTGCACCAGTAATACACCACACAGTGACCTCTACTACCACCTGCTGGATATTCTCAGTACTGCACCAGTAATACACCACACAGTGACCTCTACTACCACCTGCTGGATATTCTCAGTACTGCACCAGTAATACACCACACAGTGACCTCTACTACCACCTGCTGGATATTCTCAGTACTGCACCAGTAATAGACAACACAGTGACCTCTACTACCACCTGCTGGATATTCTCAGTACTGCACCAGTAATACACCACACAGTGACCTCTACTACCACCTGCTGGATATTCTCAGTACTGCACCAGTAATACACCACACAGTGACCTCTACTACCACCTGCTGGATATTCTCAGTACTGCACCAGTAATACACCACAGTGACCTCTACTACCACCTGCTGGATATTCTCAGTACTGCACCAGTAATACACCACACAGTGACCTCTACTACCACCTGCTGGATATTCTCAGTACTGCTCCAGTAATAGACCACACAGAGACCTCTACTACCGCCTGCTGGATATTCTCAGTACTGCAACAGTAATACATCACACAGGGACCTCTACTACCACCTGCTGGATGTTCTCAGTACTGCAGCAGTAATAGACCACACAGTGACCTCTACTCCCGCCTGCTGGATATTCTCAGTACTGCTCCAGTAATAGACCACACAGAGACCTCTACTACCACCTGCTGGATATTCTCAGTACTGCACCAGTAATACATCACACAGGGACCTCTACTACCACCTGCTGGATGTTCTCAGTACTGCAGCAGTAATAGACCACACAGTGACCTCTACTCCCGCCTGCTGGATATTCTCAGTACTGCTCCAGTAATAGACCACACAGAGACCTCTACTACCACCTGCTGGATATTCTCAGTACTGCTCCAGTAATACACCACACAGTGACCTCTACTACCACCTGCTGGATATTCTCAGTACTGCTCCAGTAATAGACCACACACTGCCCTCTACTACCACCTGCTGGATATTCTCAGTACTGCACCAGTAATACACCACACAGTGACCTATACTACCACCTGCTGGATATTCTCAGTACTGCACCAGTAATACACCACACAGTGACCTCTACTACCACCTGCTGGATATTCTCAGTACTGCTCCAGTAATAGACCACACAGAGACCTCTACTACCACCTGCTGGATATTCTCAGTACTGCACCAGTAATACACCACACACTGACCTCTACTACCACCTGCTGGATATTCTCAGTACTGCACCAGTAATACACCACACAGTGACCTCTACTACCACCTGCTGGATATTCTCAGTACTGCACCAGTAATACACCACACAGTGACCTCTACTACCACCTGCTGGATATTCTCAGTACTGCACCAGTAATACACCACACAGTGACCTCTACTACCACCTGCTGGATATTCTCAGTACTGCACCAGTAATACACCACAGTGACCTCTACTACCACCTGCTGGATATTCTCAGTACTGCACCAGTAATACACCACACAGTGACCTCTACTACCACCTGCTGGATATTCTCAGTACTGCTCCAGTAATAGACCACACAGAGACCTCTACTACCGCCTGCTGGATATTCTCAGTACTGCAACAGTAATACATCACACAGGGACCTCTACTACCACCTGCTGGATGTTCTCAGTACTGCAGCAGTAATAGACCACACAGTGACCTCTACTCCCGCCTGCTGGATATTCTCAGTACTGCTCCAGTAATAGACCACACAGAGACCTCTACTACCACCTGCTGGATATTCTCAGTACTGCACCAGTAATACATCACACAGGGACCTCTACTACCACCTGCTGGATGTTCTCAGTACTGCAGCAGTAATAGACCACACAGTGACCTCTACTCCCGCCTGCTGGATATTCTCAGTACTGCTCCAGTAATAGACCACACAGAGACCTCTACTACCACCTGCTGGATATTCTCAGTACTGCTCCAGTAATACACCACACAGTGACCTCTACTACCACCTGCTGGATATTCTCAGTACTGCTCCAGTAATAGACCACACACTGCCCTCTACTACCACCTGCTGGATATTCTCAGTACTGCACCAGTAATACACCACACAGTGACCTATACTACCACCTGCTGGATATTCTCAGTACTGCACCAGTAATACACCACACAGTGACCTCTACTACCACCTGCTGGATATTCTCAGTACTGCTCCAGTAATAGACCACACAGAGACCTCTACTACCACCTGCTGGATATTCTCAGTACTGCACCAGTAATACACCACACACTGACCTCTACTACCACCTGCTGGATATTCTCAGTACTGCACCAGTAATACACCACACAGTGACCTCTACTACTACCTGCTGGATGTTCTCAGTACTGCACCAGTAATACACCACACAGTGACCTCTACTACCACCTGCTGAAAATTGTCAGTACTGCACCAGTAATACACCACACAGTGACCTCTACTACCACCTGCTGGATATTCTCAGTACTGCACCAGTAATAGACAACACAGTGACCTCTACTACCACATGCTGGATATTCTCAGTACTGCACCAGTAATAGACAACACAGTGACCTCTACTACCACATGCTGGATATTCTCAGTACTGCACCAGTAATAGACAACACAGTGACCTCTACTACCACATGCTGGATATTCTCAGTACTGCACCAGTAATAGACCACACAGTGACCTCTACTACTACCTGCTGGATGTTCTCAGTACTGCACCAGTAATACACCACACAGTGACCTCTACTACCACCTGCTGGAAATTGTCAGTACTGCACCAGTAATACACCACACAGTGACCTCTACTACCACCTGCTGGATATTCTCAGTACTGCACCAGTAATAGACAACACAGTGACCTCTACTACCACCTGCTGGATATTCTCAGTACTGCACCAGTAATACACCACACAGTGACCTCTACTACCACCTGCTGGATATTCTCAGTACTGCACCAGTAATACACCACACAGTGACCTCTACTACTACCTGCTGGATGTTCTCAGTACTGCACCAGTAATACACCACACAGTGACCTCTACTACCACCTGCTGGAAATTGTCAGTACTGCTCCAGTAATACACCACACAGTGACCTCTACTACCACCTGCTGGATATTCTCAGTACTGCACCAGTAATACACCACACAGTGACCTCTACTACCACCTGCTGGATATTCTCAGTACTGCACCAGTAATACACCACACAGTGACCTCTACTACCACCTGCTGGATATTCTCAGTACTGCACCAGTAATACACCACACAGTGACCTCTACTACCACCTGCTGGATATTCTCAGTACTGCACCAGTAATACACCACACAGTGACCTCTACTACCACCTGCTGGATATTCTCAGTACTGCACCAGTAATAGACAACACAGTGACCTCTACTACCACCTGCTGGATATTCTCAGTACTGCACCAGTAATACACCACACAGTGACCTCTACTACCACCTGCTGGAAATTGTCAGTACTGCACCAGTAATACACCACACAGTGACCTCTACTACCACCTGCTGGATATTCTCAGTACTGCACCAGTAATAGACCACACAGTGACCTCTACTACCACCTGCTGAATATTCTCAGTACTGCACCAGTAATACACCACACAGTGACCTCTACTACCACCTGCTGGATGTTCTCAGTACTGCACCAGTAATACACCACACACTGACCTCTACTACCACCTGCTGGATGTTCTCAGTACTGCAACAGTAATAGACCACACAGTGACCTCTACTACCACCTGCTGGATATTCTCAGTACTGCACCAGCAATACACCACACAGTGACCTCTACTACCACCTGCTGGAAATTGTCAGTACTGCACCAGTAATACACCACACAGTGACCTCTACTACCACCTGCTGGATATTCTCAGTACTGCAACAGTAAAAGACCACACAGTGACCTCTACTACCACCTGCTGGATATTCTCAGTACTGCAACAGTAAAAGACCACACAGTGACCTCTACTACCACCTGCTGGAAATTGTCAGTACTGCAACAGTAATAGACCACACAGTGACCTCTACTACCACCTGCTGGATATTCTCAGTACTGCAACAGTAATAGACCACACAGTGACCTCTACTACCACCTGCTGGATATTCTCAGTACTGCAACAGTAATAGACCACACAGTGACCTCTACTACCACCTGCTGGATATTTTCAGTACTGCACCAGTATTACACCACACAGTGACCTCTACTACCACCTGCTGGATATTCTCAGTACTGCAACAGTAATAGACCACACAGTGACCTCTACTACCACCTGCTGGATATTCTCAGTACTGCAACAGTAATAGACCACACAGTGACCTCTACTACCACCTGCTGGATATTTTCAGTACTGCACCAGTATTACACAACACAGTGACCTCTACTACCACATGCTGGATATTCTCAGTACTGCACCAGTAATAGACAACACAGTGACCTCTACTACCACATGCTGGATATTCTCAGTACCGCACCAGTAATAGACCACACAGTGACCTCTACTACTACCTGCTGGATGTTCTCAGTACTGCACCAGTAATACACCACACAGTGACCTCTACTACCACCTGCTGGAAATTGTCAGTACTGCACCAGTAATACACCACACAGTGACCTCTACTACCACCTGCTGGATATTCTCAGTACTGCACCAGTAATACACCACACAGTGACCTCTACTACTACCTGCTGGATGTTCTCAGTACTGCACCAGTAATACACCACACAGTGACCTCTACTACCACCTGCTGGAAATTGTCAGTACTGCTCCAGTAATACACCACACAGTGACCTCTACTACCACCTGCTGGATATTCTCAGTACTGCACCAGTAATACACCACACAGTGACCTCTACTACCACCTGCTGGATATTCTCAGTACTGCACCAGTAATACACCACACAGTGACCTCTACTACCACCTGCTGGATATTCTCAGTACTGCACCAGTAATACACCACACAGTGACCTCTACTACCACCTGCTGGATATTCTCAGTACTGCACCAGTAATACACCACACAGTGACCTCTACTACCACCTGCTGGATATTCTCAGTACTGCACCAGTAATAGACAACACAGTGACCTCTACTACCACCTGCTGGATATTCTCAGTACTGCACCAGTAATACACCACACAGTGACCTCTACTACCACCTGCTGGAAATTGTCAGTACTGCACCAGTAATACACCACACAGTGACCTCTACTACCACCTGCTGGATATTCTCAGTACTGCAACAGTAAAAGACCACACAGTGACCTCTACTACCACCTGCTGGAAATTGTCAGTACTGCACCAGTAATACACCACACAGTGACCTCTACTACCACCTGCTGGATATTCTCAGTACTGCACCAGTAATACACCACACACTGACCTCTACTACCACCTGCTGGATGTTCTCAGTACTGCAACAGTAATAGACCACACAGTGACCTCTACTACCACCTGCTGGATATTCTCAGTACTGCACCAGCAATACACCACACAGTGACCTCTACTACCACCTGCTGGAAATTGTCAGTACTGCACCAGTAATACACCACACAGTGACCTCTACTACCACCTGCTGGATATTCTCAGTACTGCAACAGTAAAAGACCACACAGTGACCTCTACTACCACCTGCTGGAAATTGTCAGTACTGCAACAGTAATAGACCACACAGTGACCTCTACTACCACCTGCTGGATATTCTCAGTACTGCAACAGTAATAGACCACACAGTGACCTCTACTACCACCTGCTGGATATTCTCAGTACTGCAACAGTAATAGACCACACAGTGACCTCTACTACCACCTGCTGGATATTTTCAGTACTGCACCAGTATTACACCACACAGTGACCTCTACTACCACCTGCTGGATATTCTCAGTACTGCACCAGTAATACACCACACAGTGACCTCTACTACCACCTGCTGGATATTCTCAGTACTGCACCAGTAATACACCACACAGTGACCTCTACTACCACCTGCTGGATATTCTCAGTATTGCAACAGTAAAAGACCACACAGTGTCCTCCACTACCACCTGCTGGACATTCTCAGTACTGCACCAGTAATAGACAACACAGTGACCTCTACTACCACCTGCTGGATATTCTCAGTACTGCACCAGTAATAGACCACACACTGACCTCTGCTACCACCTGCTGGATATTCTCAGTACTGCACCAGTAATACACCCCACAGTGACCTTCACTACCACCTGCTGGATATTCTCAGTACTGCTCCAGTAATACACCAAACAGTGACCTCTACTACCACCTGCTGAATATTCTCAGTACTGCACCAGTAATAGACCACACACTGACCTCTACTACCACCTGCTGGACATTCTCAGTACTGCACCAGTAATAGACCACACAGTGACCTCTACTACCACCTGCTGGATATTCTCAGTACTGCACCAGTAATAGACCACACACTGACCTCTACTACCACCTGCTGGATATTCTCAGTACTGCACGAGTAATAGACCACACACTGACCTCTACTACCACCTGCTGGACATTCTCAGTACTGCACCAGTAATAGACCACACAGTGTCCTCCACTACCACCTGCTGGATATTCTCAGTACTGCACCAGTAATACACCACACAGTGACCTCTACTACCACCTGCTGGACATTCTCAGTACTGCACCAGTAATACAACAAACAGTGACCTCTACCACCTGCTGGATATTCTCAGTACTGCACCAGTAATAGACCACACAGTGACCTCTACTACCACCTGCTGGAAATTCTCAGTACTGCACCAGTAATACACCAAACAGTGACCTCTACTACCACCTGCTGGATATTCTCAGCACTGCACCAGTAATAAACCACACAGTGACCTCTACTACCACCTGCTGGATATTCTCAGTACTGCACCAGTAATAGACCACACAGTGACCTCTACTACCACCTGCTGGATACTCTCAGTACTGCACCAGTAATAGACCACACAGTGACCTCTACTACCACCTGCTGGATGTTCTCAGTACTGCAACAGTAAAAGACCACACAATGACCTCTACTACCACCTGCTGCACATTATCAGTACTGCACCAGTAATACACCACACACTGACCTCTACTACCACCTGCTGAATATTCTCAGTACTGCAACAGTAATAGACATTCAGTGTCCTCTACTACCACCTGCTGGATATTCTCAGTACTGCACCAGTAATAGACCACACACTGACCTCTACTACCACCTGCTGGATATTCTCAGTACTGCACCAGTAATACACCACACAGTGACCTCTACTACCACCTGCTGGATATTCTCAGTACTGCACCAGTAATAGACCACACACTGACCTCTACTACCACCTGCTGGATATTCTCAGTACTGCACCAGTAATACACCAAACAGTGACCTCTACTACCACCTGCTGGATATTCTCAGTACTGCACCAGTAATACACCAAACAGTGACCTCTACTACCACCTGCTGGATATTCTCAGTACTGCAACAGTAATAGACATTCAGAAACCAAGGAAAAAAATTGTGAAAAAAATACCCTGCTGTAACTAAATAAAAGCATAGTGCATATAAACATAGGGTACTTAGTAAACACTGTTTAATAGACCACACACTGACCTCTACTACCACCTGCTGGATATTCTCAGTACTGCACCAGTAATACACCACACACTGACCTCTACTACCACCTGCTGGATATTCTCAGTATTGCACCAGTAATAGACCACACAGTGACCTCTACCACCACCTGCTGGATATTCTCAGTATTGCACCAGTAATAGACCACACAGTGACCTCTACTACCACCTGCTGGATGTTCTCAGTACTGCACCAGTAATACACCAAACAGGGACCTCTACTACCACCTGCTGGATATTCTCAGTGCTGCACCAGTAATAGACCACACAGTGACCTCTACTACCACCTGCTGGATGTTCTCAGTACTGCACCAGTAATACACCAAACAGGGACCTCTAATACCACCTGCTGGATATTCTCAGTACTGCACCAGTAATAGACCACACAGTGACCTCTACTACCACCTGCTGGATATTCTCAGTACTGCACCAGTAATAGACCACACAGTGACCTCTACCACCACCTGCTGGATATTCTCAGTACTGCACCAGTAATAAACCACACAGTGACCTCTACTACCACCTGCTGGATATTCTCAGTACTGCACCAGTAATACACCACACACTGACCTCTACTACCACCTGCTGGACATTCTCAGTACTGCACCAGTAATAGACCACACAGTGACCTCTACTACCACCTGCTGGATATTCTCAGTACTGCACCAGTAATAGACCACACAGTGACCTCTACTACCACCTGCTGGATGTTCTCAGTACTGCACCAGTAATACACCACACAGTGACCTCTACTACCACCTGCTGGATATTCTCAATACTGCACCAGTAATACACCAAACAGGGACCTCTACTACCACCTGCTGGATGTTCTCTGTACTGCACCAGTAATACACCACACAGTGACCTCTACTACCACCTGCTGGATATTCTCAATACTGCACCAGTAATAGACCACACAGTGACCTCTACTACCACCTGCTGGATATTCTCAGTACTGCACGAGTAATACACCACACAGGGACCTCTACTACCACCTGCTGGATATTCTCAGTACTGCACCAGTAATACACCACACACTGACCTCTACTACCACCTGCTGGATTTTCTCAGTACTGCACCAGTAATACACCACACAGTGACCTCTACTACCACCTGCTGGATATTCTCACTACTGCACCAGTGATAGACCACACACTGACCTCTACTACCACCTGCTGGATATTCTCAGTACTGCACCAGTAATACACCACACAGTGACCTCTACTACCACCTGCTGGATATTCTCAGTACTGCACCAGTAATAGACCACACAGTGACCTCTACTACCACCTGCTGGATATTCTCACTACTGCACCAGTGATAGACCACACACTGACCTCTACTACCACCTGCTGGATATTCTCAGTACTGCACCAGTAATACACCACACAGTGACCTCTACTACCACCTGCTGGATATTCTCAGTACTGCACCAGTAATAGACCACACAGTGACCTCTACTACCACCTGCTGGATATTCTCAGTACTGCACCAGTAATAGACCACACAGTGACCTCTACTACCACCTGCTGGATGTTCTCAGTACTGCACCAGTAATACACCAAACAGGGACCTCTACTACCACCTGCTGGATGTTCTCTGTACTGCACCAGTAATACACCACACAGTGACCTCTACTACCACCTGCTGGATATTCTCAATACTGCACCAGTAATAGACCACACAGTGACCTCTACTACCACCTTCTGGATATTCTCAGTACTGCACGAGTAATACACCACACAGGGACCTCTACTACCACCTGCTGGATATTCTCAGTACTGCACCAGTAATACACCACACACTGACCTCTACTACCACCTGCTGGATATTCTCAGTACTGCACCAGTAATACACCACACACTGACCTCTACTACCACCTGCTGGATATTCTCAGTACTGCACCAGTAATACACCACACAGTGACCTCTACTACCACCTGCTGGATATTCTCACTACTGCACCAGTGATAGACCACACACTGACCTCTACTACCACCTGCTGGATATTCTCACTACTGCACCAGTAATACACCACACACTGACCTCTACTACCACCTGCTGGATATTCTCAGTACTGCGCCAGTAATAGACCACACAGTGACCTCTACTACCACCTGCTGGATATTCTCAGCACTGCACCAGTAATAGACCACACAGTGACCTCTACTACCACCTGCTGGATATTCTCAGTACTGCACCAGTAATACACCACACACTGACCTCTACCACCTGCTGGATATTCTCAGTACTGCACCAGTAATACACCACACACTGACCTCTACCACCTGCTGGATATTCTCAGTACTGCAACAGTAATAGACATTCAGTGTCCTCTACTACCACCTGCTGGATATTCTCAGTACTGCACCAGTAATAGATATTCAGTGTCCTCTACTACCACCTGCTGGATATTCTCAGCACTGCACCAGTAATACACCACACACTGACCTCTGCTACCACCTGCTGGATATTCTCAGTACTGCTCCAGTAATACACCAAACAGTGACCTCTACTACCACCTGCTGGATATTCTCAGTACTGCACCAGTAATAGACCACACAGTGACCTCTACTACCACCTGCTGAATATTCTCAGTACTGCACCAGTAATAGACCACACACTGACCTCTACTACCACCTGCTGGATATTCTCAATACTGCACCAGTAATAGACACTCAGTGACCTCTACTACCACCTGCTGGACATTCTCAGTACTGCACCAGTAATACAACAAACAGTGACCTCTACCACCTGCTGGATATTCTCAGTACTGCACCAGTAATACACCACACAGTGACCTCTACTACCACCTGCTGGAAATTGTCAGTACTGCACCAGTAATACACCACACAGTGACCTCTACTACCACCTGCTGGATATTCTCAGTACTGCAACAGTAAAAGACCACACAGTGTCCTCTACTACCACCTGCTGGATGTTCTCAGTACTGCACCAGTAATACAATACACAGGGACCTTTACTACCACCTGCTGGATATTCTCAGTACTGCACCAGTAATACACCAAACAGTGACCTCTACTACCACCTGCTGAATATTCTCAGTACTGCACCAGTAATACACCACACAGTGACCTCTACTACCACCTGCTGGATATTCTCAGTACTGCACCAGTAATAGACCACACACTGACCTCTACTACCACCTGCTGGATATTCTCAGTACTGCACCAGTAATAGACCACACACTGACCTCTACTACCACCTGCTGGATATTCTCAGTACTGCACCAGTAATACACCAAACAGTGACCTCTACTACCACCTGCTGAATATTCTCAGTACTGCACCAGTAATAGACAACACAGTGACCTCTACTACCACCTGCTGGATATTCTCAGTACTGCACCAGTAATAGACCACACACTGACCTCTACTACCACCTGCTAGATATTCTCAGTACTGCACCAGTAATAGACCACACACTGACCTCTACTACCACCTGCTGGATATTCTCAGTACTGCACCAGTAATACACCAAACAGTGACCTCTACTACCACCTGCTGAATATTCTCAGTACTGCACCAGTAATAGACCACACACTGACCTCTACTACCACCTGCTGGATATTCTCAGTACTGCACCAGTAATACACCACACACTGACCTCTACTACCACCTGCTGGACATTCTCAGTACTGCACCAGTAATAGACCACACAGTGACCTCTACTACCACCTGCTGGATATTCTCAGTACTGCACCAGTAATAGACCACACACTGACCTCTACTACCACCTGCTGGATATTCTCAGTACTGCACCAGTAATACACCAAACAGTGACCTCTACTACCACCTGCTGGAAATTGTCAGTACTGCACCAGTAATACACCACACAGTGACCTCTACTACCACCTGCTGGATGTTCTCAGTACTGCAACAGTAATAGACCACACAGTGACCTCTACTACCACCTGCTGGATATTCTCAGAACTGCAACAGTAAAAGACCACACAGTGTCCTCTACTACCACCTGCTGGACATTCTCAGTACTGCACCAGTAATACACCACACAGTGACCTCTACCACCTGCTGAATATTCTCAGTACTGCACCAGTAATAGACCACACAGTGACCTCTACTACCACCTGCTGGATATTCTCAGTACTGCACCAGTAATACACCACACACTGACCTCTACTACCACCTGCTGGATATTCTCAGTACTGCAACAGTAATAGACATTCAGTGTCCTCTACTACCACCTGCTGGATGTTCTCAGTACTGCAACAGTAATAGACCACACAGTGACCTCTACTACCACCTGCTGGATATTCTCACTACTGCACCAATAATAGACCACACAGTGAACTCTACTACCACCTGCTGGAAATTGTCAGTACTGCACCAGTAATACACCACACAGTGACCTCTACTACCACCTGCTGGATGTTCTCAGTACTGCAACAGTAATAGACCACACAGTGACCTCTACTACCACCTGCTGGATATTCTCAGTACTGCAACAGTAAAAGACCACACACTGACCTCTACTACCACCTGCTGGATATTCTCAGTACTGCACCAGTAATACACCACACAGTGACCTCTACTACCACCTGCTGGATATTCTCAGAACTGCAACAGTAAAAGACCACACAGTGTCCTCTACTACCACCTGCTGGACATTCTCAGTACTGCACCAGTAATACACCACACAGTGACCTCTACTACCACCTGCTGGATATTCTCAGTACTGCAACAGTAAAAGACCACACAGTGACCTCTACTACCACCTGCTGGATATTCTCAGTACTGCACCAGTAATACACCACACAGTGACCTCTACTACCACCTGCTGGATATTCTCAGTACTGCACCAGTAATACACCACACAGTGACCTCTACTACCACCTGCTGGATATTCTCAGTACTGCAACAGTAAAAGACCACACAGTGACCTCTACTACCACCTGCTGGATATTCTCAGTACTGCACCAGTAATACACCACACAGTGACCTCTACTACCACCTGCTGGATATTCTCAGTACTGCTCCAGTAATACACCACACACTGACCTCTACTACCACCTGCTGGATATTCTCAGTACTGCTCCAGTAATACACCACACAGTGTCCTCCACTACCACCTGCTGGATGTTCTCAGTACTGCACCAGTAATACACCACACACTGACCTCTGCTACCACCTGCTGGATATTCTCAGTACTGCTCCAGTAATACACCACACACTGACCTCTGCTACCACCTGCTGGATATTCTCACTACTGCACCAGTAATACACCACACACTGACCTCTACTACCACCTGCTGGATATTCTCAGTACTGCACCAGTAATACACCACACAGTGACCTCTACTACCACCTGCTGGATATTCTCAGTACTGCACCAGTAATAGACCACACAGTGACCTCTACTACCACCTGCTGGATATTCTCAGTACTGCACCAGTAATACACCACACAGTGACCTCTACTACCACCTGCTGGATATTCTCAGTACTGCACCAGTAATACACCACACAGTGACCTCTACTACCACCTGCTGGATATTCTCAGTACTGCACCAATAATAGACCACACAGTGAACTCTACTACCACCTGCTGGATCTTCTCAGTACTGCACCAGTAATACACCAAACAGTGACCTCTACTACCACCTGCTGGATATTCTCAGTACTGCTCCAGTAATACACCACACAGTGTCCTACACTACCACCTGCTGGATATTCTCAGTACTGCTCCAGTAATACACCAAACAGTGACCTCTACTACCACCTGCTGGATATTCTCAGTACTGCTCCAGTAATACACCAAACAGTGACCTCTACTACCACCTGCTGGATATTCTCAGTACTGCTCCAGTAATACACCAAACAGTGACCTCTACTACCACCTGCTGGATATTCTCAGTACTGCTCCAGTAATACACCAAACAGTGACCTCTACTACCACCTGCTGGATATTCTCAGTACTGCTCCAGTAATACACCAAACAGTGACCTCTACTACCACCTGCTGGATATTCTCAGTACTGCACCAATAATAGACCACACAGTGAACTCTACTACCACCTGCTGGATCTTCTCAGTACTGCACCAGTAATACACCAAACAGTGACCTCTACTACCACCTGCTGGATATTCTCAGTACTGCTCCAGTAATACACCACACAGTGTCCTACACTACCACCTGCTGGATATTCTCAGTACTGCTCCAGTAATACACCAAACAGTGACCTCTACTACCACCTGCTGGATATTCTCAGTACTGCTCCAGTAATACACCAAACAGTGACCTCTACTACCACCTGCTGGATATTCTCAGTACTGCTCCAGTAATACACCAAACAGTGACCTCTACTACCACCTGCTGGATATTCTCAGTACTGCTCCAGTAATACACCAAACAGTGACCTCTACTACCACCTGCTGGATATTCTCAGTACTGCACCAGTAATACACCACACAGTGACCTCTACCACCTGCTGGATGTTCTCAGTACTGCACCAGTAATACACCACACAGTGACCTCTACTACCACCTGCTGGATATTCTCAGTACTGCACCAGTAATACAACAAACGGTGACCTCTGCTACCACCTGCTGGATATTCTCAGTACTGCACCAGTAATACACCACACAGTGACCTCTACTACCACCTGCTGGACATTCTCAGTACTGCACCAGTAATACAACAAACAGTGACCTCTGCTACCACCTGCTGGATATTCTCAGTACTGCACCAGTAATACACCACACAGTGACCTCTACTACCACCTGCTGGATATTCTCAGTACTGCACCAGTAATACACCACACAGTGACCTCTACTACCACCTGCTGGATATTCTCAGTACTGCTCCAGTAATAGACCACACAGAGACCTCTACTACCGCCTGCTGGATATTCTGAGTACTGCAACAGTAATACATCACACAGGGACCTCTACTACCACCTGCTGGATGTTCTCAGTACTGCAGCAGTAATAGACCACACAGTGACCTCTACTCCCGCCTGCTGGATATTCTCAGTACTGCTCCAGTAATAGACCACACAGAGACCTCTACTACCAGCTGCTGGATATTCTCAGTACTGCACCAGTAATAGACCACACAGTGACCTCTACTCCCGCCTGCTGGATATTCTCAGTACTGCACCAGTAATAGACCACACAGTGAAATCTACTACCACCTGCTGGATGTTCTCAGTACTGCTCCAGTAATAGACCACACAGAGACCTCTACTACCACCTGCTGGATATTCTCAGTACTGCACCAGTAATACATCACACAGGGACCTCTCCTACCACCTGCTGGATATTCTCAGTACTGCACCAGTAATACACCACACAGTGACCTCTACTACCACCTGCTGGATATTCTCAGTACTGCTCCAGTAATAGACCACACACTGCCCTCTACTACCACCTGCTGGATATTCTCAGTACTGCACCAGTAATACATCACACAGTGACCTCTACTCCCGCCTGCTGGATATTCTCAGTACTGCTCCAGTAATACACCACACAGTGACCTCTACTACCACCTGCTGGATATTCTCAGTACTGCTCCAGTAATAGACCACACACTGACCTCTACTACCACCTGCTGGATATTCTCAGTACTGCACCAGTAATACACCACACAGTGACCTCTACTACTACCTGCTGGATGTTCTCAGTACTGCACCAGTAATACACCACACAGTGACTTCTACTACCACCTGCTGGAAATTGTCAGTACTGCACCAGTAATACACCACACAGTGACCTCTACTACCACCTGCTGGATATTCTCAGTACTGCACCAGTAATAGACAACACAGTGACCTCTACTACCACATGCTGGATATTCTCAGTACTGCACCAGTAATAGACAACACAGTGACCTCTACTACCACATGCTGGATATTCTCAGTACTGCACCAGTAATACACCACACAGTGACCTCTACTACCACCTGCTGGATATTCTCAGTACTGCACCAGTAATACACCACACAGTGACCTCTACTACTACCTGCTGGGTGTTCTCAGTACTGCACCAGTAATACACCAAACAGTGACCTCTACTACCACCTGCTGGATATTCTCAGTACTGCTCCAGTAATACACCACACAGTGACCTCTACTACCACCTGCTGGAAATTGTCAGTACTGCTCCAGTAATACACCACACAGTGACCTCTACTACCACCTGCTGGATATTCTCAGTACTGCACCAGTAATACACCACACAGTGACCTCTACTACCACCTGCTGGATATTCTCAGTAACTGCACCAGTAATACACCACACAGTGACCTCTACTACCACCTGCTGGATATTCTCAGTACTGCACCAGTAATAGACAACACAGTGACCTCTACTACCACCTGCTGGATATTCTCAGTACTGCACCAGTAATACACCACACAGTGACCTCTACTACCACCTGCTGGAAATTGTCAGTACTGCACCAGTAATACACCACACAGTGACCTCTACTACCACCTGCTGGATGTTCTCAGTACTGCACCAGTAATACACCACACACTGACCTCTACTACCACCTGCTGGATATTCTCAGTACTGCACCAGTAATACACCACACACTGAGCTCTACTACCACCTGCTGGATATTCTCAGTACTGCACCAGTAATACACCACACAGTGACCTCTACTACCACCTGCTGGATATTCTCAGTACTGCACCAGTAATACACCACACAGTGACCTCTACTACCACCTGCTGGATATTCTCAGTACTGCACCAGTAATACACCACACACTGAGCTCTACTACCACCTGCTGGATATTCTCAGTACTGCACCAGTAATACACCACACAGTGACCTCTACTACCACCTGCTGGATATTCTCAGTACTGCACCAGTAATACACCACACAGTGACCTCTACTACCACCTGCTGGATGTTCTCAGTACTGCACCAGTAATACACCACACACTGACCTCTACTACCACCTGCTGGATATTCTCAGTACTGCACCAGTAATACACCACACAGTGACCTCTACTACCACCTGCTGGATGTTCTCAGTACTGCACCAGTAATACACCACACACTGACCTCTACTACCACCTGCTGGATGTTCTCAGTACTGCAACAGTAATAGACCACACAGTGACCTCTACTACCACCTGCTGGATATTCTCAGTACTGAACCAGTAATACACCACACAGTGACCTCTACTACCACCTGCTGGAAATTGTCAGTACTGCACCAGTAATACACCACACAGTGACCTCTACTACCACCTGCTGGATATTCTCAGTACTGCAACAGTAATAGACCACACAGTGACCTCTACTACCACCTGCTGGATATTTTCAGTACTGCACCAGTATTACACCACACAGTGACCTCTACTACCACCTGCTGGATATTCTCAGTACTGCACCAGTAATACACCACACAGTGACCTCTACTACCACCTGCTGGATATTCTCAGTATTGCAACAGTAAAAGACCACACAGTGTCCTCTACTACCACCTGCTGGACATTCTCAGTACTGCACCAGTAATAGACCACACAGTGACCTCTACTACCACCTGCTGGATATTCTCAGTGCTGCACCAGTAATACACCACACAGTGACCTTCACTACCACCTGCTGGATATTCTCAGTACTGCTCCAGTAATACACCAAACAGTGACCTCTACTACCACCTGCTGAATATTCTCAGTACTGCACCAGTAATAGACCACACACTGACCTCTACTACCACCTGCTGGATATTCTCAGTACTGCACCAGTAATAGACCACACACTGACCTCTACTACCACCTGCTGGACATTCTCAGTACTGCACCAGTAATAGACCACACAGTGACCTCTACTACCACCTGCTGGATATTCTCAGTACTGCACCAGTAATAGACCACACACTGACCTCTACTACCACCTGCTGGATATTCTCAGTACTGCACCAGTAATAGACCACACACTGACCTCTACTACCACCTGCTGGACATTCTCAGTACTGCACCAGTAATAGACCACACAGTGTCCTCCACTACCACCTGCTGAATATTCTCAGTACTGCACCAGTAATACACCACACACTGACCTCTACTACCACCTGCTGGATATTCTCAGTACTGCACCAGTAATACACCACACAGTGACCTCTACTACCACCTGCTGGACATTCTCAGTACTGCACTAGTAATACAACAAACAGTGACCTCTACCACCTGCAGGATATTCTCAGTACTGCACCAGTAATAGACCACACAGTGACCTCTACTACCCCCTGCTGGAAATTCTCAGTACTGCACCAGTAATACACCAAACAGTGACCTCTACTACCACCTGCTGGATATTCTCAGCACTGCACCAGTAATAAACCACACAGTGACCTCTACTACCACCTGCTGGATATTCTCAGTACTGCACCAGTAATAGACCACACAGTGACCTCTACTACCACCTGCTGGATATTCTCACTACTGCACCAGTAATAGACCACACAGTGACCTCTACTACCACCTGCTGGATGTTCTCAGTACTGCAACAGTAAAAGACCACACACTGACCTCTACTACCACCTGCTGGATATTCTCAGTACTGCACCAGTAATACACCAAACAGTGACCTCTACTACCACCTGCTGGATATTCTCAGTACTGCACCAGTAATACACCACACAGTGACCTCTACTACCACCTGCTGGATGTTCTCAGTACTGCACCAGTAATACACCACACAGTGACCTCTACTACCACCTGCTGGATGTTCTCAGTACTGCAACAGTAAAAGACCACACAATGACCTCTACTACCACCTGCTGGATGTTCTCAGTACTGCACCAGTAATACACCACACACTGACCTCTACTACCACCTGCTGGATATTCTCAGTACTGCACCAGTAATACACCACACAGTGACCTCTACTACCACCTGCTGGATGTTCTCAGTACTGCAACAGTAAAAGACCACACAATGACCTCTACTACCACCTGCTGGATGTTCTCAGCACTGCACCAGTAATACACCACACAGTGACCTCTACTACCACCTGCTGCACATTATCAGTACTGCACCAGTAATACACCACACACTGACCTCTACTACCACCTGCTGAATATTCTCAGTACTGCAACAGTAATAGACATTCAGTGTCCTCTACTACCACCTGCTGGATATTCTCAGTACTGCACCAGTAATAGACCACACACTGACCTCTACTACCACCTGCTGGATATTCTCAGTACTGCACCAGTAATACACCACACACTGACCTCTACTACCACCTGCTGGATATTCTCAGTACTGCACCAGTAATAGACCACACACTGACCTCTACTACCACCTGCTGGATATTCTCAGTACTGCACCAGTAATACACCAAACAGTGACCTCTACTACCACCTGCTGGACATTCTCAGTACTGCAACAGTAATAGACCACACAGTGACCTCTACTACCACCTGCTGGATATTCTCAGTACTGCAACAGTAATAGACATTCAGAAACCAAGGAAAAAAATTGTGAAAAAAATACCCTGCTGTAACTAAATAAAAGCATAGTGCATATAAACATAGGGTACTTAGTAAACACTGTTTTTGATCAAAAAAAGCATAAAGCTATCCCACCAACGCCAAGGTGTACCCAGTTGGGATAGTACCTACACTCTCTAATATTAAAACCTTACCATGGGTCTGAAATAGGCCTCAATGTGGCTAAGGGCTGAGAGCGACCGGGTCCCAACAGGACACACATAGTCAGGGGGATGCACAGAATGAAATGTCCAGCTCGCTGAGAAGGGGGCCACTCCCTGTTTGTACTGAATACAAAAAAACTACATAAAAACAAAAAAGTGAGCCGGAGTATGAGATGGTATACATGGAACTTGTGAGACCATGTTCACACTGGCCATGAGACAAAGAGAAACCAAGGAAAAAAATTGTGAAAAAAATACCCTGCTGTAACTAAATAAAAGCATAGTGCATATAAACATAGGGTACTTAGTAAACACTGTTTAATAGACCACACACTGACCTCTACTACCACCTGCTGGATATTCTCAGTACTGCACCAGTAATACACCACACACTGACCTCTACTACCACCTGCTGGATATTCTCAGTACTGCACCAGTAATAGACCACACACTGACCTCTACTACCACCTGCTGGATATTCTCAGTACTGCACCAATAATACACCACACACTGACCTTTACTACCACCTGCTGGAAATTCTCAGTACTGCACCAGTAATAGACCACACACTGACCTCTACTACCACCTGCTGGATGTTCTCAGTACTGCACCAGTAATAGACCACACACTGACCTCTACTACCACCTGCTGGATATTCTCAGTACTGCACCAGTAATAGACCACACAGTGACCTCTACTACCACCTGCTGGATGTTCTCAGTACTGCAACAGTAAAAGACCACACAATGACCTCTACTACCACCTGCTGGATGTTCTCAGTACTGCACCAGTAATACACCACACACTGACCTCTACTACCACCTGCTGGATGTTCTCAGTACTGCAACAGTAAAAGACCACACAATGACCTCTACTACCACCTGCTGGATGTTCTCAGTACTGCACCAGTAATACACCACACACTGACCTCTACTACCACCTGCTGGATATTCTCAGTACTGCACCAGTAATACACCACACAGTGACCTCTACTACCACCTGCTGGATGTTCTCAGTACTGCAACAGTAAAAGACCACACAATGACCTCTACTACCACCTGCTGGATGTTCTCAGCACTGCACCAGTAATACACCACACAGTGACCTCTACTACCACCTGCTGCACATTATCAGTACTGCACCAGTAATACACCACACACTGACCTCTACTACCACCTGCTGAATATTCTCAGTACTGCAACAGTAATAGACATTCAGTGTCCTCTACTACCACCTGCTGGATATTCTCAGTACTGCAACAGTAATAGACATTCAGTGTCCTCTACTACCACCTGCTGGATGTTCTCAGTACTGCAACAGTAAAAGACCCCACAGTGTCCTCTACTACCACCTGCTGGACATTCTCAGTACTGCAACAGTAATAGACCACACAGTGACCTACACTACCACCTGCTGGATGTTCTCAGTACTGCACCAGTAATACACCACACAGTGACCTCTACTACCACCTGCTGGATATTCTCAGTACTGCAACAGTAATAGACCACACAGTGAACTCTACTACCACCTGCTGGATGTTCTCAGTACTGCACCAGTAATACACCACACAGTGACCTCTACTACCACCTGCTGGATGTTCTCAGTACTGCACCAGTAATACACCACACAGTGACCTCTACTACCACCTGCTGGATATTCTCAGTACTGCACCTCTACTACCACCTGCTGGATGTTCTCAGTACTGCACCAGTAATACACCACACACTGACCTCTACTACCACCTGCTGGATATTCTCAGTACTGCAACAGTAATAGACATTCAGTGTCCTCTACTACCACCTGCTGGATGTTCTCAGTACTGCAACAGTAAAAGACCCCACAGTGTCCTCTACTACCACCTGCTGGACATTCTCAGTACTGCAACAGTAATAGACCACACAGTGACCTACACTACCACCTGCTGGATGTTCTCAGTACTGCACCAGTAATACACCACACAGTGACCTCTACTACCACCTGCTGGATATTCTCAGTACTGCACCAATAATAGACCACACAGTGAACTCTACTACCACCTGCTGGATGTTCTCAGTACTGCACCAGTAATACACCACACAGTGACCTCTACTACCACCTGCTGGATGTTCTCAGTACTGCACCAGTAATACACCACACAGTGACCTCTACTACCACCTGCTGGATATTCTCAGTACTGCACCTCTACTACCACCTGCTGGATATTCTCAGTACTGCACCAATAATAGACCACACAGTGAACTCTACTACCACCTGCTGGATATTCTCAGCACTGCCTGCTCCAGTAATACACCACACAGTGACCTCTACTACCACCTGCTGGATATTCTCACTACTGCACCAGTAATACACCACACAGTGACCACTACTACCACCTGCTGGATGTTCTCAGTACTGCACCACTAATACACCACACACTGACCTCTACTACCACCTGCTGGATATTCTCAGTACTGCACCTCTACTACCACCTGCTGGATATTCTCAGTACTGCACCTCTACTACCACCTGCTGGGTATTCTCAGTACTGCACCTCTACTACCACCTGCTGGATATTCTCAGTACTGCACCTCTACTACCACCTGCTGGATATTCTCAGTACTGCACCAATAATAGACCACACAGTGACCTCTACTACCACCTGCTGGATATTCTCAGTACTGCACCAATAATAGACCACACAGTGAACTCTACTACCACCTGCTGGATGTTCTCAGTACTGCACCAGTAATACACCACACAGTGACCTCCACTACCACCTGCTGGATATTCTCAGTACTGCACCTCTACTACCACCTGCTGGATATTCTCAGTACTGCACCAATAATAGACCACACAGTGACCTCTACTACCACCTGCTGGATATTCTCAGTACTGCACCAATAATAGACCACACAGTGAACTCTACTACCACCTGCTGGATATTCTCAGCACTGCCTGCTCCAGTAATACACCACACAGTGACCTCTACTACCACCTGCTGGATATTCTCACTACTGCACCAGTAATAGACCACACACTGACCTCTACTACCACCTGCTGGATATTCTCACTACTGCACCAGTAATACACCACACAGTGACCACTACTACCACCTGCTGGATGTTCTCAGTACTGCACCAGTAATAGACCACACAGTGAACTCTACTACCACCTGCTGGATATTCTCAGCACTGCCTGCTCCAGTAATACACCACACAGTGACCTCTACTACCACCTGCTGGATATTCTCACTACTGCACCAGTAATAGACCACACACTGACCTCTACTACCACCTGCTGGATATTCTCACTACTGCACCAGTAATACACCACACACTGACCTCTACTACCACCTGCTGGATATTCTCAGTACTGCACCAGTAATAGACCACACAGTGACTTCTATTACCACCTGCTGGATATTCTCAGTACTGCACCAGTAATACACCACACACTGACCTCTACTACCACCTGCTGGATATTCTCAGTACTGCACCAGTAATAGACCACACAGTGACCTCTACTACCACCTGCTGGATATTCTCAGTACTGCTCCAGTAATAGACCACACAGTGACCTCTACTACCACCTGCTGGATATTCTCAGTACTATACCAGTAATACACCACACATTGACCTCTACTACCACCTGCTGGATATTCTCAGTACTGCACCAGTAATACACCACACAGTGACCTCTAGTACCACCTGCTGGATATTCTCAGTACTATACCAGTAATACTCCATACACTGACCTCTACTACCACCTGCTGGACATTCTCAGTACTGCACCAGTAATAGACAACACAGGTACAGAATGGTGGTGTGAGGGGGTAGATGAGACAGCACTAACTATGGTATAAGGGATATTGAAGAGACCGTACAGAATGTTTACATTACAAGCCGTTAAAAATTGATATAGGATAACAGACATGCAAATAAATAAAATCACCCAACATACAGTATAAGCATAAAAACACTGCAAAAAGACAATTTTATATATTGCAAGCTTGATGAAATGATGATCGAGATCCAATATCACCACCTGTTGTACTGAATGAGACATCAGTTAGCTGTAGAGGGAACACGCACCACCCCGTGTCCTCCATCACACACACACCACCCCGTGTCCTCCATCACACACACACACCACCCCGTGTCCTCCATCACACACACACACACACACACACACACCACCCCGTGTCCCCCATCACACACACACACACACACACACACCACCCCGTGTCCCCCATCACACACACACACCACCCCGTGTCCTCCATCTCATACACACACACACACACACACACCCCGTGTCCTCCGTCACAGTTACCTGCTCCAGTGTCCATCATCACACACAGTTCCACAGACACAGCCACTCGCCACAGTGTCTTCCATCACACACACACCACCCTGTGTCCTCCATCACACACACACCTCCCCGTGTCCTCCATCACACACACCACCCAGTGTCCTCCATCACACACGCGCACACACACCACCCAGTTTCCTCCATCACAGACGCGCACACACACACACACCACCCCGTGTCCTCCATCACACACACACACCACCCCGTGTCCTCCATCACACACACACCACCCCGTGTCCTCCATCACACACACACACACACAACCACCCCGTGTCCTCCATCACACACACACCACCTCGTGTCCTCCATCACACACACACACACACACACCACCCCGTGTCCTCCATCACACACACACACACACTCCACCCCATGTCCTCCATCTCACACACACACATACACACAACCCCATGTCCTTCTTCACACACACCCACACACACACACAACCCCATGTCCTTCTTCACACACACCCACCCCGTGTCCTCCATCACAGTTGCCCGCTCCAGTGTCCTCCATCACACAGTCCCGCAGACACAGCCACACGCCCCAGTGTCCTACATCACACACACAGCCACACGCCCCAGTGTCCTACATCACACACACAGCCAACCACCCCAGTGTCCTCCATCACACAGCCACCCGCCCCTTGTCCATCACACACCAAGTGTGCTCCATCACATACAGCCAACTGCCCCAGTGTCCTCCATCACACAAAGCTATCCGCCCCAGTGTTCTCCATCACACACAGCCATCCGCCCCAGTGTTCTCCATCACACACAGCCGTCCGCCCCACTGTTCTCCATCACACACAGCCGTCCGCCCCAGTGTTCTCCATCACACACAGCCGTTCGCCCCAGTGTTCTCTGTGAGGCAAATCCCGGGATATGAAGATGAATTATGACTTCCAGTCATAATCGCTCATCACTCCCTGGCAGTGCCCCCCTCCCTTCTTGTTCTCAATGTCCAGCATCTGTGAAGGTGTTACACCTCCATGGCCATCTCCTGTGATATGGAGATTAGGTGACGTGGGAACAATGGACACAGGATGACTCCCTGCCGTGACCCTGTGGTAGGGGCTGCTATCTAATTAGCAAGGCTATGGAAGTATCCAGACAGAACGACTCCAGTAAAAAATGGTTCATATCTCGCAAGCCATATTTCCGATAAATATGGCAACCATAAAAATGGTGTCTCCGCATGCGGACGATGCTGGCACACCCTTTTTATGGGAGCGGGAGCTTGGGAAATACCCCAGGCGTGATATCAGCCAATGGGGAACTAGTAGACAAGTCATGAAACCTCTCATTCTGTAGCTAAATTCATAACTGTCACAATGAGAGCATTGGCGTCCGCCTACGACGCTCCCAGGCCAAGTTATGGCCATATTCCATGTTGTGGATTTTGTCCATAACTCCAGCCAGGGGTGGAGCAGTGCTCCCTCTGAGGTCACGAAGGTAGGAGGGGACCTGGATTTGCCCAGGTTGATAACCCTACTTCGGCCATTTTCCAGTGTTCTTTCGCTGGGGGTCACGTGCAGGAAACATCTGTGGGAGTTCCTAGAAACCTGGTCTACAGCGCCCCCCTGTGGCCAGACGCACAAGGTAACTGATTGAATTGCATACCTGTTTGTAAACCATGCTTTATCTGTAACTGTACTCTGACATATGTATATTTTGTAGATCTCCTATTGTATATATTGTAGTTTCTAGTGTGCTTTAGGCTGATTAAATTATATAATTAATCTTGGGCTGTTCTGTTATCTCGATCTTGAATCCCACGTCTGTGTGTTCGGCTAATAGTTACCGTGAAGCGGTTGGTGGCAGCGAGTTGTGCCAAGGATTATTGTGGGGAGGCCAGTGAGATTCGGGGAGGTTTTATATATTCCGCCCGCGGAGGTCGGGGGAATATATACCCTACTCTCACCGGGGACCCTTCAATAATCGGCATAAGTAGTATAGCGGCCTCCTTGCTTATTGTCGGGCAATTCCATAATTGGCCTGACTATAAGAGGGGCGCTAGAGAGCGCGTCACGTGCTCTGTCTGTCGGTCGGGAGGTATAAAGGAGGGGTGACCCCCACTTGTTACCCCCCGATTGTGACGTACTGGTAGCCAGCGCGGGGGATTTCTGAGTGACCCCCCCGGTGGTTTGTGACATATTGGTGGCATAGCGGTGGGATCGAGATAATAGTGTGTGTGAGTGTGAGACCCATACTCCCAGACACTAAAGACTGCCTGCAGCAGCTGTGGCTGCTGGGGTCTTCAGACTAGCTCAACACTAGAGTGTCAGAGTGCAGATACTGTAAGGTGTGTGGAGGCATCAGGTGTCAGTTCTGTGTCAGTGACCAAAGTCTGCAACAATGGCTGAGAGCACCAGGAGCAAAGCCAAAGGAATGGCCGATGCTCAGGCCAGAGACGATGAGGAGGTTGTCCACGAGCCCTCCAAGAGCCCGACGCCAGAGAACAGCTCTGCAGAGGACATTGCACAACCTGGCACTGCTGGACAAGATGAGGAGGAGCTCGCCCAAGGGTCCTCAACGAGCCAGATGCCAGTCCTCCGCTCTGAAATGGACAGTGAATCACCAGGCTCCGCAGCGGGCCGCAGATCACCACGTGCCATTCCACCGAGCCGGGGAGGCTCGGATAGCCTTCTTCAAATGGCTATGGCCCTTCTCCAGGCTGGAGACCAGGAGGGCTACAAGGAACTCCTGGCAGAGCGCAGGGCAGAGCGGCAGGCAGCGCGTGACGCTGAGGCTGCGGAGCGGCAAGCAGTGCGTGAAGAGCGAGAGCGACAGGCAGAGCGTGACTACCAGCTGCAGCTAGCTCAGCTCCGGCCCTCATCAGCCACACGTGACCTTCAAGACACCAAACTTCCAAAGGTCCGTGTTGAGGACTTCCCAGTGCTGGAGAAGGATGGAGACTTGGACTCTTTCCTGACTGCTTTTGAACGGACTTGCTTGCAGCACCATCTGGACAAGGATCAGTGGGCCAAATACCTGACCCCCCGTCTAAGGGGTAAGGCCCTGGATATCCTTGGGGACTTGCCTGCTGAGGCAGATCAGGGCTACGACACCATCAAGCGGGCCCTGATCCAACAGTACAACCTCACTCCGGAGTCCTACCGCAAGAAGTTCCGGACCCTGCAAAAGGGACCAAAGGACTCCTGGGCTGACCACCGGCGGGCACTTGCCCGAGCTGCCGACCACTGGACCCAAGGCCTGCAGCTTTCCACCGGACCGGAGATCCTGGACTTGTTCATCACGGAGCAACTCTTGTGGAACTGCCCTGAGGATCTCCGCCAGTTCATCCGAGACCAGAAGCCAAAGGGGTCCACGGCTACAGCTGCCCTGGCCGATGACTACACCAACAATCGGGCCCCGGAGGCCAGGAGAGCGGCCACCAGCAGCACCTGGAGAGGGGGTAAGATGAATTCTGCGACTGCCCCACCTGCCCCTAGACTGCAGGGGGTGTCCCCCTCAACTCCCCTCTCCAGGCCCGTGGCAGAGCCAAGACGGTGCCACCAGTGCAACCTACCTGGACACTTCAAGGCCATGTGCCCTCAGCGTCCCAAGGCCCCGGCTCCGTCCCCGTCCCAAGGGCCGCCCAAGGTGTATTGTGTGGGTGGGGGTGGTGGTAGGTCCCTGGACAGCTTCCAACCTGTCACCGTCGGCCGGTCTGTGACCATAGGACTGCGAGACAGCGCCTCGGAGGTGACTCTGGTGCGGCCTGAGATGGTGTCCCCCCAAGACTTGATCCCTGGAAAAACCCTCGCTGTCTCCGGGATTGGAGGCATTGACCCGGCGCTGCCTGTTGCTGACATTTATGTGGACTGGGGCGCAGGGCGAGGGGTGAGGGAGGTGGGGGTAACTGATCGGATCCCCGCAAACGTGCTACTTGGGACAGATTTGGGGCAGATAACCTCCCAGTTTGGGCCCCCACCAAGGGCTGAACCTTCAGCCAGTACGGACATGACTCCTGACAATGTTAATGTGTTATCTATGAATGATGTGAGAGAGGGGGGAGTGAACTCTGATATTTCTGCTTGCACAGACACCATAGACACACACACAGCTGCAGCTGTGACAGGGGAGGGGGTCAGAGAAAGGTGTGACAATGCCTCTACAAGTAATCAGCCTGTGAGCTGGGATCTGCTGCCCTCTGCAGGGATAAGCAGAGAGCAGGGTGCTGCAGGGGGAGGACCAGTGTGTGGGGTGGGGGCTACCACAGCAAATGTGGGGTCCCCAGAGATTTCACAGCGGGGTTCTGTTGCTGCAGGAGGGGAACAGGCAGGTGAGATTGGGGCCGGTCCCGGAGCGGAAGTGCTCCCAGGTAAGATCTCGGTGCATGGTTCCCCCACAACCGGGGTGTCAGGAAGCCAGGTAGGTCTGCCTGAACCGGCGACTTGGTCAGGAACGGAGGAGGAGCAGGCACGACCCACGGTCGCAGCGGCTGTGGCCGCTGTCACCCGCAGTGGGAGTGCTGGAAGCCAAGGGGCCTCCCGGAGGTCCGATAGCTCTTCCCCTTCTGACCAAGTGGCAGCCGAGTCAGGTGGAGGCCAGGACACAGGTCCCGGAGTACTGACTGAAGATGTGACAGTCTCGTCGATTCTGGCCACATCTAGTCAGGGGTTTCAGGCAGCGTTAGAAGCTGACGACAGCCTGAAAGCTCTTAAGGAGCAGGCGGCACAGCCTCCCTCGGACTCGGACCCGGAGCGAGTGGTCTGGGACCAAGGACGGCTGTACCGGGCCACGGTCCAGCAGGGTTCACCGGAGGCGTGGCCCAGGGACCGACAGTTGGTGGTACCCTATCCGTTCCGGACGGAGTTGTTGCGGATCGCACATGAGATTCCGATGGCCGGACACCTAGGGATCGCTAAGACCAAGGCCAGGTTAAACCAGCATTTCTACTGGCCAAAAATGGGGGCCGATGTGGCTGCCTACTGCCGTTCGTGTGAAACCTGTCAGAGAGTGGGGAAGGCGGGGCCACACCCCAAAGCCCCACTAGTATCTCTGCCAATCATCGATGAGCCTTTCAGGAGGGTGGCTGTGGATCTGGTCGGCCCGCTGGCCATCCCCAGCAGCTCCGGGAAACGCTTCATACTGACGGTAGTGGACTATGCCACCCGGTACCCAGAAGCAGTGGCCTTGTCGTCCATTCGGGCTGACAAGGTGGCCACCGCATTGCTGGAGATTTTCTCCCGAGTGGGTTTTCCCCAGGAAATGCTCACTGACCGGGGGACCCAATTCATGTCCCAGCTGATGGAGGCCCTCTGTAAGCAAGTCCAGGTGCGACATCTGGTGGCCAGCCCGTACCATCCACAGACTAATGGCCTGTGCGAGCGGTTTAATGGCACCTTAAAGCAGATGCTTAAGATGTTGGTCGACTCCCATGGGCGTGACTGGGAGCGGTATCTCCCACACCTGTTATTTGCTTACCGGGAGGTTCCACAGGCCTCAACAGGATTCTCACCGTTTGAGCTCCTGTACGGGCGACGTGTGCGGGGCCCCCTGGCTCTGGTGAAAGAGGCTTGGGAAGGGGATTTGGCCACCCCTGGAGTGTCGGTTATCGAGTATGTCATGCGCTTCCGGGACAAAATGCAGGCCTTGACGCAACTGGTACACGACAATATGGCTCAAGCCCAGGCCGATCAGAAGCGTTGGTACGACCAGATTGCTTGTGAGAGGACCTACCAAGTGGGTCAAAAGGTGTGGGTACTGGTCCCCGTACCACAGGACAAGCTTCAGGCAGCCTGGGAAGGCCCATATCTCGTGTACCAGCAGCTCAACCCTGTGACGTACCTGGTCACCCTGGACCCTGCCCGTGGAAGGCGGAAGCCCTTCCATGTGAACATGATGAAGGCACATCATGAGCGGGAGGCATGTGCGCTCCCCGTGTGCAACCTGCCCGAGGAGGGAGAAGCGGAAACCCTCTTGGATATGCTAGCCCAGGTTAGGGCCGGCGGATCCATTGAGGATGTGGAGGTTGGCCACCAGCTCTTGGAGGACCAACGGTCCCAGCTGTGGGCCACCCTCCTCCCCTTCCGGGGGTTGTTTACCAACCAGCCCGGAAGGACTGACTTGGCTGTCCATCACGTGGACACTGGGGATCATCCCCCGATCCGGCGTTCAGCATATCGGGTCTCCCTGGAGGTGCAGCAACACATGCGCCAGGAGATTGACGAGATGCTGAAGCTGGGGGTGATCCAGGCATCCAACAGCGCTTGGGCCTCGCCTGTAGTCCTCGTCCCTAAGAAGGACAGAACCACTCGGTTCTGCGTGGACTACAGGGGGCTCAATGCTGTCACGGTCGCCGATGCGTACCCAATGCCACGCATCGATGACCTGCTCGATCAGTTGGCCGGGGCTCAGTACCTGACCATCATGGACCTGAGCCGGGGATATTGGCAGATCCCCCTGACTCGCAAGGCCAGGGAACGCTCTGCCTTTATTACCCCATTTGGACTGTACGAGTCCACGGTGATGCCATTCGGGATGAGGAATGCCCCTGCCACTTTCCAGCGGATGGTCAACACCCTGCTCAAGGGACTTGAAGGGTACGCGGCCGCGTACCTGGATGACATTGCCGTCTTCAGTCCCACCTGGGAAGATCACCTAGAGCATCTAGCACAGGTGCTCAGGCGGATCCACCAGGCAGGTTTGACCATCAAGCCGGGAAAGTGTCAGCTGGCCATGAGCGAGGTCCAGTACCTCGGTCACCGGGTAGGCGGGAGAACACTGAAGCCCGAGCCTGAGAAAGTGGAAGCCATCGCATCCTGGCCCACCCCCAGGACCAAGAAGCAGGTGATGTCCTTCTTGGGGACCGCTGGGTACTATAGGAGGTTTGTTCCATGCTATAGTAGCCTGGCAAAGCCCTTGACGGACCTCACCAAGAAGAAGCTGCCCTCTGCAGTCGATTGGACAATGGACTGCGAGACAGCCTTCCGGGCCCTAAAGGACGCCCTGTCCAGCCCGCCCGTGCTACAGGCAGCCGACTTCACGCGGCCGTTTGTAGTACAGACCGACGCCAGTGACTTCGGCCTCGGTGCGGTGCTCAGCCAGGTGGACTCTGCGAGCCAAGAGCACCCAGTCTTGTACCTGAGCAGGAAGCTGTTACCAAGGGAAGTGGCCTATTCCACGATGGAGAAGGAGTGCCTGGCCATAGTGTGGGCCCTGCAGCGTCTGCAACCCTATCTATACGGGCGCCACTTCATCGTGGAGACGGACCACAATCCCCTCAGCTGGTTGCACACCGTCTCTGGGACGAATGGGCGATTGTTGCGATGGAGCCTTGCGCTCCAGCAATACAACTTCACCATTCGCCACAAAAGGGGCCGTGACCACGGTAACGCAGACGGGCTGTCCCGACAAGGAGAGGTCGCGGACAGGCGCACGGGGGAACACCGGAGTGTGCTGCCCCCTAGCGCCCTCAAAAGGGGGGAGGTGTGAGGCAAATCCCGGGATATGAAGATGAATTATGACTTCCAGTCATAATCGCTCATCACTCCCTGGCAGTGCCCCCCTCCCTTCTTGTTCTCAATGTCCAGCATCTGTGAAGGTGTTACACCTCCATGGCCATCTCCTGTGATATGGAGATTAGGTGACGTGGGAACAATGGACACAGGATGACTCCCTGCCGTGACCCTGTGGTAGGGGCTGCTATCTAATTAGCAAGGCTATGGAAGTATCCAGACAGAACGACTCCAGTAAAAAATGGTTCATATCTCGCAAGCCATATTTCCGATAAATATGGCAACCATAAAAATGGTGTCTCCGCATGCGGACGATGCTGGCACACCCTTTTTATGGGAGCGGGAGCTTGGGAAATACCCCAGGCGTGATATCAGCCAATGGGGAACTAGTAGACAAGTCATGAAACCTCTCATTCTGTAGCTAAATTCATAACTGTCACAATGAGAGCATTGGCGTCCGCCTACGACGCTCCCAGGCCAAGTTATGGCCATATTCCATGTTGTGGATTTTGTCCATAACTCCAGCCAGGGGTGGAGCAGTGCTCCCTCTGAGGTCACGAAGGTAGGAGGGGACCTGGATTTGCCCAGGTTGATAACCCTACTTCGGCCATTTTCCAGTGTTCTTTCGCTGGGGGTCACGTGCAGGAAACATCTGTGGGAGTTCCTAGAAACCTGGTCTACAGCGCCCCCCTGTGGCCAGACGCACAAGGTAACTGATTGAATTGCATACCTGTTTGTAAACCATGCTTTATCTGTAACTGTACTCTGACATATGTATATTCTGTAGATCTCCTATTGTATATATTGTAGTTTCTAGTGTGCTTTAGGCTGATTAAATTATATAATTAATCTTGGGCTGTTCTGTTATCTCGATCTTGAATCCCACGTCTGTGTGTTCGGCTAATAGTTACCGTGAAGCGGTTGGTGGCAGCGAGTTGTGCCAAGGATTATTGTGGGGAGGCCAGTGAGATTCGGGGAGGTTTTATATATTCCGCCCGCGGAGGTCGGGGGAATATATACCCTACTCTCACCGGGGACCCTTCAATAATCGGCATAAGTAGTATAGCGGCCTCCTTGCTTATTGTCGGGCAATTCCATAATTGGCCTGACTATAAGAGGGGCGCTAGAGAGCGCGTCACGTGCTCTGTCTGTCGGTCGGGAGGTATAAAGGAGGGGTGACCCCCACTTGTTACCCCCCGATTGTGACGTACTGGTAGCCAGCGCGGGGGATTTCTGAGTGACCCCCCCGGTGGTTTGTGACATTCTCCATCACACAAAGCCATCCGCCTTAGTGTCCTCCATCACACACAGCCACTCCCCCCAGTGTCCTTTATCACAAACAGCCCCCCCACCCAATGTCTTCCATCACACACAGGCTGCCCACCCATTATATGTTTGTTTTAGACTATGACGGATTCCCTTAACTACGGCAGAGCTGAATTTATTTTAATTAAAATGGTCAACAATGAAGTTTCAGGAACTGTTTATTGAAAACAATATTTTGGTGTGCATCTTTTTCGTTACTGGGTTAGTAATGGAGGTGTCTGATAGACTCCTTTCCAATATTAATCCCTGGGCTTGATGCCTGATATCACTACACAGCTGCCATCATCTCTAAAAGTATTACCTCAATTGCCAGCACACTAGGGCACTTGGGAAGAGCCGGGCTAAGTGCCATAGTTGTACCCAATGTAATTTTTTTAATTTTAATTATTTATGTGTAATAGCTGTAAAATCTACCTATCATCTTTGCACATCTTTAATACATAAAAATCCATAATTCTTTAAAGGCATTTAATTCTGGTCTGCGTCACACAAGCGAAATATGGATGTTACAACAAACACGGACTTGTGAAGGAGGCCTAAGGGAGAGTGCTATACTAATGACCAAATGTCTGAACTAAATTATTCAAATAAGGAGGAGAGGTAGGCAGTCTATTCCAATTAGGCTCAGCTGAGGGCCAGGAGCCTTGGTTTCCTCGCAGATTTAGGCTATGTGCGCACTTTGCGTCGAGGTAGTTGCAGTTCTAAATGCATTCTCTGGCAGCAATTGTCTTTAGCAAATTTAGTTTTGACCACAAGAACACTATAAATACGCTTGCGTTTTTACCGCATTTTACATGCTTTTTCATTGCTTAAAGTCAGATGCGTTTTGCAGACAAAAACACTGCTAAATAAAGTTTAAACATTCAAACACTATGAAAAAAACGGAAAAAAATGATAAATATCATGAATAAAATCATACACAGAATAGCTGTTTTTATTTAAATGATAACTGTGTTAATATTTATGTATAAAAGACTAGGCGTGGAGAGGGATGATGCGCCGACTGCTCCTCCTGCCCCACCCTCTGTGACATTATCTGTGATTGGTTGCAGTCAGACTGCCAGAATCTGTGATTGGTTGAGAAGAGTAAAAATAAATTGAAAGAAATGGTGTCGGGGGCCCCCGTATATTGATACCCAGCACAGAAAAAGCAGATATGTACAGGCTGCAGCCCCCAGCTGTGTGCAATATCGTACCTGTGGATCACATTACGAGGGGACTCCATACAGCTTTTTTAAAATTATTTACATATAAAATTTTTAAATAACAGTATGTGGTTCCCCCCACTTATGATACTTAGCCAAGAGAAAGCAGACAGCTGGGGACTGGTATTCTCAGGTAGGGGGCCAATGGTTTTTTTGGCCCTCTGCCAGCCTAAAAATAGCAGCCAGCAGCTGCCCCAAAATTGTCACATCCATTAAATACTTCAATTCCGGCGCGTTACCTGGGTCATCCCGATTGTCCTGGAGTGGTGGCAATCAGGATAAAATAAGGAGTAAATGACAGCTGTGATTTGTAAAAAAAAATAAATCACAACTACCATCAAGTACGAGGTTAGTAATGGGGAGGGGTCTATGAGACCACGCCCCCTATATAACCCTGTAATAATAAAAACTGGATTGGGTGAATATGCATGAGAGCTAATGTGTGGACACCAAAGCAGTGTGACAGCCGTGCGGGAGACTCGAAAAGTATGATTCTCCTGCTTTGCAGTCCCCTAGCCTTTTAGCGGCAAAAAAATGCACAAAAACGCAGCGTCATAAAAACGCAGCATGTGCACATAGCCTTACAAGCAGCATGTTACAGCAGACAAGTTAGCGTCCTTAGAGACTTATATGGGGTTATGGCATCCATGCTCATGTTCAACTCCAGTCCCTAGCTGGATTATGTCCAGCTGAACCCGCCAAACTTGAACATCTGCAGGTTCGCACATCTCTAATTCTGTGTTGTATACACATATGATCAAAGCTTTTGCATGTTCCTGCTATGTTTTTTGAGTGTTAATTGTAAAAGTCCTGCCTCTGGCGATTACTTTCCTACTATTTGAGCCTGGTTTTCACTCAAATTAAAGCATCGTCTGGAGATTTCGCCCTCTTCTGTTCCAAAAACAGACGGCATTCTTCTCTGGATGGACTCCAACTCGACATATGGACAATGAATAGGCATACCATTGATGTGGTGAACCTTTCAGCACCATCTACAGCCAAAATTACAGTGGAAGTTTTAAGTGTTTCCCTGCCTGGTGAACTTGTCTTTATTTTTCCACCCCTTCTATTCATGATTTTGTGACGTTGATAAAGATCAAAAAAGATCAATTTTTTCGCATTAGCTTTTGATGGTGAATTTTACTACAACATGCTCGCGAAATTTATCAAAGCAATCAAAACCCTCCACGTCTGTCTCCTGCGATCGTCTAAGGTCTCGGGTCTTGTACAGGCTCTCTTTGAAGTACTTCTCCTGGAAGAAGAACCCTTGAAAAACACCTCCCACCATGCGAGTGTGTTTTTTTCTTATTTTAAAAACACCAAAACTAAATATAGTGGTACAGTCATAGTTTGAGTAAAGAAAAGTACCAGTAATGACCAATTTCTCCCTAACTACGACAGCACCGTTAAGGTGGGATTACAGTAAAAAAAAAAACAAAAAAAAAAAAAAAACACACAACACTTCTATCCCCCTCCAAGACGTGTTGGAAGGCCAAGCAGCAGCTCTACAGACACTCCCTAGCATGCCCGAGACAGCTGTGGCTCCAGTACAGCCTGCTTTTACACCAGCGGACTAAATCCCAGAACTAGAACACATGGAATGCAGAACCTTCTCCAACATTCCGTCATTTTTCTAGGTTTTGGAAGATCTTTTTACCTCTAAAGAAAAAGGTTTCCCTTTGTCTTCAAAACAAGGAATAATTATCTCCTTGGGTCTGTGAAATCTGGACACATCCTTGAGGAGGAGGAAGGCCGGATCTGATAAGGATCTGCATGTAAGGCCAAAGTCACACTTGCGAGTGCAACTCCCGCAAGGAGTCTCGCATCACCCGGCACGGCTGCACACTCACCTGACAGGAGCGGGTCCGGTTGCATGTATCTCTATGTGAGCGAGGCCGTGCCGGGTGCTGCGAGACTGGCGCGAGTTACACTCTAAGCCCTAGCATGTGTGTTTCTGGCCTAAGGATAAGTAACTACAACCTGAAAAACCATCTTCTGAAGGTTAAAGAAGCAGCAAGTTCTCTTTTCCCTCTTCGGGTGGAGACGTTTTTTTTATTTCTGGCATCTAAGAAGACTCCTTAAAAATAATGGCATACAGGATGGGTTTAAGGTGGTCTTTTTCAGATTTATTAACTATCCTGGATTTTTAGGACTCTGGTCAGCTGCTATTTATCTGTCCCATCCCATTTTTCTACCTACTTTTTGTGGGCCACCATTACCATTACCTCCATCCTGAAGGCAACGAGAGCAGAGAGATAAATATCACTGCAATATTGGATGAATAGGCATCACACAAACATTACGCCTATTGTTGCCTATAACAATGTGGGAAGAGAAAAAAATAAATGTATGAACTTATTGTCCTCATATTGACATCATGAATTTCAAGCTTTTGCTCATGACTGGAATTGGCGACCTCTTCAAAATAATCTATCAGCAGGTTTTTGTTATGTAATCTGAGAGCAGCATGATGTAGGGGCTGAGAGCCAGAGGATTCCAGCGATGTGTCACTTATTAGGCTTTTTTTGTCCGTTTAATACAAATCTGTATTAAAAGCAGGACTAGGGCTCAAGAGAAGTCTCGTCAGGCTAATCTGACTAACCCCGCCCCCAACACTGATTGGCAGCTTTTGCACAATGTACACAGAAAGCTGTCAATCAAGGGTGGGGGCGGGGTTATACACAGCCGAGAAGGCATACTATTACCACCTATTTACATTTTTTTTACTACTACATACTCACAAAAGGTGGTTACTCTCAATGGGCTCTTTTTATGAGGTTTCCTGGCTGTCACTTAAAGTATCACACGACAGGATTAGATACACAGCCGTGCAGACAGTATCACAAGATAGGATGAGATACACAGCTGTGTATACAGTATCACACAGCAGAGGATTAGATACACAGCTCAGCAGACAGTATCACACAGCATAGGATTAGATACACAGCTCAGCAGACAGTATCACACAGGAGAGGATTAGATACACAGCTCAGCAGACAGTATCACACAGGATAGGATTAGATACACAGCTATGCAGACAGTATCAAACGATAGGATTAGATACACAGCCGTGCAGACAGTATCACACAGGACAGGATTAGATACACGGCTCAGCAGACAGTATCACACAGATTAGATACAGCTATGCAGACAGTATCACACAGGATAGGATTAGATACACAACCCTGCAGACAGTATCACAGGTACACACACACACACACACACACACACACACACACACACGTACTGACATGCAGTGACACACACACACAAGCAGCGGGCAGAGCGGGGGAAGCTGCGGCGGCGAGCAGAGAACGGAGGGAGGAGGGTGTCATTGGAGACGGTAACGGCGGGGGGGAGGGGCGGCGGCAGTAGTGGGGGCAGAGCAGGGGCTGGGGAGAACGGAGGGATGGGATGTCATCGGAGACGATAACAGGGGGAGAAGGCCCGTACTCACACATCCTGGCGGTTGACAGGGGTATAGTGGAGCAAACAGCATACGCTGTGAGCTCCACAATAATGGTGCTGATCTCCTCCCTCTGCTGTGATCTGGACAGCCCAGGGGGCGCGTCCAGGTCACAGCAGAGGCCCACTGCAACGTTAGTGAATGGGGTCGGATCCCGACTACTGTTCTCTATGCACAGTGGCTGCCATAAAGGAATGAGTTACTGTCGTTACACACACGGCAAATCCAGCATGGCCGCCCCCAGTGCCTCCAGTAAAATAAGAATTAAATAAAAACTAAATAAGCTGCGATTTTCATTTTGTATTAGAAATACTTGATTTCATAATCACTATTTTTAATACAGAAATAAAAACCGCGACACCTTCCCTTTAATGGTCTTCTGTCCTATTAGGAAAAGGAAGATTTTTGTGTACTCACTGTAAAATCTTTTTCTCTGAGCCTTCATTGGGGGACACAGGACTATGGGTGTATGCTGCTGCTGTTGCCAGGAGGTTGACACTAGCCAAACTAAAGAAAAAAAAGTTAGCTCCTCCTCCGCAGTGTATACTCTGTGACTGACCAGGAACTAAGCCAGTTTAGTGTAAATGTAGTAGGAGAAGCTGTAGATTATGCAAGGAATGAGAAAAACTCTAATCCAAACAGGGCGGGTGCTGTGTCCCCCCAATGAAGGCTCAGAGAAAAAGATTTTATGGTGAGTACACAAAAATCTTACTTTCTCTCTCGCCTTATTGGGGGACACAGGACCATAGGACTTTCCAAAGCAGTCCCTGGGTGGGAACAAAACCATTAATAACTGGTAAGGTCAGACAAACCAACTGACCATTAACTATAAAGGTAGTAACTGAAAACGGGGTCCCTCTAAGTCAGAGGTGAGCCACCGGCACCTGCAAAACTTGTCTCCCCAGGGAGGCATCCACAGAGGCCTGCGTATGTACTCTGTAGAACCTGGTGATCGTGTGGACGCTGGACCAGGTAGCGGCTTTGCAAAGTTGAGCCGCCGAAGCTTGATGGTGAACAGCCCAAGAAGCTCCCACCACTCGCGTGGAATGAGCCCTCGCCTCTCCCAGGAGGGTGACGCATTTGACTCTGTACGCCTCTAGGATAGCTGACATAATCCAACAGCCAATCGTGCATTTTGAGGCTGAAGCACCCTTCTTGTGCCCTTCTGAAAGTACAAAGAGTTTGTCTGATTTGTGAAACGGCGCGGTCCAAGAGCTATAGATCCTCAGAGCTCTGACAAGATCCAGATTATGCAGACTTCTCAAATGAATGAACCGTAACAGGGCAGAATGAAGGCTGGACGATTTCTTCATTTAGATGAAAGGGAGAAACTACCTTTGGGAGGAATGACTGAGGGCCGGAGAACAACCTTGTCCTGGTGAAAAACCAGGTAGGGAACCCGGCAGGAGAGAGCCGCCATTTCCGAAACTCACCTCACTGATGTGATAGCCACTAAAAACGTGACTTTCCAGGAGAGTAATGAGAGCGAGATTTCTCGCAGTGGTTCAAAGGGCGATTGCTGGAGGACTCCTAAAACCAGATTAAGGTCCCATGGATCCACGGACTGACGATAGGGGGTAACCAGATGGGCTACCCCCTGAAGAAAGGTACAAATCTGCGACCGAGTCACAAGCTGCCTCTGGAAAAAGACTGAAAGGGCGGAGACCTGTCCCTTGAGGGTACTGAGGGCTAGCCCCGAATCAAGTCCCACCTGCAAAAAGGTTAGGATATTGGACAAGGAAAAAATAAGCAGCAACTTTCCATGTTGTTCGCACCAGGAGAGAAACGATCTCCAGGTTCTATGATAACTGCGAGCCGAGGGCGGATTTCTAGCATTTAACATAGTGGAAACGAACTGAGGGGGGGTAGATATGTTCTGGCTGGAATACAGGTTTCAAGAGCCTTGCCGTCAAGCGCAATCGTGCGGAGTTCTGGTGGCAAATCGTCCCCTGCGACAGAAGATCTGGGAGGCCGGGAAGCCGCCAGGGGGTGTTGCCTAGTAGCTGGACGAGTTCCGAGTACCAGGCCCTCCTGGAGCTACTAGTATCACTAAGATTCACTCCGCCTTGACCTTCTTGATCACCCTCGGTATGAGGAGAAGCGGAGGGAATATGTAAGGTAGACGAAAGTGCGACCACGGCAGGACCAGGGCATCGGAGCCTATTGCGTGTAGGTCGCGGGATCGGGCTATGAAGGGGAAGACTTTGACGTTTTGGAGAGATGCCATGTGGTCCACGTCCGGGGAACCCCACCTCTGACAGATCTGCTGAAACACGTCGACGTGGAGAGACCATTCTCCCGCTGCCAGACCTTGTCTGCTTAGGAAGTCTTCGGCCTAGTTCTCTACTCCTGGGATGTGAACCGCGGAAATAGAGGCGTGATTTTCTGCCCAACGACGGATCTTGGAGACTTCCTTCATCGCTGCGGGTCCCTCCTTGATGATTTATGTATGCCCCTGTAGTGGCGTTATTGGATTGAATCCCAACAGGGACACCTGAGAGAAGCGAGAGGAACCCTTGAAGGGCCAGAAATATGGCCCTTAAAGGGTGCTTTACACGCTGCGACATCGCTACCGCTATATCGTCGGGGGTCACGCACATCCGGCGGCGGTAGTGACATCGCAGCGTGTGACACCAAGGAGCAACGATCAACAATCGCAAAATCAATAAAAAACGGTGATAGTTGACACGTCGCTCCTTTCCTTAATATCGCTGCTGCCACAGGTACGATGTTGTTCATCGTTCCTGCGGCATCACATCGCTATGTGTGACACCGCAGGAAGACAAACATCTCCTTACCTGCGTCCACCGGCAATGCGGAAGGAAGGAGTTGGGCGGGATGTTACGTCCCGCTCATCTCCGCCCCTCCGCTTCTATTGGGCGGCCGCTTAATAACGCCGCAGTGACGTCACTATGACGCCGGAACACACCTCCCCCTTGAGGGAGGGATTGTTCGGCGGTCACAGCGACGTCGCTGACAAGGTATGTGTGTGTGACGCTGCCGTAGCGATAGTGTTCACTACGGCAGCAAACATCAAATGTCGCACGAACGACGGGGGCGGGTGCTATCGCGCTCGACATCGCTAGCAATCGCTAGCGATGTCGCAGCATGTAAAGCACCCTTAACTCTAGAATGTTGATCGGGAGGGAGCGTATCGGGAAAGATCAGCGACCCTGAACCGTGTGATGATGGAACACTGCTCCCCAACCTATCAGGCTCGCATCTGACGTGACTACTTGCCAGTGAATTGGGAGGAAGTATCTCCCTTGGGAGAGCGAAGAGTGAAGGGTCCACCAGAGTAGGGAGTGAATCAGCTTCTGGGAAAGAAGAACCGGGCGATCTAGGAACACCAGGTTCCTGTCCCATGCCGAAGGGAGAGACAGCTGAAGAGGACGAAAGTGAAACTGAACGAACGGGACGGCTTTCATCGCCGCCACCATCTTCCCCAAAATTTTCATCCCGAACTGCAGAGGTAGGCGGCACTTCCGCCGGAGGACCTGAATGCCCGGTTTCTCTACAGGTAGAAACACCCGGGCTCGAGAAGAGTCTAGGACCATGCCCAAAAAGACAAGACGTTGAGATGGAACTAGAGACTACTTTTGGCGGTTGACGAGCCAGCCCAACCGCAAGACAGTGTCTAAGCAGATTTGCCCACTCTCTGAGCAGGCAAGAAAAGACTGTCCCTTTATGAGGAGGTCGTCCAGATACGGGATGACTACAATACCTCTGGGACAAGCACGGTCATGACAGCCGCCATGACCTTTGTGTAAAGACTCGAGGAGCCGTGGCTACACCAAAGGGAAGATTCGTAAATTGGAAGTGCTCCTCCCCAACTGCAAACCGAAGGAACCTCGGGTGAGCTTTGCAGATTGGAATGTGTAAGTAGGCGTCTTGTATCTTAGCGATTCCATGCGAAAGGGGCGAGTCCACACTGACCTGTTTAGCCTCTCGAGGTCTAAAATAAGACGGGCCGAGCCGTCCTTCTTGGGAACCATGAAAAGGTTAGAGTAAAATCCTGTGTAACGTTGTTCAGTGGGAACTGGTACGATGACGCCTGCGTCGCCAAGTACCGCTATAGCCTGAGACAAGGCCCGATTTTGGGCTGTGGAGTAGGGAATGCGTGATTGCAGGAAACGTCTTGTAGGGAGAAAGGTGAACTCTATTTTGTAACCAGTGGATACCAGTTCTCGCACCCAGGCATCGTCTATGTAGGAAAGGCAGACGTCCTAGAAGAGGAGCAGTCAACCTCCTACGGTGGTTGGGAGATGCTTGGCGTCATGCTGAGGAAGAATGGTGAAACCGGGAACACCGGATCTATGCTGCCTAGGAGGGAGCGCCAGGCTGTGTTTGTCTTAGAGGGTCCAGGTTTTTGCTCGCAGCGCAGGGAGGATTGCTGAGACTTTGTGAGTAGCTGAGAGGTTAACTTCCGAAAGGACCGAAAACGCCAGGGAAATATCTTGCGAGGTGCGTGCTTTGGGCGCTGTTGTGGTAGAGAGGTGCTCTTACCCCCTGTTGCATCAGCAATGATTCTGTTGAGTGTTTCGCCGAAGAGGCGAACCCCCTGAAAGGGTAACCCAGTTAGGGATTTCTTAGATGCACTGTCTGCACGTCAGAGAATCCGACGGATTACCACCGAATTGCTGGCCGCCATAATTTGCAGACTCTAGCAAAGTGTATATAAGGTATTTGGTAGCCATAAATGGTTGGTCAGCTCAACCAACTGGAAAGGCAGACCTTCTGCACGGAGGCTTCTACGTAAACTCTTAAGGGTACTTTAAACGCTGCGACATCGCTACCGATATATCGTCGGGGTCACGTCGTTAGTGATGCACATCTGGTGCCGGTAGCGACAACGCAGTGTGTGACACCAAGCAGCGATGATCAATAAGCGCAAAATCGTTCAAAAACAGTGATCGTTGACACGTCGCTCCTTTCCTTAATATTGCTGCTGCCACAGGTACGATGTTGTTCCTGCGGCATCACACATCGCTATGTGTGACACCGCAGGAACAGCGAACATCTCCTTACCTGCGTCCATCGGCAATGTGAAAGGAGGTGGGTGGGATGTTACGTCCCGCTCATCCCCGCCCCTCCGCTTCTATTGGCCGGCCGCTTAGTAACGCCGCAGTGACGTCGCTATGACGCCGAACGCACCTCCCCCTTGAGGGAGGGATTGTTCGGCGGTCACAGCGACGTCGCTGACAAGGTATGTGCGTATGACACTGCCGTATCGATAATATTCGCTACAACAGCGAGCACCAAATGTCGCACGAACGACGGGGGTGGGTGCCATCGCGCTCGCTATCGATGTCGCAGCGTGTAAAGCACCCTTTACTCCAGACGGCAAGAGCCTTGGCAACCTAGTCTGCGGCAAATTAGGAGAGGAGGGAGGAACCTGCCGCCTCAAAAATAGACCGAGCCAGAGCCTCAATGGTGCGGTCGGTGAGTTCTCAGAGAGGCACTGTCTGGAATGGAGAGTACCATGTGCTTGGCCAGTCGAGACACAAGAGGGTCGACAGCAGGGGACTCTGCCCAATCCTTCACTAGTTCTGGAGAGAATGGATAGAGAAGGGTGAGATGTAGCTTGCCAGAAAATCGTTTTCTGGGTGCGCTCTCTGCTTAACCAGAATGGCGGTAAATTCGGGATTATTAGAAAGATATCTCGGGGCTCGCTTAGGTTTTTTGAAGGAAACAGTTTTTGAAACCGCCGCAGGCGCATCTTCTTCTACCGATAGGGGGGGAGGGCGCAAGAGTCCTCATCCGCGGCGGCATCCCAGGGGATGCCACCCTCGACTGGGGCATCACAGTCCTGACACGGGGGACGACTGGCCTGAGGAGAAATTCCAATTGCAGGACGTGCAACCTGAGTAACACTCTATAAGGGGAGCCTGGGTTTTCCGCACTTTTGAATTAGACATAATGCAAAGCAATGCAGTAATCTACTAAGTTCCCCTTAACTTCTATGGAAGTTATAGGGTCTCCTAGTGCAGGGAAAAAAGGGTTACACTTTTGTATCATTCCAGCAAATAGCTGGAGCCCGCAGCACCGAGCCTCCAGAGCAAGGAGAGCTTACCCCGTCCAAAGTCTGGAGCAGAAAGCTGCCGTGTTCCCCGGGCAGAATATGCGAGTCCCCTAAGATGGCGCTGCTGTCGTGGGCGTATCCGCAGCCTGGAGTTTCAGCGCGGCAAAACAGCCCACGCTGCTATCCTCCTCCAAAACTGTGAGGAGCGGATTTAGCCCTCACCTTCGTGGGGGCGGGATTATCGGCCTGTATTCCCAGCGTTGGAGAGGAAGCGGCCCCCACATTTGGGGGCAGGGCTTCCTACAGAGGGGCAGCGCGAGGATGACAGAGCTAGGGGGCGTGGCCAGCGGCTAAATTAGTGCCTGGCCTGAAAAGTTCCGGGGACAGCGCGATGCTGCAGCGCAGCTGTCAGTGAAGCAGAGACCCTCTCCCCCCACCGCTCCAACGCTGAACTGGACCTGCCTGGAGAGGATGATATTCCCTACCTGTGTCCAGGGGGTCCGATGGAAGCCGCATCGGCCGGGTAAGAACCTCAAGGGACGCAAACTTCGGCTCAGCTGCACCACGCAGCAGTAAGGCGGACGGCAGGCTTGATCCGGGTCCTGGAACTGATAAACGTCGCCACTGTCTGTGCCACTTGCCTAGAAGTGCGATGAGGGGCAGCCTGGGTGGACGTAAATATGGGGGGCTCTGGGGTGACGCAGAGCAGAAATCGTCCGGCCACTTAGGAAGAGGGGAGACCTGGCGGCGAAGCCTCCCTGTTACTCTCTTCCCACATAGGGAGGAGAGCAGGAATGTGGAACACCCTTGTCACCCATCTGAGAATGGAGTAGAAAAGACTAGTGGGCTAAAAAACGGAAAAAGTCAAAAGGGTCTGAGAATAGGCCCATGTCCACCTCCTAGGTCCTCCCAAGATCTCCTTCTCTCACATTCGCTCCTCATGCAACCGCATCCAAGACTTCCCCGAGCAGCCCGTCTTCTGGAATTCGCTGTCTCACCACGTCAGACTATCTGCTACACTCGCAAGCTTCAAACGGAACTTGAAAACTCATCTGTTCAGGAATGCCTATAATCTTCAATGACCCCACTGCTTCACCACCAACACAGCTACTACCTCACCACCATGTGGAGCCGCCGCCGCCGCTTCACCACCGTATGGAGCCGCCTCACCACCCCACCGATTGTCTCCTCCCCAAAATCCTATAGAATGTAAGCTCGCAAGTGCAGGGTCCTCTTCCCTCTGTACCAGTCTGTCTGTTGTAACTTGGATATGTGTTCTGTATGTAACCCCTTCTCATGTACAGCACCATGGTGCTCTATAAATAAAATAAATAATAATAATAATAATAATAATAATAAATAGGAAAGCAAGCAAAAAACGGTCTTAGTTGCTGGTCAGTCACGGGGTGTACACTGCGGAGAATGAGCTAACTTTTTCTTTAGTTTGCCTAGTGTCAACTCCTGGCAACACCAGCAGCATACACCCATGGTCCTGTGTCCCCCAATAAGGCGAGAAAGAACGATATTTAACCTTTTGCTGTACTACCTCAAAAATAATAGAATGGAGAATTTCAGTGATATAAATCTTTACCTATATAATTCATTAGAGCACTCTTTAGTGCATATACCACAGTGGACATAAGTCTACAAACCGCTGTGAGAATTTCAGAACTCTTTGCACTTTTAATGTCACCTATAATCTGCACCAATTCATTGAGTAACAAAAATAATTTTGAGGGGAAAACCTAAAATTAATTTGCATAAGTGTGAGCACCCTCACATTCCCGAAGCCACGGTGCACTGTGAAGACGTAAGTGTAAAATTTGGCACAAGTGACATTACCTAGAACTAGACGTCTCAAAAATTGATGAAAAGATAAAACATTGGCTTCGAGATCGACTGTAACATTAAAGGAGCTGCAGGAATTAATGGTCAGTCATGGCTGTGCAAATCCAAATATCAGTCAATTGTGCAACAAAACCTTCAGGCCTGTGCAGAAAATCTGAAGAGGAAATTTACCTATCAACACAATTGTATTTCTGACAGCATTCAGTCTCAAAAAAACAGTAATAGCGTACAGGTGTGCAAATTTATGCAACCACATTAAATTATTTTTCCACCAGTAAAGATTTCATTTTTTTTCCTTAATGGATGTGTACAGATTTTGGGTGACATTAACATGGATACAGTCATTTTTGTAATTTTTTTTTTACATGACAGGGATGTGTAGACGTTCTATATTCACAATATATTAACCATTATAATGCTGTCCCATATTGATATATCACAGTATAACACCATTGTTTTTAAGACCAGGTATATTTTACTAAGATCGGACACAGCACAGGTTTGGCGTTCTCCCACCGTGGCGATTCACCGCCTATCACTCTGGTCGTGTATTCGAGAGCCTGAAAAGTGAACTACAGGAACAGTTAAAACTAAAAATGAAAAGAAAAAAAAAAAAAGCCCTCCAGAATCATGCAACTCCAATGTCTACAACACAGGAAGAACACGCAAAGCGGCGAAGGGGCAGAGCTCTGTACACGCGAGATAGAAAAAGATCCGGACACCTGGGAGAACACAATCCAGTTTGGGACGATTTTATACGTGGAATGTTTCTTTAAAAAAAAAAAAAAAAACAAAAAAAAAAACTGGCTAGAATTACGGCGGCTGATGTCTGACTACAAATCTAACAGAGGACGTCTGCATTTACAGGAAGCGGCAGCAGTCAGACATGCACTGAGAAAAAAAAAACTACCAAACTGCAAAAAAAAAAACCCCTAACTATATATAAAAAAAAAAAAAAATAGTCTGATCGCAAACACTGCAAGAAAACTGGGTCTTTACCACCTTGGTGCCAGGAGCCTCGCAGAAACCCAGCAGGAGACTATTCAACACAGCAACCGCCAACATGGCAGCCAGGACACTAAGGCACGCACTGCAACAGGATAGCCTTCCCTAGTAATTAATGGTCAGGGATCTGGTCCCTTCCTCTCATGCTACAGGAGATTCTTTCTTTGTGAAAAGATTTTTTTAAAAAGTAAGACGCAATTAATTTTTCTTTTTTTTTAATTTTAAACTTGATTCTTAAAAGGGAAAGTCCATTATTACAATAACAAACGTTGCCTAGCAACAGTCGCTGCCATAAGAGGGTGACTTGACCATCCCACAGCCATGACAGCACTTCTCTGTGCAGTCAGGGAAGCAGCTTACACATCCGCCTGCCTCGTGCCGCACATAAAATGCCATTTTTTTTTAACGTTAAAGAAGACTACAAAGGGTTAAAAGGAAATAAAAAGCTGCATATAATGTGCCAGGGTTCTGCTGGGTTTCTGGAGGGGCCTGGCAGGCGGGCGCTGACATCCCCCCCCCCCCCTACACCCACCAGTTGGTGAAGACCTAGTGACATTCCGTTACATAAACAAAAACAGCGGCTGGGGAAAAAAAATAAAAAATGTGTAAGTCGTTAATTAGTGGCCAGGTTGAAGCTCTTCTCCTCCTGGGGTTTGCTGATCCAGCTGCCGTAGCTCATATCCTGCAGAGCTTTAAAGAACAGTCCTTTGGCCTCCTGGTACTGGACGGCCGCCGCCTTGATATCGCTGTAGGAGCTGTGGAGCAGCAGGTCACTGCGGCCGCGCAGGTCGCTGAGCTTCTGGAACAAAACGAACATGTGGAGCTTGGAGACGCGTGAGACCTCCAGCCGGGACCTGAAAATCCACAGAAAGCCCATGAGACACAGCGAGGAGGGAGAAATAGACATATTCCACTTGTCTGGAGGTTACTGACCCTTCCACTTTGCCTTTTGTACCATCCAGGACCTCAACCTCATCGTCCGCCAGGCACCAGTTCACACTGGATTCCTTGGTCTTCCCAGTCTGCCGATGAGAGTCGTACACGCTGACCCGTCCAACCTGCAAAAGGTCTGTTGTTGAGGACGGGCGGCATTGGGCGGGGGCGGCGGGAGCGCCAGCGGGGAGGCCAGGAGAGCGCAGGGGGGGGGGGGGGGGGAGGCCAGGAGAGCGAAGGGGGTGGGGGGTTTGAGGCCAGGAGAGCGCCGGTGGGGGTGTGTGTTTGAGGCCAGGAGAGCGCCGGGGGGGGGGGTCAGAGGCTAGGAGAGCGCAGGGGGGGGGGGGGGCAGAGGCCAGGAGAGCGCAGGGGGGGGGGCAGAGGCCAGGAGAGCGCAGGGGGGGGGGGGAGAGGCCAGGAGAGCGCAGGGGGGGGGGAAGAGGCCAGGAGAGCGCAGGGGGGGGGGGGAAGAGGCCAGGAGAGCGCAGGGGGGGGGGGGTGGGGCAGAGGCCAGGAGAGCGCAGGGGGGGGCAGAGGCCAGGAGAGCGAAGGGGGGGGCAGAGGCCAGGAGAGCGAAGGGGGGGGGGGGCAGAGGCCAGGAGAGCGAAGGGGGGGGGGGGGCAGAGGCCAGGAGAGCGAGAGAGCGAAGGGGGGGGGCAGAGGCCAGGAGAGCGAAGGGGGGGGTAGAGGCCAGGAGAGCGAAGGGGGGGTAGGGGCCAGGAGAGCGCGAGGGGGGGTAGGGGCCAGGAGAGCGCGAGGGGGGGTTTTGGAGGCCAGGAGAGCGCAGGGGGGGGGGGGGGGGTTTGGGAGGCCAGGAGAGCGCGGGGGGAAGGGGGGGGGGTGTTTGGGAGGCCAGGAGAGCGCGGGGGTGTTGGGAGGCCAGGAGAGCGCAGGGGGGGGGGGGGGGGAGGGAAGGCCAGGAGAGCACCGGGGGGGGGGGGGGGGAGGCCAGGAGAGCACCAGGGGGGGAGGGCCAGGAGAGCACCAGGGGGGGAGGGCCAGGAGAGCACCAGGGGGGGAGGGCCAGGAGAGCACCAGGGGGTGAAGGCCAGGAGAGCACCAGGGGGGGGAAGGCCAGGAGAGCACCAGGGGGGAAGGCCAGGAGAGCACCAGGGGGGGAAGGCCAGGAGAGCACCAGGGGGGGAAGGCCAGGAGAGAGCACCAGGGGGGGTAGGCCAGGAGAGCACCAGGGGGGGTAGGCCAGGAGAGCACCAGGGGGGGTAGGCCAGGAGAGCACCAGGGGGGGAAGGCCAGGAGAGCACCAGGGGGGGGAAAGGCCAGGAGAGCACCAGGGGGGGGGGGGGGGGGGAAAGGCCAGGAGAGCACCAGGGGGGGAAGGCCAGGAAAGCGCCAGGGGGGGAAGGCCAGGAAAGCGCCAGGGGGGGAAGGCCAGGAAAGCGCCAGGGGGGAAGGCCAGGAAAGCGCCAGGGGGGAAGGCCAGGAAAGCGCCAGGGGGGAAGGCCAGGAAAGCGCCAGGGGGGAAGGCCAGGAAAGCGCCAGGGGGGAAGGCCAGGAAAGCGCCAGGGGGGAAGGCCAGGAAAGCGCCAGGGGGGAGGCCAGGAAAGCGCCAGGGGGGAGGCCAGGAAAGCGCCAGGGGGGAGGCCAGGAGTTGCTCTTACCTCGGGGTGATTGACCAAGTAGAGATCAGGCAGCTGCTTCTGGAAGGCACCCCCATCCCTGTACATGCGGCAGCAGATCGCCCGTGTCAAGTGACCCTGACTGAACAGATATCCTGAAATACAGAGATTGGGAGATGAATAGACGGGGGAAGGTGGAAAACCACTGAAGTAGTGTTACCAGTTGACACAAATGTCACAGAGTGCTCTGTGTTTAAAGGAGCCTGACACCTTGGGGTATGCTGACAATACAGTGAGCTGTGACTGTGGTTGCTTGTGCGCCCCTCCTATGACCCAAAGCTGGCGGCTCCTGGGAGGAAATCTGTATTTTCTTCCTGTATGGTGGCCAGGCAGCATTGTAATGCTGTTTATCTGCAGATTAACCCTATGTCTGCAGGTAAATAGCATTTTATGAGGTTACAGGTTGCCTTTAAACTGTCACCGTGAAGTAGAAAATCAGCAGATTTATGACTACAACTCTGGATGAAAGCAGAGCAGATGTCAGTAAATTGTAGAGCAGCAGATGTAGCAGAGCCGAGTGCTCACATTGAGCTTCTATAATCCTATGTCTGCAGGATGGCACCTCGGGCTCTGCTTAATCTGCAGACAATGTAAGTGTGCGGCTCTGAAGTGGCATGCAGATAGTGTAGACTCATACCCAAGGTGACGGAGTTGAGATACACCGGCTCGATGAAATGAGACAGGACGCCGCCCTGAAGGCCCAGCACGTTCCAGCGCAGGATCTTGTCGCTGCAGGACATGGTGCGGAGCCGCTCCCCATGCTGGATGCCATCCCAGGTGGGCACGATGTCACTCGACTCCACGGGAATGGTGCCCTCACCTGTGGGCACAACACAAGTCACATGACCGTATGATGATCGGATGCAGCGCTTCCCGGAGGCGGGACTTACCGTTCTCCACTTTGGTTCGCAGCTTTCCTTGTTTGGGGTTCTCGAATAGCGGTTGATGCCGCTTGTCTCCGTCCACAATGGGCTGGTCGCTGCATGACTTGTCAAAGAGCGCCCCATCTCCACAGGGGGCGGTACTGCAATGACAGAGCATCCGACGTCACAGTCTACATCCGATCTGTGCGACCGCCAGCCTGTGCGAAGGAGCAGTGCCTGTGGACACCACTAACCTGATATAGAGGTGGAAGGTGACCCCGGGGCGGATCCTAAGCAGCTCTCCCTCCGACTCCTCAAATATGGTGTCCTCCGGAGAGTCGGGGTTGTACTTCATCAGCTGGTCGTACAGGAACCTGCCGGAAGAAGGAGTCCTGTCATGTCTGCTGCCTCACAACTACAAGTCCCAGCAGGCGACCACTGACCTTATGAAGCCGCGGCGTGCGATGATCTCAGCGTGGCAGTCGTTCACAGTCTCCCCGCGCAGACTCAGCTCCTCGCCCTTCACACACCGGTTACCTGGAGAAACAGAAGGGTCAGAGGACACAGACCGCGGGCAAGCTCCGACCCCACAGGGGCAAGCCACACTTACCAGTGCCGATGCTGACGACGGTGCCCAAGTCCTCGCTGTTCCGCTTCATGATGATGGCAGCCAGGATTTTCCTGCCCAAGAGGCTATTTTGGATGCGGGCGGTCAGACTGTTGAACTTGTGGTGACTGAGCATAGCGATCTGATCGTGGAAGGTGCTGCCGCTGACCGGGAGCTGCTGACAAATAGGATGATTGAAAATGACAAACAATACCCCGGCTTTCGGTCAGAGGCTGGGAACAATATCAGTGTGAGGCAGGCACTATGGCCCGCCAGCTGCTTGCCGCTCTGCAGGCATGGTTACCTCGCCGCGCTGACCCCGTTAGCATGTGCAGGTATCACCGCTCCAGGCTGGCGGGATCAGGTGTTCTCAGACTATTGTGTGTCCCGATATCAGGTCACGGCTGCTCACCTCTGTATGCTGTCTCCTCCCGGATCGCTTTCTCTGCCTCCCGATCAGGACCCTCAGGGCTGCGTCAGCCGCCTCCGCCTTTGCTTGCTTCTTATTGGATGCGGTGACCGGAGGAAACCAGCGACCCCCGACTTTGGCTTGGAAAACAAATCTGAAGAAAAAAACCCAAAAACTGACAAACACAGAATGGCCGTCCCCAGGTAACGTAACTCCATGACACCTCAAACCTGACAAAGCGGCAGAAAGGGGGACGGGAGGTCCTTACTTGGGATCATGGGGTGGTCCACTCTGACTGACCATCTTGAACTCTGCGGCAAAGCCCTTGGCCCGGGAATACTCCAAGAGCCCACTGACAGGATTGGCATTTAGATACTTGATATAATCTCCAACACCCGACTGCTGGGCCATTTTCAGATCCTCTGAAGAAAGCTCCGGGATGGGGGGAAACTCCGCAGATCCCACCTCAGGGGCTGCCTCAGTCTGTAGGGGCAAAACGTTACTGTAAGGCTATGTGTCCACGGGAGAACGTCACTGCGGATGTATCTGCAGGTACGGCCGCAGGTTTACCGCAGCTGCTCGCCGGCATCCGCAGCTATTTTTAGCTGCGAGTTTCCAGCGATATAGCTGCGGTAAACCTGCGGACTTTCATGCGAATTACCTGCGGACGTCCCGCCTCTATCTCCATAGCGGAGGGTCGGGATTTCCGCAGGTAATGCCGCATGAATAATTGACATGCAGTTACGTGCGGCTGCGGGACAGCATATTCCGCAGCCGCACTGTCCACAGCATGGACACAGCACTCCCCATGTCCCATAGGATAACATGGGGAGTGTCTGTACATGCTAAAACCTGCGGATTTATCTGGAAATCCAGAAAGGTCCGCAGGTTTTCCGCGGCAAAATCAAAACAAGCTCCCGTGGGCACATGCCCTAATACCCCCCCCCCCCCGCAGTACACAAACCCCCCCAATAATAATCCCGCCATACACAGAGCGTATAGTAACCCCCCCCCATACACACAGACCCCCAGTAATAAGCCTGCATACAAAAAGACCCCCCAATAATAATTTCCTCCATACACAGACCCCCCCCACCCAGTAATAATCCACATACATAAACCCCACCCAGTAATAATCCCCCATACACACAGACTCCCCCCAGTAATAATCCCCCCCATATGCACAGCCCCCCCCCAGTAATAATCCCCCTATATGCACAGACCCCCACAGTAATAATCCCCCCCATCCAGTAATACCCCTCACACATAGACCCCACCCAGTAATTCCACAATACACAGACTCCACCCAGTAATAATCCCCCCATACACACAGACCACATAGTAATAATCCCCCAATACACCTAGACCCCCCCCAGTAATCCCCTCATATGCAAGGACCCCCCCCACCCAGTAATAATACCCCCATACACAGACCCTCACCAGTAGTAATCCCCCCATATACACAAATCCCCACATACACACAAACCCTCCCAGTAATCCCCCCATACACAGGTCCCCAAGTAATAATCCCCCCCATACACAGACCCTCACCAGTAATAATCCCCCCATAAATCCCCCCATACACCCTTCTTGTAATCCCCCCATACCCAGATCCTACAGTAATAATCCCCCTATACACACACAGACCTACCAGTAAAATCCCCTAATACACCTAGACCCCTCCAGTAAGAATCCCAACATATGCACAGACCCCTCAGTAATAATCCCCCATATGCACAGGCCCCTCAGTAATAATCCCCCATATGCACAGACCCTCACCAGTAATAATTCCCCATACACACATACCCCCCAGACAATAATCCCCCCCATACACAGACCCCCGTAATAATACCCCCATACGCACAGACCCCTCAGTAATAATCCCCCATACGCAGACCGCCCCACTAATAATCCCCCCATACACATAGACCCCCCACTAATAATCCCCCTATACAGTCCCCCCCAGTAATAATCCCCCAACACACATCACCTCAGTAATAATCCCTCTGTACACAGACCCCCCCCCCAATAGTACTCCCATACACACAGACCCCTCCAGTAATAATTCCCCCATACACAGACAGCCCCCCCAGTAATACACCCACAGACACAGAGCCCCCCCATACACACAGACCCCTGCAGTAATACCCCCATACACACAGACCCCATCAATAATAATCCCCTGTACACAGACCCCCCCCCCAAGTAATAATCCCCCCATACACACACATCCCCTCAGTAATAATCCCTCTGTACACACAGACCCCCCATACACACTGACTACTCCAGTAATGGCCTCCCCATACACACAGACCCCTCCATTAATAATCCCCCCATAAACACAGAATGCCGCAGTAATAATCCCCATACACACAAACCCCCCACCCCAGTAATAATACACAGACCCCTTCAGTAATCCCCCTTGCACACAGACAAACAGAGACCCGCCAGTATAATCCACCCATACACCCATACACACAGACCCCCCCCCAGTAAAAATCCCCCCTTACACACAGACCCCTCCAGTAATAAACCCCCCCGTACAGACCCTCCGCACCTTCTCCGGCTGTAGCAGGTTGTCACCTAGCAACATTTTCACTGCTGCCTCCGCTGCCATCTGCTTCGCCATCTTCTTGCTGTTGGCCACCACGGCCGGGAATGTCTGGGTGCCCATTTTTACAACGTAGGTGAATCTATTAAGAGACGTCAGGTTACTTGGGGCAACGCACCCTCGGACCACCAGCCATAAAGGAGGGGGACCTGTCATACACTGGCAGATCAGGCTGAGGTTTGTGACATCTGATGACGACCTGATAACTGAGGTCACACAAAGCCCCCACTATATTATAAAGAGTCGTCCATCCCTCACCTATGGGGGGGGCACCAAATTTTACAGACAGGTGACGTGGGCTGTGCAATATCACCAAACCCAAGGGGAGCACTGAGGGGTCCGGCAGTGGCTTTATTTCCTCTAACCACTGAAACCACATCAGTGCACGGCTGAGACCAGAGTAAAGTGTACAGGGAAGACAGCGGAACAGCCGGACCGGAGCCTCCACCCCTGCAGAGCAACCTACTGTGCCTCCTTGCCTTCTCCCTGGGTCCTAGCTCCCATCAAGTGTTCACCCCTTTTGCCCACCTGTATCCGCCTCATCCCACCAGTGGACCTTTCTGCCCTATTCCTCCCACGAAGGTCTGCGCCCCTCCTGCCACCAGAGTCCACCCCTCTGCCCACCCTCCTGCCACCAGAGTCCAGCCCTCTGCCCCACCCTCCTGCCACCAGAGTCCAGCCCTCTGCCCACCCTTCTGCCACCAGAGTCCAGCCCTCTGCCCCACCCTCCTGCCACCAGAGTCCAGCCCTCTGCCCCACCCTCCTGCCACCAGAGTCCACCCTTCTGCCCCCCTCCTGCCACCAGAGTCCACCCCTCTGCCCCCTCCTGCCACCAGAGTCCACCCCTCTGCCCCCCTCCTGCCACCAGAGTCCACCCCTCTGCCCCCCTCCTGCCACCAGAGTCCACCCCTCTGCCCCCCTCCTGCCACCAGAGTCCACCCCTCTGCCCCCCTCCTGCCACCAGAGTCCACCCCTCTGCCCCCCTCCTGCCACCAGAGTCCACCCCTCTGCCCCCCTCCTGCCACCAGAGTCCACCCCTCTGCCCCCCTCCTGCCACCAGAGTCCACCCCTCTGCCCCAGTCATCCCACCAGAGTCCACACCTTTTCCCCTCCGTGGCAGTGTTCTGTTCTCACCAGAGCACACCACTTAACCCCCCCCCCACCATAGCTCACCCTTTGTTTCCCCCGTAGCAACCACCCACCAGAGCCCACCCCTATGGCCTTTCCCTCCCACCAAAGTCCACTCCTCTGCCTGCGTGGCCTCCGCCCACCCTTTTGCTCCCTTCGTGGCCTTCCTCCCACCAGAGCCCACCCCATTGTTCACTCTGTAGCCTCCTCCCATCAGAGGCTAATCCTTTGATCCCTTCGTGGCCTCCTCCCACCTCTGCTCCCTCCCTATTACCATGGATCGCACTCCTCCCCATCCTATTCTCTGGATCTTTTTCCTCTCTTCATCCACCATGTGTGAGCCTCTCTGCCGCAGCCATCATACTCATACAAGACACTTACTTGGGGTCGTGTGGGGGTCCTTCCTGAGACACCAGCTGGAATTCGCACATGTTGCCGGATTTCTGGCTGTGCTCCATCAGAATGCTGACCGGGTTTTTCCCTGCGATCAGCGGCGCCGGAGGTGCAGTTTTCTGAGGAAAGGCAACAAGAAAAACTTCAGGCGAAAACAAGAAGTATTGAGCTGAGCATTGCGCAAGCCTTCTCATCAGCACCCAAGCTGACCAGCAGAGACGGAGTGTCTCCAATCAAGCCCTTACCACATCTTCAGGGGTCTCGATGGTCGTCTGTTCGGCCAGAACCTCCTCCTGTGTGCCCCCTTGTTCCTCCCGCAGTAGGATACGCAAGGCAAGGGCGGCGGCCTCCTTCTTGGCCGTCTTTTTACTGCTAGCTTCGGCCTCTGGAAAGTGTCGCCCATCGATCACGGCTTGGATCTTAAACCTGCGAGAGAGAGAGAGGGGGGAGATGGTGCTGCAGTAATCTGGTCAGTGTGACAAGGGACCCTCCATAACTGGCAGATTACGGGGTATTTACCTGGGGTCGTGAGAGGGGCCGCTCTGGTCCAGCAGAACAAATTCACACTGCAGCGAAAAGAAGTGGGCGAACTCCAGCAGCCCGCTCACGGGGTTCTTGGACTGGCACGCCGTCAGCTTGTCCAGCCGGGAGCACACCTGAGCGGGCTCATAGAAGTTCTGCAAGGCGGAGGACGACACATCTAACCCGCCATCGTCCCTTTCAGACACTTCATCCATTGCCCATCGACCGTTCTCGTAGTCAGTAGGTGCTTCCTCCTTCATGCGCTTGGCGGGTGGCTCGTCGCTGGTCATTTCAGCCTCTTTCACCTCTGGGACTTCGGTGCAGACGTCAGGCGCTGCCACCTGTTGGCCGTTCTCGGAGTTGGCCACGATCGGTTCGGTCAGACCAGCCTGCTCGTTCTCGTGGATCTCAGACGCTCTCTTTTTGAGAAACATCCTCTCCCGCTTCTTCTCGGTGAGTGACCACTTGGCGGTGTTGCCCTGGCGGCAGACGTCTCCCTGTTTCTCTAGGGTGGTCAGGAGCTGGTTGATCTCTTGCTGTCTAGACAGTCCTAACCCTTTGCGTATGTTGGTGGGCGTGGATCCTGGGGACTCTAACAGAAACTCGCACAGCTTCTCCTTATTTTCTGCCATGACTTCTGCTGACCAGCTGGATGTCTGCTCGTTACTGTGATCTTCTTTAGGCTGATGGAAGCTGGTGCAGTTTGGGGGGGCCCTGCTGCTGCCGCTTGTCACTCTCCACTTGGGGGGCTTCCCTTCCTCTTTGCTCAGCAGGCGATTGCGCTGGAGGTTGTACAGATGACGGTTGATAACTTTCTTCTCCACGTGTAGAGCCCTGGACAGGCTGATGGCAGTCAGGTAGTCTCCCGAGGGAAGGGCGTTAAACCTCTGCAGCAGGACGCTTTCCAGCGGGTCCTGGGACACGGCGAGGCGCTGAAAACCACTTGTCAGGCTGTTTGTGTTTCGGTCGGATTGCCACCGGTTAGGACGGAAGGGAGGATGGGCAGGACGTGTTATGGGGGGGGTTGGGGGGTTCTTGTAGTGTCTCGGAGGGTGACGGTAAGTGTTCCAGGCAGAGGGCCGATATGCGGGCAAGTCCGACTGACCACCCAGGAGGAATGCTCTCTGATCTCTGAGGAGGTCTTGCTGCTCCTGTGAGAGGAAAGGGTTAACGAAAGAAAGAGCGTTAGGGCCACAGATGGCGCTATGGGGCGGCGGGTGAGAGGGACGCCCTCGGTACGATCTCATTGCCAGGAGGGAGCGGTGCGAGGCTCTGCACTCACTCAGAGGAACGGCCCTGCCAGGAGGAGAAGACAGAGTCACCAAGAGACACGCAACAACCAGCCCACATCAAATGACTACAGAAGCGTCCACTGACAGCAAGCTGAGGTAGGGGCACTGCTGAAGAGAGGGAACAGCAATGCTGGAGCGAATGACTGCTCCTCCCAATAAACCATCAGTGTCAGGGCACTGATCAATCAGATGCCTGGAAAATGGATGTCCGAAGAGGCGGGATCTGCTGCTCTCACTTACTGATTGGCTCCAACCATATACACTGGGAGCACTATAGCAAAAGAATCAGGAAGGACCCGGGGGAGGGGAGAATAGAAACTGAACAGGAGGGAGGGTGGAAACACTAGTAAGAGGGGGATCCAAAAATGGGGCGCTCCAGGACTAAACAGTAAAGGATCAATTCCTAAAAGTAAGCTATTGCTCACCGTTATCAGCCAAGAGTTATGTCACATGACTGATATGAGGTGCGCTGAGCAGAGAGGGACCCTGCACCTGACCATCCTCAACATGAGGGGCTCCTGTCAGCAGACAGAAGAGCTCAGCGAGCAGCAGACACTTACCTTCCTCCGGCTGAGTATACAGGGGGATACCTTAGTGCCCGGCATGGGGGCTGCGTACACAACACGGCACCGGCCGTAGGGAGCAGCAGACCAGGGAGCAACAGAGGGCTCTCAGCTTCCTGGACTGAGGCTGCAAAGTTTCAGTTTCCTTTCCCTGACAGCTCCGCCCCTCCCTGCTCATTATACAAATACAACAGGGGCCAGCAGCCAATCAGCTGATCAGAGGGCGTGGCCAGCCTGCAGAAAGCTGAATGAGAGGAAAATGTACAGGGACTCTCAGGGAAGTAGGCAGGGGCCAAGAGACGAGTAAAAGATGGGGCGACTGCTCTGTATCAACCAACTGTATCAACCAATACTGGGGGAGGTGACTGTAGGACAGGAGTACAATCTATTACTCCCTGCTATCAGCCAAGACTGGGGAAGGATACTAGGACAGGGGAGTACAATCTATTACTCCCTGCTGTCAGCCAAGACTGGGGAAGGATACTAGGACAGGGGAGTACAATCTATTACTCCCTGCTGTCAGCCAAGACTGGGGAAGGAGACTAGGACAGGGGAGTACAATCTATTACTCCCTGCTATCAGCCAAGACTGGGGAAGGAGACTAGGACAGGGGAGTACAATCTATTACTCCCTGCTGTCAGCCAAGACTGGGGAAGGAGACTAGGACAGGGGAGTACAATCTATTACTCCCTGCTGTCAGCCAAGACTGGGGAAGGAGACTAGGACAGGGGAGTACAATCTATTACTCCCTGCTATCAGCCAAGACTGGGGAAGGATACTAGGACAGGGGAGTACAATCTATTACTCCCTGCTGTCAGCCAAGACTGGGGAAGGAGACTAGGACAGGGGAGTACAATCTATTACTCCCTGCTATCAGCCAAGACTGGGGAAGGAGACTAGGACAGGGGAGTACAATCTATTACTCCCTGCTATCAGCCAAGACTGGGGAAGGATACTAGGACAGGGGAGTACAATCTATTACTCCCTGCTATCAGCCAAGACTGGGGAAGGAGACTAGGACAGGGGAGTACAATCTATTACTCCCTGCTGTCAGCCAAGACTGGGGAAGGATACTAGGACAGGGGAGTACAATCTATTACTCCCTGCTATCAGCCAAGACTGGGGAATGAGACTAGGACAGGGGAGTACAATCTATTACTCCCTGCTGTCAGCCAAGACTGGGGAAGGAGACTAGGACAGGGGAGTACAATCTATTACTCCCTGCTGTCAGCCAAGACTGGGGAAGGAGACTAGGACAGGGGAGTACAATCTATTACTCCCTGCTATCAGCCAAGACTGGGGAAGGATACTAGGACAGGGGAGTACAATCTATTACTCCCTGCTGTCAGCCAAGACTGGGGAAGGAGACTAGGACAGGGGAGTACAATCTATTACTCCCTGCTATCAGCCAAGACTGGGGAAGGAAACTAGGACAGGGGAGTACAATCTATTACTCCCTGCTATCAGCCAAGACTGGGGAATGAGACTAGGACAGGGGAGTACAATCTATTACTCCCTGCTGTCAGCCAAGACTGGGGAATGAGACTAGGACAGGGGAGTACAATCTATTACTCCCTGCTGTCAGCCAAGACTGGGGGAATGAGACTAGGACAGGGGAGTACAATCTATTACTCCCTGCTGTCAGCCAAGACTGGGGAATGAGACTAGGACAGGGGAGTACAATCTATTACTCCCTGCTGTCAGCCAAGACTGGGGAAGGAGACTAGGACAGGGGAGTACAATCTATTACTCCCTGCTATCAGCCAAGACTGGGGAAGGAGACTAGGACAGGGGAGTACAATCTATTACTCCCTGCTGTCAGCCAAGACTGGGGAATGAGACTAGGACAGGGGAGTACAATCTATTACTCCCTGCTATCAGCCAAGACTGGGGAATGAGACTAGGACAGGGGAGTACAATCTATTACTCCCTGCTATCAGCCAAGACTGGGGAAGGAGACTAGGACAGGGGAGTACAATCTATTAGGCGATATGCGCACACAAAGTGCAACCAAAACTGCACCTTGTCACACAGAGCCTGGAAGTGTAAAAAAAAACCAAAACACTTGTGATGGTGCAGTTTTTGCTGCGATTTTACCGCGATTCTGTCAATGCTTTTTTTAAGGAGAAATAAAATATTATAGGATAATTGATAGGTAGCTAGGATATAAATAACAGAATTGCTTGATAGAGGGATAGCTAGCTTGGACAGCTGTTTTTTTTTTTTTTTTTTACTTTTTTGGGGGTAAAAAAAAAAAAAAAAAAAAAAGACGACGTGGGGTGCCCCCATTTTTCATATGCAGCACAGGAACAGCAACATGTCTGCTGTAACTTGGCTGGTTATGAAAAATAGAGGGGATTCCACACTTTTTTGTAAATAACGTGGCCCCCTTCCTCCTTTTTTCTAAAACTGAGCCAAGGTACAGCAGACAATTGGGGGCTGATATTATTAGGGTGGAAGGGCCATCGTTATTTGGCCCTTTCCAGCCTAAAAATGGCAGACTGCAGCCACTCCATAAGATGCGCCAATTCTGGCGTTAGATCCAGCTATTCCCACTGCCCTGGTGCGGGAGTTAATAACAGCCCACAGCTGCCCTAAGTCCTAGAATAGTGATGGCAGTCGTCTATGAGACCCCGCCCCCATCACTAATCTGTAAGTGAAAGTAAATAAACACAACTCCCAAAAATCCTTTCTTTGGAATAAAATACAAAAATCACCCTCTTTTACCACTTTATTAACCCCCAAACACCCTTGCAGGTCCGAAGTAATCCACATGAGGTCCCACGGCAATTCAGCTCTGCTACATCCCTGTCCTGTCACAGCGAGCGTCATAGAACATGACTGCCAGCTGTGATTGCAGACAAACGCGCGATCAGAATAAAATCAGGAGAAACCCTGACGTCACCGTTGCGGGACCCACAATACTGCGTGTCGCAGCAGTGATGTCACAGGATCACTGCTGTGAGGTTCAGGCCACGACTGAAGTGAGCTGCGCGATCAGCGGTGACGTCACTCAAGTGAACCCTCCACCTGCAGCTCACTTCAGTCGCGGGCTGATTTGCTGTCACAGGTGAAGGACTTCCGCTGTGACCGCAAATCACCCGAGTGACGGCACTGCTGATCGCACAGCTCACTTCAGTCACATTAGCGGTCACAGGTGGAGGACTCCAGCTGTGGCTAACCTGAGTGACGTCACTGCTGACCGTGTGGCTCACTGCAGATGCTGCATGGAGCTCACAGTGGGCAGTCATGTTCTATGGCGCTCGCTGTGAGCATCAGGTCAGTTGTAGCAGAGCAGAAAGCGTCATGGGACCTCGTGTGGATTACGTCAGACCTGCAGAGGTTTTACTGTGGTAATTAAAGTGGTGAAAGAGAGGGCCTTTGTTGTCTTTTATTTTAAATAAAAAAGGATTTTTGAGGTATTTGTTATTTACTTTCACTTAAAGATTAATGATGGGGTGGGGGGGGGGGAATCTCGAACGTCTGCCATGACTAATCTAGGACTTAGTGGCAGCTATGGGCTGCCATTAACTCTTTATTAGCCCGATTGCCACTGCACCAGGGCAATCGAGAAGAGCCGGGTAAAGTGCCGAGACGGTCGCATCTAACGGCTGTGACAATTCCGTGCGGCTGGAGGCTGATATTTTTAGGCTGGGGAGAGCCTGATAACCATAGGCCTCCCCAGTCTGAGAATACCAGCCCCCAGCTGTGGGGCTTTATGGCTGGGTAGCAAAATTGGAGGGGTGCCGCACGTCGGTTTCTTTTAATTATTTATCTTACTGATGTAAACCCGCCACACCGGTATCTGTGATTGGCTGCAGTCAGACAGCTATCATTCATTGTGGGGGCACATCTGACTGCAACCAATCACAGATACCGATGTGCAGGGGAAGCAGTGAATATGGATGAGCCTAATGAGCAGCAGTGGGAGCAGTTTGACAGCCGCGCAGCCGTAGTAATCTGTGAGTTTGAAGCTCTTGGAGAGACAGAGACAAAATGAATTTATGCTGGATCAATGTGGGTGAGCTGCGTTTTTTGTGACAAAACGCACAAATCTGGTAGCATGCATTTTTCCCTGCGTTTTTCATCCCCTAATGGGTGACAAAAACAATGAACATGCTGCTGCGTCTTTTTTTTTTTTGTATCGTGTGCACAGCAAACCTGAATTCTCACACACTTTGCTGGGATGTCAAAAAGTCAGAACTTGCTGACAACAAAACTGCATCAAAAAACGCAGCGCGTGCATTTAGCCTTATTCCCTGTTATCAGCCATTACTGGGGGAGGAGACTGTAGAAAAGGTGACCGCAATCTATTACTCCCTGTTATCAGCCATTACTGGGGGAGGAGACTGTAAGACAGGTGACTACAATCTATTACTCCCCGTTATCAGCCATTACATAGTATGTTTAACGAGCCACCCTACTTTCCCATGAACTGATCTCCTTTCTCTCTACTGCTTGTGCTAATATCTTGTATGTTTTATCAGCCATCCTACTCTCCCAATTAACCTGACCAGTTCTTTCTTTGCTTTAATATCTCTGTGGTGTGCTCCGACTTCTCACTGTGACCTCCCTTAACACTCGCTTCCTCCTTCGGCCTCACTCAATGGTCTTCTTCAGCTACTCACAAACATGGCCACACGCAGGACCTCATTTTCACTCATCTCTGTTCCCTATCTAACCTCTCTAACTCCTCTCCCCCTGTCTGACCACAACCTACTCACATTCTCTTCCCTCTCTTCTCCAAATACACAACCCCCCCCCCTCCACAAACTTTCAAACCCTCACAGAAATCTCAATCACCTTGATCTACACTCACTTTCTCAATCCCTTCTCCCTCTTGCAGACATTGCTTCCTTAGGCTAAGGCTAAGTTCACACTTCCGTTGTTTTGCATCAGTCCCAATCCGTAGCCTTGAGGAATTACGGTATCCTGCAAAATATTTTGCAGGAATCCTGTTTTCCCCCATAGGCTTCTATTAGTGACGGATTGTGACTGATGATGCTGCGTTGCATCCGCTGCGTCGCGGTCAGTCGTTTTTTAACTGACCGCCGGGCGGGAGCAACGCAGCCTGTAACGTTTTTTGAGCAGCGCGATCCATAGGATGCGCTCTCTGGCTCCCCGCCCCCGTAAACAGGATAAACATCGGGTAACCAAGCAATGCGCTTTGGTTAGTTACCCGATATTTACAGTGGTTACGGGGGCAGGGAGCCCGCACTAAGGGTACCTTCACACTTAGCGATGCAGCAGCGATCCGACCAGCGATCTGACCTGGTCAGGATCGCTGCTGCATCGCTACATGGTCGCTGGTGAGCTGTCAAACAGGCAGATCTCACCAGCGACCACTGAACAGCCCCCAGCCAGCAGCGACGTGCAAGCGACGCTGCGCTTGTACGGAGCCGCCGACTGGAAGCTGCGGAGACTGGTAACTAAGGTAAACATCGGGTATGGTTACCCGATGTTTACATTAGTTACCAGCGCTGTGTGCAGGGAGCAGGGAGCCGCGCACACTGAGCGCTGGCTCCTTGCTCTCCTAGCTGCTGTACACATCGGGTTAATTAACCCGATGTGTAATGCAGCTACATGTGCAGAGAGCAAGGAGCCGCGCACACTGCTTAGCGCTGGCTCCTTGCTCTCCTAGCTGCTATACACATCGGGTTAATTAACCCGATGTGTACAGCAGCTACATGTGCAGAGAGCCGGAGCCGGCAGCACAGGCAGCGTGAGAGCTGCGGAGGCTGGTAACTAAGGTAAATATCGGGTAACCACCTTGGTTACCCGATGTTTATCTTGGTTACAAGCTTACCTCAGCTGTCAGACGCCGGCTCCTGCTCCCTGCTCGCTTCATTTGTCGCTCTCTCGCTGTCACACACAGCGATGTGTGTGTCACAGCGGGAGAGCGGCTTTGAAGAAAACGAACCAGGGCTGTGTGTAACGAGCAGCGATCTCGCAGCAGGGGCCAGATCGCTGCTCAGTGTCACACACAGCGAGATCGCTAATGAGGTCACTGCTGCGTCACAAAAAGCGTGACTCAGCAGCGATCTCGGCAGCGAGCTCGCTGTGTGTGAAGCACCCCTAAGCGGTGTATGCTGGTAACCAAGATAAATATCGGGTAACCAAGCAAAAAGTGCTTTGCTTTTAGTTACCCGATATTTACCCTGGATACAGTGTGCAAGGAGGCCGACACTTCTCACTCGGCTCCGCCCCCTCCCGCACTCCGCATGTGTATACACACACACACACTAGCTAGCCGCCGGTAAAACAGTATTTAAAAAAAAAAAAAAGGATCATTTTTTTGCAGCATCAGTCACATCAGTTGTGCCACTATCTGCAACGCATCCGTTGCATCGGTCACAAAACAACGCAAGTGTGAACTTAGCCTTACACGACGCAGATGATGCAGCCAATTTATATAACACTACAATCTCTGCAGCTCTTCAATCGGCCGCCCCCTAACGCATACCAAAACTCGCACAATTACAGGCAACCTTGGCACACAAGCCAGACTAAGGAACTGAGACGGGCTTCTAGGATTGCTGAGCGCAGATGGAAGATGTCTCATTCCACTGAGCACTTCATTGCATAGAGTCCCTCACCACTTTCAAGTCTGCACTCACTGCTGCAAAACCAGCCTACTTCTCATCCCTCATATCCTCTCTATGCCACAACCCTAAACATTCAACACTAAATTCAACACTTTCAACTCTCTCCTCCGTCCCTCGGCACCACCTCCCTCTCCTCTGAAGGACGTTGCCTCTTTCTTCAAGCAGAAGATTGACAACATCAGAGCAAGCTTTGGCCCACAATCACCACAGCCCCTCATCAGAACTACTCAGCCCTCTTCCTCCAAATCCAGCTTCTCCACTATGACAGAAGATCATCTTTCCACTCTACTCTCAAGATCACATCTAACAACCTGTGCACTGGACCCGCTCCCATCGCACCTCAACCCCAATCTCACTGCAGTCCTCATCCCAGCCCTAACCCATCTCTTCAACCTATCACTAACAACTGGTGTATTCCCTTCATGCTTTAAACATGCCTCCATTACACCCATCCTCAAAAAGCCCTCCCTTGACCCAGCCTCTGTGTCTAACTATCGCCCCATATCCCTTCTCCCCTATGCCTCAAAACTACTGGAACAGCATGTCCATCTTGAATTGTCATCTCACATCTCTTCCTGCTCCCTCTTTGACCAGGTACAATCTGGCTACTACATCACTCTACTGAAACTTCCCTAAAGTCACCAATGACCTACTAACTGCCAAAGCCAAGTGATACTACTCTGTCCTCCTCCTCCTCGAACTGTCCTCTGCCTTCGACACAGTAGACTACTACAGATTCTCTCCTCTCTGGGCATCACAAACTTGGCGCTATCTTGGATCTCCTCATACCTAACCGACCGAACTTTCAGCGTCTCCCATTCTCACACCACCTCCTTATCCCACCCTCTATCCGTTGGTGTCCCCCAAGGTTCAGTTCTTGGACCCCTGCTGTTCTCCATCTACACCTTCGGCCTGGGACAGCTCATAGAGTCCCACGGCTTCCAGTATCATCTCTATGCCGATGACACACAGATCTACCTCTCTGGACCTGACATTACCTCTCTACTAACCAGCATCCCACAATGTCTGTTAATGTTATCCTATGGGACATAGGGAGTGTGTGTCCACGCTGCGGAACATGATTCGGATGTCCCACAGCCGCACGTAATTGAATGTCAATTATTCCTGCAGAATTACCAGCGGAAATCCCGACCCTCCGCTATGGAGATAGAGGCCGGGACGTCCGCAGGTAAATCGCATGAAAGTCCGCAGGTTTACAGCAGCTATATCGCTGTACTACTGCAGCTAAAAATAGCTGCGGATGCCGGCGGGCAGCTGCGGGAAACTTGCAGCCGTACCTGCGGATACATCCGCAGGTGCGATCTCCCGTGGGCACATGGCCTTAGGACCTGTGCCCACGCTCCAGATTTTGACGCGTATTTTCAGAAATCTGTTATCAGCCATTACTAGACAAGGAAACTATAAAGGTGGTGTCACACACAGCAACGACGACGTCACTGCTACGTCACCATTTTCTGTGACGTAGCAGCGATGTCCCGTCGCTGTGTGTGACATCCAGCAACGAGCTGGCCCCTGCAGTGAGGTCGTTGCTGAATGTCCTGCTTCATTTTTTCGTCGTCGCTCTCCCGCAGTGAAGCACACATCGCTGTGTGTGACAGCGAGAGAGCGACGAAATGAAGCGAGCAGAGAGCAGGAGCCGGCGTCTGGCAGCTGCAGTAAGCTGTAACCAGGGTAAACATCGGGTAACCAAGAAACCCTGTCCTTGGTTACCCGATATTTACCTTCGTTACCAGCGTCCGCCGCTCTCACTGCCAGTGCCGGCTCCTGCTCTCTGCACACGTGTAGCTGCAGTACACATCGGGTAATTAACCCAATGTGTACTGTAGCTAGGAGTGCAGGGAGCCAGCGCTAAGCAGTGTGCGCGGCTCCCTGCTCTCTGCACATGTAGCTGCAGTACACATCGTGTAATTAACCCGATGTGTACTGTAGCTAGGAGTGCAGGGAGCCAGCGCTAAGCAGTGTGCGCGGCTCCCTGCTCTCTGCACATGTAGCTGCAGCACACATCGGGTAATTAACCCAATGTGTACTGTAGCTAGGAGTGCAGGGAGCCAGCGCTAAGCGGTGCATGGCTCCCTACACCTGTAGCACACAACGCGTGTCGTTATGATCGCTGCTGCGTCTGCTGTGTTTGACAGCTAAGCAGCGATCATAACAGCGACTTACAAGGTCGCTGTTGCGTCACAGAAAATGGTGACGTAACAGCGATGTCGTTGTCGCTATGTGTGAACCCAGCTTAAGAAAAGAGAAGCAAGAGTTTTTATAGTGCAAATGAGTACAAAAAAGTTTATTCATGACACAGTGAACATCCATAATTAATAAAAACATGTTAAAAAAAAATCAAGGACACTCGAGATGCCTCTCCCCTGATGAAGATATATACTTAAAGAAAATCGAAACGTACGTAGGGTGATTGCTTGAGGTCTTCACAGCGATTTGGCCTCCCTATTTATTACATTAATCTTGGTAGACATGTTGCAGTAATATTTATGTGCCTGTATTGTTGTACAACGGGATTTTGGTGTGTCCTTATTAACATGCATATATCCTAATAGGTTGATTTGTACATATTGAGACTCTAAACACTATACTGTGTGCAGGGGGTCTTTAATATCTGGGCCTCCACATGTATTTTAACCTTGATATGGTTATTTATATATCCCAGTAAGGGTCTCTGCATGTTTTTGGACTGCATCACTTGTGTTTAACACCTGACCAACATGTCTCATTATGGATCACTACCGACTCCTCGGGGGGCCTGTCCTTGATTTAACATGTTTTTATGGATTATGGATGTTCACTGTGTCATGAATAAACTTTTTTGTACTCATTTGCACTATAAAAACTCTTGCTTCTCTTTTCTTATAACATGCCTTTGAGTTTGTGCTTTCTGTGGGGATTCGGTAGAATCAATACCGACGTCATTCCTTACACGGTGTTGCAGAGCATTTTTCTCAGACAAGGAGACTGTAGGAAAGGTGAGCACAAATCTATTGCTCCCTGTTACCAGCCAGCAGCTGGGAGGTGGGTACAGCCTATTGCTCCCTGTTACCAGCCAGCAGCGGGGAGGTGGGTACAGTCTATTGCTCCCTGTTACCAGCCAGCAGCGGGGAGGTGGGTACAGTCTATTGCTCCCTGTTACCAGCCAGCAGCGGGGAGGTGGGTACAGTCTATTGCTCCCTGTTACCAGCCAGCAGCGGGGAGGTGGGTACAGTCTATTGCTCCCTGTTACCAGCCAGCAGCGGGGAGGTGGGTACAGTCTATTGCTCCCTGTTACCAGCCAGCAGCGGGGAGGTGGGTACAGTCTATTGCTCCCTGTTACCAGCCAGCAGCTGGGAGGTGGGTACAGTCTATTGCTCCCTGTTACCAGCCAGCAGCTGGGAGGTGGGTACAGTCTATTGCTCCCTGTTACCAGCCAGCAGCTGGGAGGTGGGTACAGTCTATTGCTCCCTGTTACCAGCCAGCAGCTGGGAGGTGGGTACAGTCTATTGCTCCCTGTTACCAGCCAGCAGCTGGGAGGTGGGTACAGTCTATTGCTCCCTGTTACCAGCCAGCAGCTGGGAGGTGGGTACAGTCTATTGCTCCCTGTTACCAGCCAGCAGCTGGGAGGTGGGTACAGTCTATTGCTCCCTGTTACCAGCCAGCAGCTGGGAGGTGGGTACAGTCTATTGCTCCCTGTTACCAGCCAGCAGCTGGGAGGTGGGTACAGTCTATTGCTCCCTGTTACCAGCCAGCAGCTGGGAGGTGGGTACAGTCTATTGCTCCCTGTTACCAGCCAGCAGCTGGGAGGTGGGTACAGTCTATTGTTCCCTGTTATCAGTCAGCACCGGGAAGGGGGGGTACAGTCTATTGCTCCCTGTTTTCAACCAGTTGCGGGGAGGTGACTACCATTAGTTGTTCCCTGTTATCAATCAATATCAGGCAGGTGGGTACCATCAACTGCTCCGTTATCAACCAGTACCGGGGACGTGACTACCGTCTATTGCTCCCTGTTATCAGCCAGTACCGGGGAGGTAAGTACATGCTATTGTCCCCTGTTATCATGTAGATTCACCCCGGGCCGCTCTCGCGGTGTCGCACACGCTCGGTCTCCGCCGATGATTCCCGCACACAATGGGCCGCACTCCGCTTCTCACACGTCACATGACCACATGAACAATGGCGGGAGAGCCATGAATGGATGTTCGCTGCAGCCCGCACGTCGCCCCTCTCCCCGTCCGCTCTGCACCGCTCCACTCCTCTGTGCGCACACCGATGGCTTCCCTCCCGCCCCCTAACCCCCACACACTCACCGAACCCGTGGCTGCAGCGGCCGGCACCAGCTCCCACGGTAGAGGCTAGATCGGAGTTGATTTTTTGAGGTGGGAGGAGTGATTTCATGAAATCATGATGTCACCGGAAAAGGCGGGGCTTTCTCAGTGCCGTGCAGATCTGTGGGCGGGAAGCAGCAGTGCTCGGGCTCGGTTGCGTCTAGATCAGAGTTGATTTTTTGTGGTCCTCAAAAAATCAACTCTGATCTAGCTGCTTCAGTAGTGAGCCGGCTATATCGGAGTTGATTTTTTGAGGCCTCATTTTTTCCACTCTGATTTAGCCGGCTCACTACTGAAGTATCTAGATCAGAGTGGGTTTTTTGTGGTCCTCATTTTTTCCACTCTGATCTAGCCGGTTCACTGCTGAAGTGTCTAGATCAGAGTTGATTTCTTGAGGCCTCGCTGCAGTCACATGTTTTTGGTCACCTCATTTTATCCACTCCGTTCTAGCTGCTTCACCAGTGAGGAGGCTAGATCAGAGTTGATTTTTTGATGATCTCTGTGATCTTTTCTCCATACAGCACAGTTCAGTTTCTACAGCAGGGGCTGGAATCAGATTTATAATTGGAATGATTTCATGTTTTTCTTTATTAGATGCTCACACTGTTATATTTATTATTTTTTTCCAAAGGGCACATTTTTATTTTCATTATTATTATAACTTACATTTTATTATTATTTTTTACAATATAAATAATTCCACACAGCGCTGATTGTTCAGTTTTGCTGGAATTTTAATTTTACCGTATTTCCACAAGTCGTGGCCGCATGACTGACATTGAAAGAGTGGGCGGAGCCTCACAAGGAAAAACGGAACCGCGCAGCTGACAGTCTTCATAACTTACCATATTGGATCAGAGTGGATTTTTTGAGGATCTCTCTGTAGCCTTCATTATGTACATTTGGTACTGAAGTGACTGAAATTCAGTTTTTTGAAGAGTGGGAGGAGCCTCACGGCGAAAAACGTAACAGAGCGCAACCGAGAAAGTGCTTATAATTTCACACATTGTGTCGTAGTGGATTTTTTGAGGACCTCATTTTAGCCACTACATTATGTACATTTGGTACTGAGGTGACTGCAGTGGATTTTTTCGAAGAGTGGGAGGAGCCTCACGGCGAAAAACGTAACAGAGCGCAGCCGAGAAAGTGCTTATAATTTCACACATTGTGTCGTAGTGGATTTTTTGAGGACCTCAAAAAAGCCACTCCGTTCTAGCTGCTTCAGTAGTGAGCCGTCTATATCAGAGTGGATTTTTTGAGGACCTCATTTTAGCCACTACATTATGTACATTTGGTACTGAGGTGACTGCAATGGATTTTTTCGAAGAGTGGGAGGAGCCTCAAAGCAAAAAGCGTAACAGTGCGCAGCTGAAAGTCCTCATAATATCCACATTGTGTCGTAGTGGATTTTTTGAGGACCTCAAAAAAGCCACTCCGTTCTAGCTGCTTCAGTAGTGAGCCGTCTATATCAGAGTGGATTTTTTGAGGACCTCATTTTAGCCACTACATTATGTACATTTGGTACTGAGGTGACTGCAATGGATTTTTTTGAAGAGTGGGAGGAGCCTCAAATCAAAAATCGTAACAAAGCGCAGCTGAAAGTCCTCATCATATCCACATTGTGTCGTAGTGGATTTTTTGAGGACCTCAAAAAAGCCACTCCGTTCTAGCTGCTTCAGTAGTGAGCCGTCTATATCAGAGTGGATTTTTTGAGGACCTCATTTTAGCCACTACATTATGTACATTTGGTACTGAGGTGACTGCAATGGATTTTTTCGAAGAGTGGGAGGAGCCTCAAAGCAAAAAGCGTATCAATGCGCAGCTGAAAGTCCTCATAATATCAACATTGTGTCGTAGTGGATTTTTTGAGGACCTCAAAAAAACCACTCCGTTCTAGCTGCTTCAGTAGTGAGCCGTCTATATCAGAGTGGATTTTTTGAGGACCTCATTTTAGCCACTACATTATGTACATTTGGTACTGAGGTGACTGCAATGGATTTTTTCGAAGAGTGGGAGGAGCCTCAAAGCAAAAATCGTAACAAAGCGCAGCTGAAAGTCCTCATCATATCCACATTGTGTCGTAGTGGATTTTTTGAGGACCTCAAAAAAGCCACTCCGTTCTAGCTGCTTCAGTAGTGAGCCGTCTATATCAGAGTGGATTTTTTGAGGACCTCATTTTAGCCACTACATTATGTACATTTGGTACTGAGGTGACTGCAATGGATTTTTTCGAAGAGTGGGAGGAGCCTCAAAGCAAACAGCGTAACAGAGCGCAGCTGAAAGTCCTCATAATATCCACATTGTGTCGTAGTGGATTTTTTGAGGACCTCAAAAAAGCCACTCCGTTCTAGCTGCTTCAGTAGTGAGCCGTCTATATCAGAGTGGATTTTTTGAGGACCTCATTTTAGCCACTACATTATGTACATTTGGTACTGAGGTGACTGCAATGGATTTTTTCGAAGAGTGGGAGGAGCCTCAAAGCAAAAACCGTAACAGTGCGCAGCTGAAAGTCCTCATAATATCCACATTGTGTCGTAGTGGATTTTTTGAGGACCTCAAAAAAGCCACTCCGTTCTAGCTGCTTCAGTAGTGAGCCGTCTATATCAGAGTGGATTTTTTGAGGACCTCATTTTAGCCACTACATTATGTACATTTGGTACTGAGGTGACTGCAATGGATTTTTTTGAAGAGTGGGAGGAGCCTCAAAGCAAAAAGCGTAACAGAGCGCAGCTGAAAGTCCTCATAATATCCACATTGTGTCGTAGTGGATTTTTTGAGGACCTCAAAAAAGCCACTCCGTTCTAGCTGCTTCAGTAGTGAGCCGTCTATATCAGAGTGGATTTTTTGAGGACCTCATTTTAGCCACTACATTATGTATATTTGGTACTGAGGTGACTGCAATGGATTTTTTCGAAGAGTGGGAGGAGCCTCAAAGCAAAAACCGTAACAGTGCGCAGCTGAAAGTCCTCATAATATCCACATTGTGTCGTAGTGGATTTTTTGAGGACCTCAAAAAAGCCACTCCGTTCTAGCTGCTTCAGTAGTGAGCCGTCTATATCAGAGTGGATTTTTTGAGGACCTCATTTTAGCCACTACATTATGTACATTTGGTACTGAGGTGACTGCAGTGGATTTTTTCGAAGAGTGGGAGGAGCCTCACGGCGAAAAACGTAACAGAGCGCAGCCGAGAAAGTGCTTATAATATCCACATTGTGTCGTAGTGGATTTTTTGAGGACCTCATTTTAGCCACTCCGTTCTAGCTGCTTCAGTAGTGAGCCGTCTATATCAGAGTGGATTTTTTGAGGACCTCATTTTAGCCACTACATTATGTACATTTGGTACTGAGGTGACTGCAATGGATTTTTTCGAAGAGTGGGAGGAGCCTCAAAGCAAAAAGCGTAACAGTGCGCAGCTGAAAGTCCTCATAATATCCACATTGTATCGTAGTGGATTTTTTGAGGACCTCATTTTAGCCACTACATTATGTATATTTGGTACTGAGGTGACTGGAATGGATTTTTTCGAAGAGTGGGAGGAGCCTCAAAGCAAAAACCGTAACAGAACGCAGCTGAAAGTCCTCATAATATCCACATTGTGTCGTAGTGGATTTTTTGAGGACCTCATTTTAGCCACTCCGTTCTACCTGCTTCAGTAGTGAGCCGTCTATATCAGAGTGGATTTTTTGAGGACCTCATTTTAGCCACTACATTATGTATATTTGGTACTGAAGTGACTGGAATGGAATTTTTTGAATAGTGGGAGGAGCATCAAAGCAAAAACCGTAACAGAGCGCAGCTGAAAGTCCTCATCCACATTGTGTCGTAGTGGATTTTTTGAGGACCTCATTTTAGCCACTCCGTTCTAGCTGCTTCAGTAGTGAGCCGTCTATATCAGAGTGGATTTTTGGAGGACCTCATTTTAGCCACTCCGTTCTAGCTGCTTCAGTAGTGAGCCGTCTATATCAGAGTGGATTTTTTGAGGACCTCATTTTAGCCACTCTGTTCTAGGTGATTCAGCAGTGAGCCGTCTAGATCAGAGTGGATATTTTGAGCACCTCATTTTTGCCACTCCATTCTAGATGATTCACTAGTGAGCTGTGTAGATTGGGCCCATGAGTCACTGTGGCCCCGTGGACCTCCTGCCGACGATCGTACTTTCATTTATATCGGCATCACCATCACAGATGCCAATACAATTGAAAGGAACAATGCGAGGAGGAGCAGAACACTCTATTTCTAATCATTCTACTACTATATGTCTGTGAGACACTGATGTTTCAGCATGGAGGACTGCGGTTACTAGAGATGAGCGAGCCTCTGAAGGCTCCGTTCGAGGCGCCGTTCGACGAACCGTTTGACGAACCTCTCGAATCCCATTGAAAACAATGGGAGGCAAACACATAAAAACACATAGAAAACACCTTCAAAGGTGTCCAAAAGGTGACAAACAACTCACAACATACCACAAACACATGGGAAAGTGACAAGGACATATACTCATGCGAAAACAAAACAGCTGGACGAGGAAAAAGAGCAGGAGACACAGATATAGGCATGGCACGCCCTTCTAAAATCATGTAAAACACAGCAAGGGGACTCTAAGCAGAGTCTCCCTTTTTTCCAAAAATTGGGCCACACACACCCCTTCAGTGGCATCACTTGTGCCCCAGTTGTAAACTTGACCTGTTGATTTGCATCAAGCACATTCAAAAATACGCCAGCCTTAACTGTCTTCAGGATGACACCAGGGTAGGTAGCAAAGTCCTTGCTGAACCATGACTTGTTCATCTTGGATCATTTTTAAAAACACAGCAAGGGGACTCCAAGCGGAGTTTCCCTTTTTTCCAAAAATTGGGCCCCACACACACCACATCAGTGGCATCACTTGTGCCCCAGTTGTAAACTTCACATGTTGACTTGCATCAAGCACAATCCAAATCCACAAGCCTTTACTCTCCCCAGGATGACACCGGGGTAGCAAAGTCCTTGCTGATCTATGACTTGTTCATCTTGATGAACGTTAGTCTGTCCACATTGTCACTGGACAGACGCGTGCGCTTATCTGTCAGCACACACCCAGCAGCACTGAAGACACGTTCAGAGACAACGCTGGCCGCGGGACACGACAAGATCTCCAAGGCGTAAGTGGAGAGCTCTGGCCATTTTTCAAGATTTGAAGCCCAAAATGAGCAAGGCTCCATTTGCAAAGTCATGGCATCGCTGTTCATTTGGAGATACTCCTGTATCATCCTTTCCAGCCGTTGACTATGTGTCAGACTTCTTGTCTCTGATGGCCTTGCAAAGGAGGGTCTAAAAAATTATGAAACGATTCAATAAAACTGCTGTTACCACCAGATACGGTGCTGCTGGTACGGGTAGACTGTTGATGACGAGACAGTCCCATGTTTGTCAAGTTACAACTGGGAGATTCACTCCCTGCACCTGCACGGTTGTTTGGTGGAAAAGCCGAGCTAAGATCGAGTAACAGCTTCTGCTGATACTCCTGCATACGTGCGTCCCTTTCTATGGCTGGAATTATTTTACAAAACTTGGACTTGTACCGGGGATCTAAGAGTGTGGCAAGCCAGTAGTCATCATTACTTCTAATTCGGACAATCCGAGGGTCATGTTGAAGGTAGTGCAGCAAGAAGGCACTCATGTGTCTTGCCCATTCCTGCGGACCAAGTCCTTGCTGTGTTGGTGGCGGCGAGGTGATAACCATGCTGCCATCCTCTGACATATCCTCCCAACCTCGAACAACCGAAATTTGACCAAGGTCTCCCTCATCAGCTGAGTCTTCCATGCCCATCGACAGTTCGTCCTCCATTTCTTCATGGGCTCCTGCCCCTTCCTAAACAGTTTGGCTGCTACCATGCGCCCTTGTTAGTCCCTCTCCCCCACTGTCCCATGCCTGCCGCCTTGGTGATGATGAACGTCTGGTCCTTGTAGATCTTGTTAGCCCTTCTGTTGTCATGCTAATAATGGCATTGTCAGTGCTAAACATATTCGTCGCCATGTCGAAGCTGTGCAGAAGGGTGCATAGGTCCTTGATCTGAGACCACTCCATCAGCGTGATCTGCCCCACCTCTGCATCTCGTTGGCCCAGGCTATACGTCATGACGTATTGCACCAGGGCTCGGCGGTGCTGCCACAGTCGCTGTAACATGTGGAAAGTCAAATTCCAGCGTGTCGGCACATCACATTTCAGGCGATGAACCGGCAGGCCGAAAGACCTCTGCAGCGATGCAAGTCGGTCAGCTGCGGCGGTTGAACGGCGGAAGTGAGCAGAGAGTGACCGTGCCCTGTGCAGAAGCCCATCTAGGTCGGGATAGTGGGTGAAAAATTGCTGGACAACAAGGTTCAAAACGTGAGCCATACAAGGCACGTGTGTCACCTTGCCCCGGCGAGGGGCCGCACCCAGGTTTGCAGCATTGTCGCACACGGCCTTACCTGGCTGCAGGTTGAGTGGAGACAACCGTTTACGAAACTCCGAGTGCAGAGCTGACCACAACTCCTCAGCTGTGTGACTCTTATTTCCCAGACATTTCAACGTAAAGACCGCCTGATGCCGTTGAGCTCTGCTGCCAGCATAGTAAGGAGGTGTGTGGAATTCCTTGTGCACAGTTACAACGCGGGTGGCCTGACCACACAGGCTTTGGGCGGAGGTGGAGGACCCAGATGAGGTTGAGGAGGCAGAAGCAGTGGAGGAACTTCGACATACAGAGGATTGACGCACAAGTCGTGGGGATGGCAAGACTTGTTCAGCAGACCCCTCACCATCTCTCACCATAGTTACCCAGTGCCCAGTCAGCGACATGTAACGCCCCTGTCCATGCTTACTGGTCCAAGTATCGGTGGGGAAATGCACCCTGTCACACACAGAGTTTCTCAAGGAAGCGGCGATGTTGTGTGCGACATGCTGGTGTAGCGCAGGCATACCTTTCTTGGAGAAGTAGTGGCGACTGGGCATCTGGCACTGGGGCACTGCGACTGATATAAGGTCTTGAAAATCTTCTGTGTCCACCAGGTGGAAAGGCAGCATTTCGGTAGCCAAGAGCTTACAGAGGCTGAAAGTCAACCTCTTAGCTTTGTCATGGCTCGGAGGAAATGGCCTTTTATTTGTCCACATCTGACGGACCGAGATCTGGCTGCTGTGTGGAGACGGTGGTGAGTAGGGTGTCCCTGGAAAACTGCAGGTCTGTGAGGAAAGTGCAGGCGGAGACATGATGTTGCCTTCATCCAAAGTTGGTGCTCTCGATGTCTGAGAGAGCTCTACACCAGCACTTGTTTCCCCTTCCAAACCAACTGACAACCTGCCAAGCAAACTGGCTGTTGCGGTTAAAGAGGTGGAAGGTCTGCGTGGAAAAACATGTGTGACAGCTGTCCCCACAGTCATAGAAGATGAAGGGCGCGCGGAGGAATTTGAAGGGGCAGGCGGTGGTTGGCCCGCTCCGCTAGGCCGCATTGCAGCACGGTGAGCTTCCCACTGGGACTTATGCTTGTTATTCATGTGACGATTCATGGAAGAAGTTGTCAAACTGGTGAGGTTTTGGCCTTTACTTATAGATTGGTGACAAATTTTACAGATCACATGATTTGGGAGATCCTTTGCAAGGTCAAAAAAGGACCCGGCTAGGCAAGGCTTAGAGGCCATGCGACCTGCAGAGCCACCCCGACTTGTGCTCAGAGGCAGAGTTGTGGCTGAGGATGCAGTTGTTGACGTGCTTCCAGTTCTCCGACTCTGTAAAGGAAGGCGCAAGGTAACTTCGTCATCAGTTGCATCCTCCTCCACCGACTCTGGTGTCCTCTTCGAGTGCCTGACTGTGGGTTGACAGTAAGTGGGATCTAGAACTTCATTATCAAGTTAAGTTGTCATCCCAATCTGGTATCTGCGTCTCATCGTCATCAGTATGTTCCTCATTGTCTCTACCAACAGGTGTTACAGTTTGGGAATGAGGGTCTACATTATGCTCAGAAACTTGGTCATCAAGGCCTGAATCAGACTCACAAAGCTTCTGGGCATCACTGCAGACCATTTCCTGGTCTGTACTCACTGTAGCTTGGCAACAGACCTCTGATTCCCAGGCTATAGTGTGACTGAACAGCTCTGCAGACTCAGCCATCTCTGTTACACCATACTCTTCAGGGCGGGTGGAGACTTGAGAGCTGGGAGAAAGCAAGTGCGATTGGGATGACAACTCAGAGGACTGTTGTTTTTTGGATGTTGAAGTTGAGGTGGAGGAGAGGCCACTTGTTGGAGCACTTGAGATCCATTCAAGCTTGTTCTTTTTTTGTGCATCATCTACCTTTGTTACAGTTGTTCGGTTCCGTAAAAAAGGAAGCACATCGGATTGTCCACGGAAAGTAGTAGACATCTTACTTTTGCTGGAAGATGGCATTTCTTCAGCAGATGTTAATGTAGCTTTCCCACCTACCCCACAGACACAAACTTTTTTTCCTTTTCCAACACGCCTGTTCCCCTTTCCACCAGCATCTGTCCTTTTGCCACTCATTTTTTTAGCGAAAAGATTGGACACTTAAAATGTGGTAGAAAAAATGGAGAGGTGCTGTAGATTGTAGAGGTGGTCTAGCTTTATTGACAGCTGAAGAACCAACACTGACTATCCCAGACAATTTTAATATGCCCCTAACAGTGGCAGCACAGTTTGCAATTAGAATTGTGTGGGAAAAATGGGCAGTTGGGTAGAATGCCCGGGTGCTGTGGGTAGCAGGACAGCAAAGGGACACTAACGTAGTATTCCAGACACTTTTAGGATGGCACAAAAAGTGTCAGCTCTTTGGTCAAATAAAATAGCGTGGCAAAAATGGGCAGGTGGGTATAATGCACGGGTGCTGTGGGTAGCAGGACAGCAAAGGAACACTAAGGCGGGCTTTGCACGTTGCGACATCGCAAGCCGATGCTGTGATGTCGCACGCGATAGTCCCCGCCCCCGTCGCAGGTACGATATCGTGTGATAGCTGGCGTAGCGAACATTATCGCTATGCTAGCTTCACATGCACTCACCTGCCCTGCGACCGTCGCTCTGGCCGGCGACCCGCCTCCTTCCTAAAGGGGCGGGTCGTGCGGCGTCATAGCGACGTCACACGGCAGGCGGCCAATAGCGGCGGAGGGGCGGAGATGAGCAGGATGTAAACATCCCGCCCACCTCCTTCCTTCCGCATATCCTACGGAAGCCGCAGTGACACCGGTAGGAGATGTTCCTCGCTCCTGCGACTTCACACACAGCGATGTGTGCTGCCGCAGGAACGAGGAACAACATCGGACCGTCGCGTCAGCGTAATTATGGATTACGCCGACGCTGCACCGATGATACGATTACGACGATTTTGCGCTGGTTAATCGTATCATCTAGGCTTTACACACTACGATGTCGCATGTGATGCCGGATGTGCGTCACTTTCAATTTGACCCCACCGACATCGCACCTGCGATGTCGTAGTGTGCAAAGCCGCCCTAAGGTACTATCTCAGACACTTTTAGGATGTCACAAAAAGTGTCAGCTCTTAGGGCAAATAAAATAGCATGGCAATTATGGGCAGGTGGGTATAATGCACGGGTGCTGTAGGTAGCAAGACAGCAAAGGAACACTAAGGTAGTATTCCAGACACTTTTAGGATGGCACAAAAAGTGTCAGCTCTTTGGGCAAATAAAATAGCGTGGCAAAAATGTGCATGTGGGTAGAATGCACGGGTGCTCTGGTGAGCAGGACAGCAAAGGAAGCCTCACTTTCTATCCCTGCTAATGAAAAAATGCAGCAAGGAATTGCCTGAGCTGAGGTAGCCAGACGCTGTTATCTAAAGCCCTACACCGCATTTGCACGGACATGCTTAGCAGCTATGGCTATGAATGCCTGTAAATCAGCCCTGAAAAGGGCTGAAATAACCAGCAGTCCCTAATCCCTAAAGCGCTGTGTAGATTGCACTGTATCTCTATAGCGCACACAGCAGCAGCAGCAGCAGCGTGAGCGGTGACTGTCACCCACACGCAGAAGACAGATAATAGCGGCGAAGGAGAAAATGGCCGTATCTTATAGGTTAAGGACATGTGACATGCACAGCCTATGACACATGCCCTTGCTTGTCTGGCAAAAATCCACTTAGCTGTGTGTGTGTCTGTGATTTGCTGACAGCCTGGAACGCCCCACTGCACGCGCGGTTAGGGGAAAAAAAATTAAAAAATGGTGATCGGCATTCTCTCAGCACTTTGCAGCAGCACAGATCTAAACCCCGTCCCCCCCGCACACTATACGCTGAAATTTGATAATAGTGTGAATCACAGAGTGACTCACACTATTACAGTGAAAAGCCAGCTAGTAACTAGCTAGGCTTTTTGGTGATCGAACCGTTCTCGAACGTAACTCGAACTGTCGAGCTTTTAGCAAAAATCACTCGAACATGAAATTGGCGAACCTCGAACATCGCTCATCTCTAGCAGTGACGTCACTACTGCGCACTGATGTGCTAAAATGTCAGAGTGGCATAACAGTGGACACACGCTGAGGAGACTGGGGCAGTGGCTGAATGAGTAGAAGTGAGTATATTTGTGTATTTAATCAGGAATTCCAGAGGACTATGGGGAAGCATATATGGGGGTTGCAAAATAGTATATGGGGCTGCATATTGTTAGGACCAGGATGACGGGTAGGCCCAGGAGGTGGATCCACTGGACTGAGCACCCCACCGAGGGCAAGGTGCCCGGTAGCCGAAGCACTACGGGTAGCAGGACAGTCCGTTCAGAGGAGTGGGTGTAGAAGTCCCTGGGATCACGGAGTCTCTGAAGGTAGTCCGGGTGACGGAGCGCAGGTTCGGAGGCCGAGATGATGTCAGGCAGGGTCCGGAACCAGCGGAACGGGGAGATCGGTCACCACACAGATCCAGGAATCGGAGACGGTAGGAACTGAGAAGATGGCGGACAGTCCGTTCGGGGTTCTGGAACCGTCAGGACCGGTTGGCGGGACAGGAGCGGCTCTACAAGAGAGATAGGTGAGTACGAGACAATGGCACAGGGAGACCTGACTTCTAGCTTAGCAAACACGAAGAACAGGCCCCGCCCACTTGGAAAGGAACCCCCTATATACCCTGTACCTGCATCTTTAATATCCTGTTGGAGGACGCTGGCCCTTTAAGAAAAGGTCAATGACCGCGCGCGCGCCCTAATGCGCATGCGCGAGGCCCGGGTGCCAGAAGCCAGAGCAGGATGCGGTGTACAGGAGGCAGGAGTGCCGGGCCGGCTCAGGACAGCAGACGGGCGCCGGGACCGGGGACCGGGTTGCCTGCAGTACGCAGGTGAGTGAGCATGGAGGCTGAGGAGCGGGGTACCGGGGAGCGTGGCACGGGAGCGGGGAAGCGAGGTCCGGGAGCGGGGGGAGCGTGGCAGAGGAGCCGGGGAGCGTGGCAGAGGAGCCGGGGAGCGTGGCAGGGGAGCCGGGGAGCGTGGCAGGGGAACCGGGGAGCGTGGCACGGGCACCGGGGAGCATGGCACGGGCACCGGGGAGCGTGATACATATAACTATATGTTGGCGCACAATATTATATTGGGGCACACAATATGGTGGTGCACTATATGGGGGCTGCTTACTAGTATATGGCGGAATATAAGGGGTGCATACTACTATATGGAGGAATATAAGGCGTGTACTAAACTATATGAAGGAATATAAGGGGAGCATAATACTATATGGAGGAATATAAGGGGTGCATAATACTATATACAGGAATATAAGGGGTGCATAATAGTATATGAAGGATCCCTTTTACATGGAATATAGGGGTGCATTATACATGGAGGACTATGGAGCTGCATAATCCAATAAGAAGGACTATGGGGTGCATTTTAATACATATAGGACTTAGGGGGTTGCATTATATGGAGGACTAATTGGGTTACCTTATACATGGACTTTAGGGGTGCATTATACAGTGCCTACAAGTAGTATTCAACCCCCTGCAGATTTAGCAGGTTTGATAAGATGCAAATAAGTTAGAGCCTGCAAACCTCAAACAAGAGCAGGATTTATTAACAGATGCATAAATCTTACAAACCAACAAGTTATGTTGCTCAGTTAAATTTTAATAAATTTTCAACATAAAAGTGTGGGTCAATTATTATTCAACCCCTCGGTTTAATATTTTGTGGAATAACCCTTGTTTGCAATTACAGCTAATAATCGTCTTTTATAAGACCTGATCAGGCCGGCACAGGTCTCTGGAGTTATCTTGGCCCACTCCTCCATGCAGATCTTCTCCAAGTTATCTAGGTTCTTTGGGTGTCTCATGTGGACTTTAATCTTGAGCTCCTTCCACAAGATTTCAATTGGGTTAAGGTCAGGAGACTGACTAGGCCACTGCAACACCTTAATTTTTCCCTCTTGAACCAGGCCTTGGTTTTCTTGGCTGTGTGCTTTGGGTCGTTGTCTTGTTGGAAGATGAAATGACGACCCATCTTAAGATCCTTGATGGAGGAGCGGAGGTTCTTGGCCAAAATCTCCAGGTAGGCCGTGCTATCCATCTTCCCATGGATGCGGACCAGATGGCCAGGCCCCTTGGCTGAGAAACAGCCCCACTGCATGATACTGCCACCACCATGCTTGACTGTAGGGATGGTATTCTTGGGGTCGTATGCAGTGCCATCCAGTCTCCAAACGTCACGTGTGTGGTTGGCACCAAAGATCTCGATCTTGGTCTCAACAGACCAGAGAACCTTGAACCAGTCTGTCTCAGAGTCCTCTAAGTGATCATGAGCAAACTGTAGACGAGCCTTGACATGACGCTTTGAAAGTAAAGGTACCTCACGGGCTCGTCTGGAATGGAGACCATTGCGGTGGAGTACGTTACTTATGGTATTGACTGAAACCAATGTCCCCACTGCCATGAGATCTTCCCTGAGCTCCTTCCTTGTTGTCCTTGGGTTAGCCTTCACTCGTCGGACAAGCCTGGCCTCGGCACGGGTGGAAACTTTCAAAGGCTGTCCAGGCTGTGGAAGGCTAACAGTAGTTCCATAAGCCTTCCACTTCCGGATGATGCTCCCAACAGTGGAGACAGGTAGGCCCAACTCCTTGGAAAGGGTTTTGTACCCCTTGCCAGCCTTGTGACCCTCCACAATCTTGTCTCTGATGGCCTTGGAATGCTCCTTTGTCTTTCCCATGTTGACCAAGTATGAGTGCTGTTCACAAGTTTGGGGAGGGTCTTAATTAGTCAGAAAAGGCTGGAAAAAGAGATAATTAATCCAAACATGTGAAGCTCATTGTTCTTTGTGCCTGAAATACTTCTTAATACTTTAGGGGAACCAAACAGAATTCTGGTGGTTTGAGGGGTTGAATAATAAATGATCATCTGAATAAACTTTTCACAATTTAAAAAAAAAATAAAAAAATAAATAACATTCTTTTTTGCTGCAGTGCATTTCACACTTCCAGGCTGATCTACAGTCCAAATGTCACAATGCCAAGTTAATTCCGAATGTGTAAACCTGCTAAATCTGCAGGGGGTTGAATACTACTTGTAGGCACTGTATATGGAGGTTATAGGGCTGCATAATACAATATGAAGGACACCTTATACATGGAATGCGAGGGTGCATTATACATGGAGAACTATGGGGCTGCATAATACAATATGAAGGACTATGGGGATGCGTTATAATACATATAGGATTATGGGGGCTGCATTATATGAGGACTAATGGCGTTACCTTATACATGGACAATAGGGCTGCATTAGAATACATTAAGGACTATGGGGTGAATAATACAATACACTGTGTGCAGAATTATTAGGCAAATTAGTATTTTGATCACATGATACTTTTTCTACATGTTGTCCTACTCCAAGCTGTATAGTGAAAGCCAACTGCCAATTAAGTAAATCAGGTGATGTGCATCTCTGTAATGAGGAGGTGTGCGGTGTAATGACACAACACCCTATATAACGTGTGCTTAATTATTAGGCAGCTTCCTTTCCTTTGACAAAATGGGTCAGAAGAGAGATTTGACGGGCTCTGAAAAGTCTAAAATTGTGAGATGTCTTGCAGAGGGATGCAGCAGTCTTGAAATTGCCAAACCTTTGAAGCGTGATCACCTAACAATCAAGCGTTTCATGTCAAATAGCCAACAGGGTCGCAAGAAGCGTTCCGGGACAAAAAGGCACAAAATAACTGCCCATGAATTGAGGAAAATCAAGCGTGAAGCTGCCAAGATGCCATTTGCCACCAGTTTGGCCATATTTCACAGCTGCAACGTTACTGGAGTATCAAAAAGCACAAGGTGTGCCATACTCAGGGACATGGCCAAGGTAAGGAAGGCTGAAAAACCACCGCCTCTGAACAAGAAACATAAGATAAAACGTCAAGACTGGGCCAAGAAATATCTTAGGACTGATTTTTCAAAGGTTTTATGGACTGATGAAATGAGAGGGACTCTTGATGGGCAGATGGATGGGCCAGAGGCTGGATCAGTAAAGGGCAGAGAGCTCCACTCCGACTCAGACGCCAGCAAGGTGGAGGTGGGTACTGGCATGGGCTGGTATCATCAAAGATCAACTTGTGTGACCTTTTCGGGTTGAGAATGGAGTGAAGCTCAACTCCCAGACCTGCTGCCAGTTTCTGGAAGACAACTTCTTCAAGCAGTGGTACAGGAAGAAATCAGTATCGTTCAAGAAAAACATGATTTTAATGCAGGACAATGCTCCATCACATGCATCCAACTACTCCACAGCGTGGCTGGCCAGGAAAGGTCTAAAAGATGAAAAAATAATGACATGGCCCCCTTGTTCACCTGATCTGAACCCCATAGAGAATCTGTGGTCCCTCATAAAATGTGAGATCTGCAGGGAGAGAAAACAGTCCACCTCTGGGAGCAGTGTCGTGAGGCTGTGGTGGCTGGAGGCTGTGGTGTCTAGAGGCTGTGGCGGCTGCTGCACGCAATGTTGAGTGTAAACAGATCAAGCAATGACAGAATCTATGGATAGTCGGCTGTTAAGTGTCATCATAAAGAAAGGGGGCTATATTGGTCACTAAATATTTGTGGTTTTTTTTTTGCATGTCAGAAATGTTTATTTCTAAATTTTGTGCAGTTATATTGGTTTACCTGGTGAAAATAAACAAATGAGATGGAAATAGATTTGGTTTTTATTAAGTTGCCTGATAATTCTGCACAGTAATAGTTACCCACACAGACAGATATCCTCCTAAGGCTATGTGTCCACGAGAGAATGTAGCTGCGGATTTTTCTGCATCAAAATCCGCAGCTTTCCCGCAAAATCCGCACCTTTTCAAAGGTGCGGATTTGCCGCGGATTTACCACGGAATTGCCGCGGATTTGATGCGGATTTT